>NC_084621.1:15142932-15400432 GCF_033978795.1 Nerophis ophidion
TGTGACTAACAAATTCCAAAAAGTGCAACTCAAGCACAGTTTGCGTCTGTAAACGTTGAAATAAAAACTGATGCTTTCTGTGATTGTACGGTCCTTGCAGTTTTAGGAGGTTTGAAGAGAGTCTGTCGATGAGAGAAGACTGGACTTGTAAAGTGAATTATTTCTGAGTGCAGAGTTTGAACTTCAGCACACCTTCTCACATTTGGACTTTGACTCCTCGCTCGCCCTGCTGTTCTATGTTTTAGTTGCGCTTGACCTACATTCATGGGTCTGCAATGTGGGTCACAGCAGTGCCCTCCTGCTGTGCGTGTTGAATTTGGCTTTTGCTCAGCTGCGGAGGGCTTTCCAGACATGCTGGGGGAAACATGCAGAAGATTTAAAGGCCTACTGAAATGAGATGTTCTTATTCAAACGGGGATAGCAGGTCCATTCTATGTGTCATACTTGATCATTTCGCCAGATTGCCATATTTTTGCTGAAAGGATTTAGTAGAGAACATCGACAATAAAGTTTGCAACTTTTGGTCGCTAATAAAAAAGCCTTGCCTGTACCGGAAGTAGCAGACGATGTGCGCGTGACGTCACGGGTTGTGGAGCTCCTCACATCTGAACATTGTTTACAATCATGGCCACCAGCAGCGAGGGCGATTCGGACCGAGGAAGCGACGATTTCCCCATTAATTTAAGCGAAGATAAAAGATTCGTGGATGAGGAAAGTGAGAGTGAAGGACTAGAAAAACAAAACAAAAAGACTATACAGTGGGAGCGATTCAATTTACAGTGACAGTGACAGTGAATTATATTTATATAGCGCTTTTCTCTAGTGACTCAAAGCGCTTTACATAGTGACACCCAATATCTAAGTTACATTTAAACCAGTGTGGGTGGCACTGGGAGCAGGTGGGTAAAGTGGCTTGCCCAAGGACACAACGGCAGTAACTAGGATGGCACAAGCGGGAATCGAACCTGCAACCCTCAAGTTGCTGGCACGGCCACTCTACCAACCGAGCTATGCCGCCCTGAAAAGAGTTAAAAATATATATATAAATGGACATAAATTAGCAACTAATAGACTACAACAAGCAAAATATAATAGTAATAGAAATAAATGATAATTAACAGAAATATACAGTATATATTAAATATATATATATATATATATATATATATATACATACATAGGATAATTCTTGAAAATCCCTTATATGCTTATTGTGTTACTAGTGTTTTAGTGAGATTATATGGTACCTAAAAGTCGGAGGGGTGTGGCCACGGGTGTGGTGACCGCCAGTGTCTCTGAGGGAAGCCACACAGCTGCAGGAGTACAAGCTCCTCTCATGTCTACGGTAAGAGCCGACTTATTACCACAATTTCCTCACCGAAACCTGCCGGTTGAAATGTGGTCAGGAACCATGTTCCCTTGACTGCTCTGTTCCATAGTTAAAGTCCTACTGAAAGCCACTACTAGCCACCACACAGTCTGATAGTTTATATATCAATGATGAAATATTAACATTGCAACACATGCCAATACGGCCGCTTTAGTTTACTAAATTGCGATTTTAAATTTCCCGCGGAGTTTCTTGTTGAAAACGTCGCGGAATGATGACGCGTGTTTGTGACGTTATTGGTTGAGCAGACATTTTTAGCCAAGCACCAGTTACGGCTAAAAGTCGTCTCTTTTCATCACATATTTACACAGTATTCTGGACATCTTTGTTGCTGACTCTTTTGCAATTTGTTCAATGAATAATGGAGACGTCAAAGAAGAATGCTGTTGGTGGAAAGCGGTGGATTGCAGCTGCCTTTAGCAACCGAAACACTGCCAGTGTTTCTTTGTTTGTTGTGAAGCTTTAGCGAACATGTTTCTCTACCACAGCAAGTTTTTGGATGTGAAAATTGTGATATTAAGTCGGCTCTTACCGGAGACTTGTGCGGAGTTAGCGTCCTCCTGCAGCAGCTGTCATCTTGGCTCCTCCAATGGCTTAATTCTCTCAGACACTGGCAGTCACCGCACCTCTCCAACTTTCAGGTAGGACTATATAATCTCACTAAAACACTAGTAACACAATAAGCAGATAAAGGATTTTCCAGAATTATCCTAGTAAATGTGTCTAGTAACATCTGAATCGCTCACACTGCAGTCAGCTTTTTTTTTGTTTGTTTTTTTCTAGTGCTTCACTCTAACTTTCCTCATCCACGAATCGTTCATCCTCGCTCAAATTAATGGGGAAATTGTCGCTTTCTCGGTCCGAATCACTCTCGCTACTGGTGGCCATGATTGTAAACAATGTTCAGATGTGAGGAGCTCCACAACCCGTGACGTCACGCGCACATCATCTGCTACTTCCGGTACAAGCAAGGCTTTTTTATTAGCGACCAAATGTTGCGAACTTTATCGTGGATGTTCTCTACTAAATAATTTCAGCAAAAATATGGCAATATCGCAAAATGATCAAGTATGACACATAGAATGGACCTGCTATCCCTGTTTAAATAAGAACATCTCATTTCAGTAGGGTTTAAGCTTCACCTTCGGGGAATTTTAAACAAGGGAACACCGGCTGTGTTTGTGTTGCTAAAGGCGGCCGCAATACACCGCTTCCCACCTACAGCTTTCTTCTTTGACGTCTCCATTATTAATTGAACAAAATGCAAAAGATTCAGCAACACAGGGGTCCATAATACTGTGTAATTATGCGATTAAAGCAGACTACTTATAGCTGGAAGAACATGTCCGCAACAATCGGTGACGTCACGCGCACGCGTTATCGTACCGCGACGTTTTCAACAGAATACTTCGCGGGAAATTTAAAATTGCAATATAGTAAACTAAAAAGGCCGTATTGGCATGTGTTGCAATGTTAATATTTCATCATTTAATGGCTTTTGTTTCGTCTGACTTCAACTGCTGTTTTGACACAAAGTGCAGAGGGAAACCAGCAGAGGAGCAAGCTGAGACTCATGTTCCAATGTCAAGTGTGACGTGGAAAACCAGCTCAGATTCTTCTGAAAAGAAGAGAAATGTGAGGTCGAGCAAAGCAGCTAAAAACTTGACTTCTTGTCTACAAGCCAACTTTCACACTGTTACATGTTGGAGGATGTTCTCCTTTTAACTTCCTGTTTCCCGTCCTGCTGCAGCCTGTCTACAAACTAGCCGGGTCTGAAATGCTTCCGCCCTCTGCTGGTGGAACTTAGCACACTTACGTTAAACCAGGGGTGTCCAAAGTGCGGCCCGCAGCTAATCGTTTACCGGCCCGCCGCGCATTCTGCATGAATTTCAAAATTGATAGTATTGCAAAAATTTCAAAAAAACATTGAAAAAAAAGTGGAATGAGGTGAAATCTAAAGCGGCAATGTTGACACAAAGCTGCCATGCAGGCATTTTTTTTTGTTCTTTGTCTTTATTTTCTTTTTTTTCCATTGCTAAAAAAAAGGACAAAAAAATCGATGTTATAATGAATTATTACTTTAAAATGATCACTTTAATATGTTTTATGTGGAAAAATATTGTATATGTTGTGTGGTTGCCATATAAAAACATCAAAGTTTTGACAAAGCCACACATTCTGCAAAAATTGCAAAATTTGATAGTATTGCAAAAATGAAAAATAAAAAATTGAAAAAAAGTGGAATAAGGTGAAATCTAAAGTGGCAATGTTGACACAAAAGCTGCCATGCAGGCAGTTTTTTTTGTTCCTTTTGTCTTTATTTTCTTTTTTTTCCATTGCTAAAAAAAAAGGACAAAAAATCTATGTTATAATGAATTATTACTTAAAAAATATCACTTTAATATGTTTTATGTGGAAAAATATTGTATATGTTGTGTGGTTGCCATATAAAAACATCAAAGTTTTGACAAAGCCACACATTCTGCAAAAATTGCAAAATGTGATAGTATTGCAAAAATAAAAAATAAAAAATTGAAAAAAAGTGGAATGAGGTGAAATCTAAAGTGGCAATGTTGACACAAAGCTGCCATGCAGGCATTTTTTTTGTTCCTTTTGTCTTTATTTACTTTTTTTTCGATTGCTAAAAAAAAAAATGACAAAAAAATCTATGTTATAATGAATTATTACTTAAAAATGATCACTTTAATATGTTTTATGTGGAAAAATATTGCATATGTTGTGTGGTTGCCATCTAAAAACATCAAAGTTTCGACAAAGCCACACATTCTGCAAAAATTGCAAAATGTGATAGTATTGCAAAAATAAAAAATAAAAAATTGAAAAAAAGTGGAATGAGGTGAAATCTAAAGTGGCAATGTTGACACAAAGCTGCCATGCAGGCATTTTTTTTTGTTCCTTTTGTCTTTATTTTCTTTTTTTTCCATTGCTAAAAAAAGGACAAAAAAAATCTGTTATAATGAATTATTACTTAAAAATGATCACTTTAATATGTTTTATGTGGAAAAATATTGTATATGTTGTGTGGTTGCCATATAAAAACATCAAAGTTTTGACAAAGCCACACATTCTGCAAAAATTGCAAAATTTGATAGTATTGCAAAAATAAAAAATAAAAAATTGAAAAAAAAAGTGGAACGAGGTGAAATCTAAAGTGGCAATGTTGACACAAATCTGCCACGCAGGCATTTTTTTTTTGTTCCTTTTGTCTTTATATTCTTTTTTTTCCATTGCTAAAAAAAAAGGACAAAAAAATCGATGTTATAATAAATTATTACTTAAAAATTATCACTTTAATATGTTTTATGTGGAAAAATACTGTATATGTTGTGTGGTTGCCATATAAAAACATCAAAGTTTTGACAAAAGAGCATAAAACAAACAAAATAATAGTTCAAACTTAAAATTGACAGATATATCGTAAGTTGATTTTGAAATTTAAGTGTTAAAAGTAAAAAAAAACTAATACAAATGCATCACTTTATGAGTGGGGAACATTTCGGATCTCAAATATATTTAGTAAGATTTTATTTACCTTTTCACTGTGATTACTTAAAAATATTAAATAATTAAAATCAATGGTGTCCTGCATTATTGATCTTTGAGGGCTTGAATTGCTACATAAAGGAACTCTCCTGAAGGAATCAATAAAGTACTATCTATCTATCGAAATACTGCATATTTCAGTTTTACTACAAAAAAACAAAGTTGTCTTTGACAGAAAAGGCATAAAACCTTATTTGTTTTACTTTATATCAACCTCAAGTTGATATCGAGATTTACTGTAAGCATTAAATTAAAAAAAATAATAATAATTTGACTTATTTTAAACATTTTAGTGACTGAGACCCTCTATGCTACCCAGGAGCCCTAAGGATTTAAAAAAAAATTCCATATATTTTATTATGGTTTGAAAATGAAAAATATCAAAATGGCCCCTGCATGCTTAAATTTTTCCGTGTGCGGCCTTCTGTGGAAAAAGTTTGTACACCCCTGGGTTAAGGTTATCGACTGTTCCACTAATCGACTATTACAGTATTCCACTATTCCACCATGCAACTATTCTACTATTAAACTATAAATAGCCTTTAAATAGACTCCCTTTTTAGACCAGTTGATCTGCCGTTTCTTTTCTTTTTCTTCTATGTCCCACTCTCCCGTGTGGAGGGGGTCCGGTCCGATCCGGTGGCCATGTACTGCTCGCCTGTGTATCGGCTGGGGACATCTCTGCGCTGCTGGTCCGCCTACGCTTGGGATGGTTTCCTGCTGGCTCCGCTGTGAACGGGACTCTCGCTGCTGTGTCTTGGATCCTCTTTGGACTGGACTCTCGCGACTGTGTTGTATCCATTGTGGATTGAACTTTCACAGTATCATGTTAGATCCGCTCGACATCCATTGCTTTCCTCCTCTCTAAGGTTCTCATAGTCATCATTGTCACCGACGTCCCACTGGGTCATTATTGTCACCAATGTCCCACTGGGTGTGAGTTTTCCTACCGAGGATGTCGTGGTGGTTTGTGCAGCCCTTTGAGACACTAGTGATTTAGGGCTATATAAGTAAACATTGATTGATTGATTGATGACTATTCCACTATTCATTCTGTTCATCCATTAATTTACACCAATAACCCCCTTTATTGTATTGCTTCAAAACAAACCATACTTGCCAACCTTCAGACCTCCGATTTGGGGATGTGGGGACGCAGGGTGGGGGGCGCTCTCTAAAAGCTGTAGATGTTATTGTCACATATGCATGTACAGTAGATGGCACTATATTCCTGTTTAAGAGTGTCACAACATTGCTGTTTACGGCAGACGAACTGCTTTACGGTAGACGAAAACTTGACTGCTGTTGTTGTGTGTTGTTGCCGCACTGGGAGGACGATAATGAAACTGCCTAACAATAAACCCACATAAGAAACCAATAACTCGCCCTCGATCATTCTACAGTTATAACGTCATTGGGCAGGCACGCATGGCCTCCAGCTCCGCCTGAATTTCATGCTCGCTCAAATTAATGGGGAAATTGTCGCTTTATCGGTCGGAATCGCTCGCTCGGCTGGTGTCTAAGATTGTAAACAATGTGCAGATGTGAGGAGCCCTCACATTGATGACGTCATGCGCACATCGCCTGCTACTTCCGGTACAGGCAAGGCTTTTTTATCAGCGACCAAAAGTCGCAAACTTTATCGTCGATTTTCTCTACTAAATCCTTTCAGCAAAAATATGGCAATATTGCGAAATGATCAAGTATGACACATAGAATGGACCTGCTATCCCCGTTTAAATAAAAACATCTAATTTCAGTAGGCCTTTAAGCTTCACCTTCGGGAATTTTAAACAAGGGAACACCGGGTTTAAGCTTCACCTTCGGGGAATTTTAAACAAGGGAACACCGGCTGTGTTTGTGTTGCTAAAAGCAGCTGCAATACACCGCTTCCCACCTACAGCTTTCTTCTTTGACGTCTCCATTATTCATTAAACAAATTGCAAAAAATTCAGCAACACAGATGTCCAGAATACTGCGGAATTATGCGATTAAAGCAGACTAGTTATAGCTTGGATCGGGCTGGAAGAACATGTCCGCTACAATCGGTGACGTCATCATACCGCGACGTTTTCAGCAGGATAATTTGCACAAAATTTTAAATAGCAATTTAGTAAACTAAAAAGGCCGTATTGGCATGTGTTGCAATGTTAATATTTCATCATTGATATATAAAATATCAGACTGCGTGGTCAGTAGTAGTGGCTTTCAGTAGGCCTTTAAGCTTCACCTTCGGGAATTTTAAACAAGGGAACACCGGCTGTGTTTGTGTTGCTAAAAGCAGCTGCAATACACCGCTTCCCACCTACAGCATTCTTCTTTGACGTCTCCATTATTCATTAAACAAATTGCAAAAAATTCAGCAACACAGATGTCCAGAATACTGCGGATTTATGCGATAAGAGCAGACTAGTTATAGCTTGGATCGGGCTGGAAGAACATGTCCGCTACAATCGGTGACGTCATCATACCGCGACGTTTTCAGCAGGATAATTTGCACGAAATTTTAAATAGCAATTTAGTAAACTAAAAAGCCCGTATTTTAATGTTAATATTTCATCATTGATATATAAACTATCAGACTGCGTGGTCGGTAGTAGTGGCTTTCAGTAGGCTTTTAAGCTTCACCTTTGGGAATTTTAAACAAGGGAACACCGGCTGTGTTTGTGTTGCTAAAAGCAGCTGCAATACACCGCTTCCCACCTACAGCTTTCTTCTTTGACGTCTCCATTATTCATTAAACAAATTGCAAAAAATTCAGCAACACAGATGTCCAGAATACTGCGGATGTATGCGATTAAAGCAGACTAGTTATAGCTTGGATCGGGCTGGAAGAACATGTCCGCTACAATCGGTGACGTCATCATACCGCGACGTTTTCAGCAGGATAATTTGCAAGAAATTTTAAATAGCAATTTAGTAAACTAAAAAGGCCGTATTGGCATGTGTTGCAATGTTAATATTTCATCATTGATATATAAACTATCAGACTGCGTGGTCGCTAGTAGTGACTTTCAGTAGGCCTTTAAAAAAAAACCTTTCTTACGTCGGCCTGCTGTCTCGTCGCCATGCCTGAAAAACGGCCATCTTTTTACGAGCCTCACGTGCCAACAAACATTCTCGGCAGTCCAAAAGGATGCCTCAGACCACCACTACAAGGAAAACAAGCCAAGGTTCTGTGAGGTTGGTGGACAACGCCGCCGCCGGGCTCGCCACAGACTGTCACGGCGCTCTCGCAGTCATCATCCAATGTTACCGAGCCCCGCAAAGAGGTCAAAGATGCCTCTTGGGCGGGCGGCGGGGAGGCGGCGCAGAAGGCACAAAGGCAAATGTTCTCAATGTGAAAAGGTTGTTAAACTTTTAGCGTGTCTAGCGAAATGTCATGAACGCCATATCAAAGCAAACGCTCTGCTAATTATTTAACAGACAAAATCAGTCGCACTTTCGTCTAATGAAGAGCTCTTTTTTTTTTTTAAAGATGACATTTGGCTTTGGGGGAGGTTGTCATCAACAGTCCTTCCCACACAAACACGTTCCGGAAAGAGGAATAAAATGTCAAACATGTTCTGCTTCTTGCGGGAATCACCGGGACGAGTACAAATGTCACTTGAGAACAAACATGGCGTTACCGCGGTAACCTGTTCTGAACCCCATGAATAATGTACAGCGAGCGTGACTTCCGTACGCGCACGTGGACCGCCGCCGTTAAATTTAGTGTGGATGTGGCCATGAAATAATCATGCACGCGTCCTCCAATATTCATGTTTACACGCTTTATTTGCCCGCCGACGCACGCCGCTTGTTTCAAATCATGCTTCCTGCTCACAACACAATCACTTTCTGCTTCTTCATCTCACAGGCGCTGCTTGGCGGGGGGGGGGAAAAAAAGGTGGTCCGAAATGGATAAATGCGTGTTGATAAACAGAAGCCGGGCCCGCAAAGAGGATTTGAGGACAGCGTTTAATCCCGTTGACCTCAAACGCACCAGCGAGAGCGAGGCCAGCCAGCTGAGGTTCTGCTGCACAACTCGAGCGTGGCGCCGCAGGAGCTGGATTTGTGGCGTTGGACTGTCGGCGGGAATGAGAGCGCAAACGTCACTCTTGAGTCGTGACTAACTGGGACTTAAAAGCCTACTGAAAGCCACTACTATCGACCACGCAGTCTGATATTTTATATATCAATGATGAAATATTAACATTGCAACACATGCCAATACGGCCTTTCTAGTTTACTAAATTGCAATTTTACATTTCGCTCGGACGTATCATGCTAAAACGTCGCGTTTTAGAGGACATTTTGTTCCAGCACCGTTCCCAGCTATAAGTCGTGTCTTTTCATCGCATGATTCCACAGTATTCTGGACATCTGTCTTGCTGAATCTTTCCCATTTTGTTCAATGAATAATGGAGACGTCAAAGAAGAAAGCTGTAGGTGGGAAGCGGTGTATTGCGGCCGCCTTTAGCCACACAAACACAGCCGGTGTTTCATCGTTTACATTCCCGAAAGATGACGGTGAAGCTTTACTATGGAACAGAGCGGTCAAGCGAACACGGTTCCCTACCACATGTCAACCTGGTGAGAAAATGGTGGTAATAAGTCGGCTTTTACCGTACAAATGAGCGGAGAGCTTGCATAGCTCGGTTGGTAGAGCGGCCGTGCCAGCAACTTGAGGGTTGCAGGTTCGATTCCCGCTTCCGCCATCCTAGTCACTGCCGTTGTGTCCTTGGGCTAGACACTTTACCCACCTGCTCCCAGTGCCACCCACACTGGTTTAAATGTAACTTAGATATTGGGTGTCACTATGTAAAGCGGTTTGAGTCACTAGAGAAAAGCGCTGTATAAATATAATTCACTTCACTTTACTTCATTCCTCCTGCACCTGTCAAAGAGGCAGCTGCGGACTGTCTTGCCTCCTTCCACCTGCTGCCCCCGACCGCCGCATGCTTCCACCGTGAAAAAGAAAAATATCTCAGCCTGGCCCCACGGGCAGCCTTCGCCTCGTCGAGAAACGTGGCTTCCCTCTGAGACACTGGCGGTCACCACACCCCTCCGGCTTGTTTTCCCCCTGCTGTGCCAAATTCCGTTGACAAAAGTGCCAGGTTTACGCCATTTCTTGCCGCACACTATTGCTAATGGATTGGACCAAACACACAAAGTACAGTGTATTATGCAGCGATCATTTCGAAAGATCGTGTTTCGAAGAGGGTCCCTTGCGAAGGGCAGAGATGGGCATCGCCAGCACCCGTAGACTGGTGCTGAAGAAAGGTGCGGGGCCGACCTTCAGGTTGTACAGGTACGACCATATAATCTCACTAAAACACTAGTAACACAATAAGCAGATAAGGGATTTTCCAGAATTATCCTAGTAAATTTGTCTAATAACGTCTGAATCGCTCCCACTGAATAGTCTTTTTTTTAGTGCTTCACTCTCACTTTCCTCATCCGCGAGTCTTTCATCCTCGCTCAAATTAATGGGGAAATTGTCGCTTTCTCGGTCCGAATCGCTCTCGCTGCTGGTGGCCATGATTGTAAACAATGTTCAGATGTTAAGAGCTCCACAACCCGTGACGTCACGCGCACATTGTCTGCTACTTCCGATACAGGCAAGGCTTTTTTATTAACAACCAAAAGTTGCGAACTTTATCGTCGATGTTCTCTACTAAATCCTTTTAGCAAAAATATGGCAATATCGCGAAATGATCAAGTATTCACATGTTATTAGATACATTTACTAGGATAATTCTGGAAAATCCCTTATCTGCTTATTGTGTTACTAGTGTTTTAGTGTGATTATAAAGTCATACCTAAAAGTCGGAGGGGTGTGGAGACCGCCAGTGTCTCTGATGGAAGCCATGGCGGAGCCAAGAAAGTCGCAGCTGCCTCTTTGACAGCTGCAGGAGGACGAAGCTCCGCTCATGTCTCCGGAAAGAGCCGACTTATTACCACAATTTTCTCACCGAAACCTGCCGGTTGACATGTGGTAGAGAAACATGTTCGCTCTGTTCCATAGTAAAGCTTCTCAACAAACAAAGAAACACCGGCTGTGTTTTGGTTGCTAAAGGAATGCTTTCCACCAACAGCATTCTTCTTTGACGTCTCCATTATTAATTGAAAAAAATTGCAAAAGCTTCAGCAACACAGATGTCCAAAATACTGTGTAAATACGCAATTAAATCGGACGACTTTTAGCCGTGAGCGGTGCTGGGATCAAATGTCCGCTCCAACCGATGACGTCACAAGCACGTGTCAACATAAGCGTCATCATTCTGCGACGTTTTCAACAGGATACTTCGCAAGAAATTTAAAATTGCAATTTACAATGTGTTGCAATGTTAATATTTCATCATTGATATATAAACTATCAGTCTGTGTGGTGGGTAGTAGTGGCTTTCAGTAGGCCTTTAAAGAACTATTTCACCAGTTTTTTCTTCAATTTCGACTACATTTGTGGCCATGTGCATCTTATCAGCTCCTGCATCAGATAAGCAGATTTCACGAAATTAATGCTTTATTTTGCTGCTGTTGTTGCAGTGAAGACGTTGTCACAGCAACATCAGGAGATTTCCTCGGGTTTCAGCTCACAAGAGCGTGACCCAGTCTGGTTGGGCTTGTGGGTTTTGTACAGGATAGTTTATACAGTGGGGCAAAAAAAGTATTTAGTCCGATATCAGCTAAATAGTTTATTTCCATTTGCAGTGACATGCGCTAAACTAATCACCAGATGAGGCATACTTTTTTTTCTTCTTTTTTTGTTTTTTACTTAAATTCATATGTGCAGCTCTAGTCATAGTTGATTTAGTTTGCACATTACAGTTACAGGGGGAAAAAAAGGGAGTTATTCGCTTTCATACTGATATTATGAGATGATAAATGGGTCCAAAAAGTATTTGATAAAGTTGTTATTAAATACTTTTTGGTCCCATTTGCTTTTAACAAAATAAATCAAGTATTGTGAGTGTATTTTACCTTTTTTTTTTACCCTATTGAAACTGGTGCGTTTTATTATTATTCCGCACCTATGCGCTGTAATTTGACCCCCTTAACATGCTTCAAAACTCCCCAAATTTGACACACACATCGGTCTGGCATGCCTTCCCAACTTATTAGGCAGCCAAACCAGAAACATCAAAAGTGCGCGCTAGCGCCCCCTTGGAAGAAAAGAAAAACTGACTGCTTGTAACTTCCGATAGGAATGTCGTACAGACATGAAACAAAAACTGTCACGTAGGTCTATCTTATACCTACATTTCATAATTCTACCTTCTAGGGCAAATATCAACAGGAAGTTGGAAAAAAACCCCTTCAAAACAAAATGTTCGCAAAAATTAAATTTTTGCCTCTTTGAGCTGAAATTTCACTCCCTTAAAATGCTTCAAAACTCACCAAACTTGGCACACACATCAGGACTGGCAGAAATTGCGATGTAATGGAAAAAAAAAAAAAAAAAAAACTCAAAATTGCGCTCTTGCGCAATTTTTTATCAAAACACAGCAAAAACTGCTTCGAGGAAGAAAACACAGACAAAAACTGCTTGTAACTTCCGGTGGGAATGCCGGAAAGACATGAAACAAAAACTTCTATGTAGGTCTCACTTAGACCTACATTTCGATAATTGACATCCTTCGGCAAAAATCAAAAGGAAATTAAAAATTACCCCTTCAAAATAAAAGTTTTGTAAAAACCCGTCAACTTTTTCAAACGTAAACTCCTCCGAGTGCGTTTGTCGTTTCGGCTTCAAACTCGCACAGGAGAGAGATTGAACCCTTTTGATTAAAACATCCAACAAAGTTTTCATTACTGCTCCGGTTCGGATTTTACGCACCTTCAAAGAACCCCTGCGCAAAGTTTCCTAAAAAATGTCATTTTTGTCTCTTTGAGCTGTAATTTGACCCCCTTAAAATGCTTCAAAGTGCAAGTTAAAGCTCTACTATGCAAAGTGAAAGCCATTTATCAACAACATCCAGAAACGCCGATCTGTAAGTTGACCCCCTTAACATGCTTCAAAACTCACCAAATTTTACACACACATCAGTACTGGCGAAAATTGCCATCTAATAAAAAAACAAACCCCAAAAGTCAAAATTGCGCTCTAGCGCCCCCTAGGAAAAACCCCAGACAAAACTGCTTGTAACTTCTGTTAGGAATGTCGTAGAGACATGAAACAAAGACCTCTATGTAGGTCTTACTTAGACCAAGGCTTGGCAGCGGCCAAAGGCGGACCCGACCAACGCTGCTTGCAGCTTTAATTCTATTTGTATCTGAAGCTGCAATAGCTGTCCTTCATAAAAACCTACTTTGTATGATGACATTATTTCATCTTGGATACAGTATTTAATCCTCCATATTGGCAGAAACATTCATTTAATTCAATTTCATTCCAAGAAATTAAACAATATTTTTGCATCAGACAAAAAACACCCACAAATGCAGGCTTGCTCTAATAAAAATGCCATGTTTGTTATACAGTGGGGCAGAAAAGTATTTAGTAAGCCACAATTGTGCAAGTTCTCCCACTTAAAACGATGACAGAGGTCTGTAATTTTCATCATAGGTACACTTCAACTGTGAGAGACAGAATGTGACAAAAAATCCAGGAATTTTAAAGAATTTATTTGTAAATGATGGTGGAAAATAAGTATTTGGTCAACCATTCAAAGCTCTCACTGATGGAAGGAGGTTTTGAATCCAAATCTCACGATACATGGCCCCATTCATTCTTTCCTTAACACGGATCAGTCGTCCTGTTCCCTTAGCAGAAAAACAGCCCCAAAGCATGATCTTTCCACCCCCATGCTTCACAGTAGGTATGGTGTTCTTGGGATGCAACTCAGTATTCTTCTTCCTCCAAACACGACCAGTTGAGTTTATACCAAAATGGATACATGAATGATACAGCAGAGGATTGGGAGAATGTCATGTGGTCAGATGAAACCAAAATAGAACCTTTTGGTATAAACTCAACTGGTCGTGTTTGGAGGAAAAAGAATACTGAGTTGCATCCCAAGAACACCATACCTACTGTGAAGCATGGGGGTGGAAACATCATGCTTTGGGGCTGTTTTTCTGCTAAGGCAGGGGTGTCCAACTCAAATACAGAGTGGGCCAAAATGTAAAAACTGAACAAAGCCGCGGGCCAAAATTGAACAAATTAACCTTTTAATAGGACCTAAACAAGTTTTGCAATGAATATTGAACAAGCAAGGCTTATGTTACTTTATAGTGACATGCAAAATCGAGTTTCAAATAATAATAATTAAAAAATATCAATGGCATATCAAATAAAATTTGAATAAAAATGTTATACCTCTTTTCTATTTGCAGCCCTCTGAGGTAAGTATCAAAATACACTTTTTCCAAAGGCTAATAATACATTTGAAAATAAAATAATAATGAATGAATCAAACATTCAAGTAGCCAGAGAAAGTGCAAGAATAAAAACGTTAATTATTCCTCAGTTTGCTAAACTAATTTGCTTTAACACCGAATATAAAACAAGCAACGCTTATATAACTTAACAGTGCAAAATCAACTTTCAAAAAACAAACGAAAGAATATCAACGGCATATTAAATCAAATGAAAATGAAAAAAATGGTGGTAGCGGGGGGTGGAGGGGTGTATAGTGCAGCGTCCTGGAATAGTTAGTGCTGCAAGGGGTTCTGGGTATTTGTTCTATTGTGTTTACGTTGCGAATGTTCTCCCGAAATGTGTTTGTCATTCTTGTTTGGTGTGGGTTCACAGTGTGGCGCACATTTGTAACAGTGTTAAAGATGTTTACACGGCCACTTTCAGTATGGGTGTTGACCAAGTATGCCTTGCATTCATTTCTGTGCGTAAAAGCCGCATATATTACGTGACTGGGCTGGCACGCTGTTTGTTGGGAGGAAAAGAGGACATTACGACAGGTTATGGAGTACGATAAAGGCAGGGTCCTCAATATTGTTGTCCGGGAGAAATTCGGGAGAATGGTTGCCCCCGAGAGATTTTCGAGAGGGGCACTGAAATTCGGGAGTCTTCTGGGAAAATCGGGAGGGTTGGCAAGTAAGAGTATTAGCGGCGAATGCGGTGTTAATGCTGTATAATACCGGCGGGCCAGCTCTAATGTTAATTTGATATTGCCTTGAGGGCCAAATTAAATTACACGGCGGGCCACATTTGGCCCGCGGGCCAGAGTTTGACACCCATGTGCTAAGGGGGACAGGACCATTGATCCGTGTTAAGAAAAGAATGAATGGGGCCATGTATAGTGAGATTTGGAGCCAAAACCTCCTTCCATCAGTGAGAGCTTGACCAAATACTTATTTTCCACCATCATTTACAAATAAATTCTTTAAAATTCCTACAATGTGAATTCCTGGATTTTTTTTCACCATTCTGTCTCTCACAGTTGAAGTGTACCTATGATGAAAATTACAGACCTATGTCATCATTTTAAGTGGGAGAACTTGCACAATCGCTGGCTGACTAAATACTCTTTTGCCCCACTGTATATAGACATACACACACACACACACACACACATACACACACATTGGGGACATGACCTGTGGGAGCTCGGTGGGATCATCTTAGGCGACTATCTCGGAAGGGGTTGAACCTTAACGCTGCCTCTAACCAAGCAGCATCACAACATATCATAACAGCCTCGGCTTGCTTGGTGCTACTCTGTGTTTGAGTGTCGAAACCGTCGGGAGGGATAGTTTCTGTCCGTGACCCACATTGAGTTTGCCAGTTGCAAAACACGTCAGCGCCAATTAGTAATAATTAACAATCAGGGCGAGCTGCCGACACGTTTGTGCGGCTCCTCTTTTGGCGCCAAGTGACCCGATGTTAATCCAACACAATACAACAAGCGCAGCGGCATCCTGTGCTTCGCGGCTTCGGGTGTCGCTGAGCAAACAGCGCCGTTAAAAGACAACACAAGGAGAAGACGGAGGGATTCTCGTTGTTTTTCTGCTTAAAGCGGAGCAGGCATGTGATGGCGACTGTAATAATGATGAGCGCTCAGAAATGTACAGGTGCGTCTTAATATATTAGGATGGGGTGCAAAATGTAATTGATGTCTACTTCCAATCTTTAACAGCCCTTAAGAACGGATATGTTTTTCATTCCATGCATTCTACAAACCCCGTTTCCATATGAGTTGGGAAAATTGTGTTAGATGTAAATATAAACAGAATACAATGATTTGCAAATCCTTTTCAACCCATATTCAGTTGAATATGCGACAAAGACAACATAAACATGTTATTTTTTGCAAATAGTCATTAACTTTAGAATTTGATGCCAGCAACACGTGACAAAGAAGTTGGGAAAGGTGGCAAAAAATACTGATAAAGTGAGGACTGCTCATCAAACACTTATTTGGAACATCCCACAGGTGTGCGGGCTAATTGGGAACAGGCGGGTGCCATGATTGGGTATAAAAGCAGCTTGCATGAAATGCTATGTAATTCACAAACAAGGATGGGGTGAGGGTCACCAATTTGTAAGAAAATTGTCGAACAGTTTTAGAACGACATTGCAAGGAATTTAGGGATTTTACCATCTACGGTCCGTAAAATCATCAAAAGGTTCAGAGAATCTGGAGAAGTCACTGCACGTAAGCGACGATATTACGGACCTTTGACCCCTGCATCAAAAACAGACATCAGTGTGTGAAGGATATCACCACGTGGGCTCAGGAACACTTCATAAAACCACTGTCAGTAACTAAAGTTGGTCAATATATCTGTAAGTGCAAGTTAAAACTCTACCAACCGGCATAGCTCGGTTGGTAGAGCGGCCGTGCCAGCAACTTGAGGGTTGCAGGTTCGATTCCCGCTTCCGCCATCCTAGTCAGTGCCGTTGCGTCCTTGGGCAAGACACTTTACCCACCTACTCCCAGTGCCACCCACACTGGTTTAAAATGTAACTTAGATATTGGGTTTCACTATGTAAAGAACTTTGAGTCACTAGAGAAAAGCGCTATATAGATATAATTAACTAACTAACTAACAAACTACTATCCAAAGCGAAACCCATTTATCAACAACACCCAGAAACGCCGCCGGCTTCGCTGGGCCCGAGCTCATCTAAGATGGACTGATGCAAAGTGGGAAAAGTGTTCTGTGGTCTGACGAGTCCACATTTCAAATTATATTTGGAAACTGTGGACGTGGTGTCCTCCGGAACAAAGAGGAAAATAACCATCCGGATTGTTGTAGCCGCAACAACAACAGAAACCCAGACGTTGGTCAACTTATACCAGGAGATAGCAAAAAAGACACAAAAAGACGCTCGTTTGAACCCTTTTTTTTTTTTTTTACCTTTTACAAGGATTATGATTAATTCTTCATCCAAACGGGAATGTATAAACATTCCATCAGTCGGCATCTCACTGAAAGCAGACAATAGACAGTATGGGATTGTTTTTTTATGTTTGTTGTCTCTGGTGAAGTCTGCATGAGTAGTATTTAGTGTTGTTGTTGAAAGCAAAAGCAAATGTGTTTGTGAAATTAATAGATGGATGGATAGTACTTTATTGATTCCTTCAGGAGAGTTCCCTTAGGAAAATTAAAACGCTCCAGAATGCTTAAAATGAGCAAAATACTTAAAAATGACATGTTTTTTATAATTGCCCCTGTTAGTACTTTATATATACAGTTACAGCACTTATATAAAACGTTGAAGGATGTTTTTTTAGAGTGCGGGATAGGCGGAACAGAGCGACTTCATTGTTAGCTGACTTTTTCAAGCATTTACTTATGATAAAAGAAAACGTGTTCTTGTCATATATAGGACAAAATTCCAAGGGCTGGGTAAGTTTTGTTAGTAGTTTGTTTTACCATTTGTAAACATATAAGATACTGAATTTGTTTTAGCTTAAAGCTATTCAATAATGAATAAATATTCTCTTCAATGTTAGCTGTCTTTTCAAGCATTTACTTATGAAAAAGGAAAACATGCATTCTTTTCTAATATATAGGACTTGTAAGGAATTGACAACATTTCCAAGGGCTGGGTAAGTTTTATTAGTAGTTTTTGACCATTTATAAACACAAAAGAAACTGAATTTGTTTTAGCCGTAAGCTATTCAATAGTTAATAAATATTTCTGTTTTAATTTTTCAACAGAAGTTGTAAAAAAAATATATACTTTTTTAAAAGTAATTCCAAATGATTGCGATGCCCCTGTAGATGACACATTCCGACATCATCATGAAAAATAGGAAAATAAATGGCAGATGACATAGGCTCCAGCACCCCCCGCGACCCCAAAAGGGACAAGCGGTAGAACATGGATGGATAAGTCCAATATTGCTTGTAAATCTACAAACCCCGTTTCCATGTGAGTTGGGAAATGGTGTTAGATGTGAATATAAACGGAATACAATGATTTGCAAAACCTTTTCAACCCATATTCAGTTGAATATGCTACAAAGACAACATATTTGATGCTCAAACTCATAAAATGTGTTGTTTTTTTTTGCAAATAATAATCAACTTAGAATTCCATGGCTGCAACATGTGCCAAAGTAGTTGGGAAAGGGCATGTTCACCACTGTGTTACATCACCTTTTCTTTTAACAACACTCAATAAACGTTTAGGAACTGAGGAAACTAATTGTTGAAGTTTTGAAAGTGGAATTCCTTCCCATTCTTGTTTTATGTAGAGCTTCAGTCCTTCAACAGTCCGGGGTCTCCGCTGTCGTATTTTACGCTTCATAATGCGCCACACATTTTCAATGGGAGATAAGTTTGGACTGCAGGCAGGCCAGGAAAGTACCCGCACTCTTTTTTTTACAAAGCCACGCTGTTGTAACACTTGTCTTGCTGAAATAAGCAGGGGCGTCCATGATAAAGTTGCTTGGATGACAACGTACGTTGCTCCAAAACCTGTATGGACCTTTCAGCATTAATGGTGCCTTCACAGATGTGTAAGTTACCCATGCCTTGGGCACTAATACACCCCCATACCATCACAGATGCTGGCTTTTGAACTTTGCGCCTATAACATTCCGAATGGTTATTTTCCTCTTTGTTCATCCTCTGTTTCCAAATATAATTTGAAATGTGGACTCGTCAGACCACAGGACACTTTTCCCACTTTGCATCAGTCCATCTTAGGTGAGCTCGGGCCCAGCCAAGCCGGCGGCGTTCCTTGGTGTTGTTGATAAATGGCTTTGGCTTTGCATAGTAGAGTTTTAACTTGCATTTACAGATGTAGCGACCAACTGTAGTTACTGACAGTGGTTTTAAGAAGTGTTCCTGAGCCCGATATCGGGTTTTTGATGCAGTACCGCCTGAGGGGTCAAAGGTCCGTAATATCATCGCTTACGTGCAGTGATTTCTCCAGATTCTCTGAACTTTTTGATGATTTTACGGACCGTAGATGGTAAAAGCCCTAAATTCCTTGCAATAGCTCGTTGAGAAATGTTGTTCTAAAACTGTTCGACAATTTGCTTACAAAGTGGTGACCCTCGCCCCATCCTTGTTTGTGAATTACTTAGCATTTCATGGAAGCTGCTTTTATACCCAATCATGGCACCCACCTGTTCCCAATTAGCCTGCACACCTGTGGGATGTTCCATATTCCCGGGCGCGGCACCGCTGCTGCCCACTGCTCCCCTCACCCCCCAGGGGGCGATCAACGGTGATGGGTCAAATGCAGAGAATAATTCCGCCACATCAAGAGTGTGTGTGTGACAATCATTGGTACTTTGACTTTGACTTAATAAGTGTTTGATGAGCATTCCTCAACTTTATCAGTATTTATTGCCACCTTTCCCAACTTCTTTGTCACGTGTTGCTGGCAGCAAGTTAATGATTATTTGCAAACACACAAAAAATGTTTATCAGTTTGAACATGAAATATGTTGACTTTGTAGCATTTTCAACTGAATATGGGTTGAAAAATTTTTTTCAAATCATTGCATTCTTTTTATATTTACATCTAACGCAATTTCCTAACTCATATGGAAACAAGGTTTGTAATAAAGACATATTTGTTCTGCTTGAAGTTGACTTGGAAAGCCACATGACACCCAGCAAACATACCGGCCTTACCTTCTCGCCTCATGCCGACTTTGAGGCACTTCTTCAGGCGGCAGTACTGACACTGGTTCCGGTGGTGCTGGTCGATGGGGCAGTCGCGGTTCCCCCGGCAGGTGTAGCTGAGGTTCCGCCTGACGGAGCGCTTGAAGAAGCTCTTGCATCCCTCGCAGGTGAACTGGCCGTAGTGCTTCCCGCTCGACTTGTCCCCGCACACCATGCAGTCCACGTTGGGCAGCTTGTCCCCGGACAGAGCCTCGTTTCCCGGCGTCGAGCCGCTCGGAGTCCCCGGCGCGCCTCCGGGCTCCTGGCCGCAAATCTGCATCTGCGAGCCCGGGTCGGCGGAAATGCTCTCTGGCCACTGGTTTACTACCATTGCCATGCTATCCGGACGTCAGAAAAGTCGGCGGGCGTGGACGTTAAAGAGTAAAAAGAAGTGTGCCAAA
Source organism: Nerophis ophidion (assembly GCF_033978795.1). Lineage (NCBI taxonomy): Eukaryota > Metazoa > Chordata > Actinopteri > Syngnathiformes > Syngnathidae > Nerophis > Nerophis ophidion. The sequence goes on from NC_084621.1 coordinate 15,163,363, forward strand.
TAGTCCAAAAGCTGAAAGTTGCTATTTATTTGTCTCCCCGTGAAGTAGTCCCATCCAGGGCTGCTGGGCCACGGCGGAAGGAGTCCGGCGCTCTTCGGGATAAAGACGCTGATGCCCGCTGATACTTTGTTGGCTTCATGGGGGACGCACGAACGAGCAATGACGGCAGGACTGGGCGCGCAACACGGATCACTTCTCCCCGAGACGAGCTGCACATTTGGGGGGGAAAGTGTCACCGGTCGGCTGTTAACCCTCCGCCCCCTTTCGCCCCGCCCCCCTGGCCGCGGGCGGGCTCCCTACGCGAGGCCGAGATGCCATATAAGGTCATGTTGCCTCCTCAAGCCTGGAGGAGCCGTCGCTGATTGGTTGCTCGGTCGGCCGCTCATAAGTCAGGAGCCTCGTGATTGGACGGTCGTCAGTTGGGGAGGAGCTTTGATTGACGGCAGCGAATGTTGCTAAGATTTGGAGAAAAACAATTTGCATGAGATGGCGACTTGTCCAGGGTTTACATTTTTATTGTAAATTGTGAGGTGTGTGTGTTAAAATGTTTTTTTTGTTTTCACAAATGATAACAAGAGCATGTGTGATGATGTAAATGAGAAGTAGTTTTATTGTATATTAAAGGCCTGCTGAAAGCCACTACTAGCCACCACGCAGTCTGATAGTTTATATATCAATGATGAAATATTAACATTGCAACACATGCCAATACGGCTTTTTTAGTTTACTAAATTGCAATTTTAAATTTCCCGGGAGTTCCGTCTTCAAAAAGTCGTGTAATGATGACGTGTACGCAAGACGTCACGGGTTTTAAGGAAGAATGAGCGCTGCACACACACACAGCTAAAAGTCGTCTGCTTTAATGGCATAATTACACAGCAATCTGGACATCTGTGTTGCTGAATCTTTTGCGATTTGTTCAATTAATATTGGAGAAGTCACAGTAGAAAGACTGAGTTGGGAAGCTTTAGCCTTTAGCCACACAAACACACGGTGATTCCTTGTTTAAAATTCCCGTAGGTGAAGCTTTACTATGGATCAGAGCGGTCAAGCGAACGTGGTTCCCGACCACTGGTCAACCGGCAGGTTTCGGTGAGAAAATTGTGGTAAAAAGTCGCCTCCTACCGGAGATCAGCTGCTGTGACTTCCCTCACAGACTGGGCTCAAGACACCCGTGGACACACCACTCCGACTATCAGGTACTATTTAACTCACTAAAACACTAGCAACACAATAGAAAGATAAGGGATTTCCCAGAATTATCCTAGTAAATGTGTCTAAAAACATCCGAATCCGTCCCAATGCAATCGCCTTTTTTATTTTTTTAGTCTTTCGCCATCAATATCCTCATCCACGAATCTTTCATCCTCGCTCAAATTAATGGGGAAATTGTCGTTTTCTCAGTCCGAAAAGCTCTTGCTGTTGGAGGCTCCCATTAAAAACAATGTGAGGACGTGAGGAACCCTCACCCTTGTGACGTCATCGTCTGCTACTTCCAGTACAGGCAAGGCTTTTTTATCAGCACCAAAAGTTGCAATCTTTATCGTGGATGTTCTCTACTAAATCCTTTCAGCAAAAATATGGCAATATCGCGAAATGATCAAGTATGACACATAAAATGGACCTTCTATCCCCGTTTAAATAAGCAAATCTCTTTTCAGTAGGCATTTAAATATGTGTCCATGAAAGGGCATTTTATGACGTTTTATATCTCCCATGGAAAATGTGTGGCGCATCATGAAGCGTAAAATACGACAGCGGAGACCCCGGACTGTTGAACGACTGAAGCTCTACATAAAACAAGAATGGGAAAGAATTCCACTTTCAAAGCTTCAACAATTAGTTTCCTCAGTTCCCAAACGTTTATTGAGTGTTGTTAAAAGAAAAGGTGATGTAACACAGTGGTGAACATGGCCTTTCCCAACTACTTTGGCACGTGTTGGAGCCATGAAATTCGAAGTTAATTTTTATTTGCAAAAAAAATAAAAAATGTATTGTAAAACCGCTGGTCAAACAAAACAAAGGTCATTGTCATGGACCCACATCCTGCAGAAGCTAGCCCTCCAATCAGCTAAACCAGGAGTGTAAAATGTACGGTCCAAGGGCCGGATCAGGCCCGCGAAAAGGTTTTGTCCGGCCCGCGGGACGAGTTTGCTAATTATAAAAATTAACCTGAAATTTTTAAATGAAAGAAACTGCTGTTCTAAATGTGTCCACTAGATGTCACAATAGCAATTCGTTGTATTTCTATAGATTATGCTGCATATGTAAAAAAATGAACTAAACCACGTGTCAGTGCACCGGTCGAGGAGAACGAAAAAAACTACATACATAACATCCTGTAATTGGATTTTGATATTATTATTTTTTATTTTGATAGATTGAAAATTACCACCAACACTATGAATGAGTAGTTGATGGAACAGGATCGGGATGGCGTGGCGCGGTGGAAAAGTGGCCGTGCGCAACCCGAGGGTCCCTGGTTCAAACCCCACCTAGTAGCAACTTCGTCACGTCCGTTGTGTCCTGAGCAAGACACTTCGCCCTTGCTCCTGATGGGTGCTGGTTAGCGCCTTGCATGGCAGCTCCCTCCATCAGTGTGTGAATGTGTGTGTGAATGGGTAAATGTGGAAGTAACATTTTGCAACTTAATGCCCAAAAAACGGAAATGCTGATTATCGGTCCTGCTAGACACCGACCTCTATTTAATAATACAACTTTAACATTCGACAACCAAATAATAAAACAAGGTGACTCTGTAAAAAATCTGGGTATTATCTTCGACCCAACTCTCTCCTTTGAGTCACACATTAAAAGCGTTACTAAAACGGCCTTCTTTCATTTCCGTAATATCGCTAAAATTCGCTCCATTTTGTCCACTAAAGATGCTGAGATCATTATCCATGCGTTTGTTACGTCTCGTCTCGATTACTGTAACGTATTATTTTCGGGTCTCCCCATGTCTAGCATTAAAAGATTACAGTTGGTACAAAATGCGGCTGCTAGACTTTTGACAAGAACAAGAAAGTTTGATCATATTACGCCTGTACTGGCTCACCTGCACTGGCTCACATCTGAGGTCCTCTCCAAGGTTTCTCATAGTCAGCATTGTCACTGGCGTCCCACTGGATGTGAATTCTCCCTGCCCACTGGGTGTGAGTTTTCCTTGCCCTTTTGTGGGTTCTTCTGAGGATGTTGTAGTCGTAATGATTTGTGCAGTCCTTTGAGACATTTGTGATTTGGGGCTATATAAATAAACATTGATTGATTGATTGATTGAAGTAGTGTCAAAGCGCTTTGAGTACCTTGAAGGTAGAAAAGCGCTATACAAGTACAACCCATTCATTCATTCATTCATGAGTTTAAACATCAAATATGTTGTCTTTGTAGCATATTCAACTGAATATGGGTTGAAAAGGATTTGCAAATCCTTGTATTCCGTTTATATTTACATCTAACACAATTCCCCAACTCATACGGAAACGGGGTTTTTAAATAACTATTTGTAAATCTGTGTTTAAATGACTCCCGATTGTACTCCCGTGAAAGATTCCTGTAAGAGGGAAACACGCTCAGGGACAATGGCTCAAATTTCAGCGCTAGCTGCAACGAACGCGTCGTCTATCCACAGTGCGAAGCCGCTTCTCAGGTAGTAATCCTCAACACTATGGCGGAGAATCAACAGTTTCTTCCATGTACTATGAAGTGAATTATATTTACATAGCGCTTTTTCTCTAGTGACTCAAAGCGCTTTACATAGTGAAACCCAATATCTAAGTTACATTCAAACCAGTGTGGGTGGCACTGGGAGCAGGTGGGTAAAGTGCCTTGCCCAAGGACACAATGGCAGTGACTAGGATGGCAGAAGTGGGAATCGAACCTGCAACCCTCAAGTTGCTGGCACGGCCACTCTACCAACCGAGCTAAACCGCACTATGATCACTGAAGGACTAGAGGAAAGGTAATGGCTAAGAATAATTCACATGTGCACTTAGCCGGAAGGCACACGAAGCTTCAATGTAAATTAAGGGGGGATTGATCCAGATGTCTATACTACTGATACCAAGTGCAATGGAACCTCGAATTACAAACTTAAACGGTTCTTGAACAGGGCTCGTGAATTGAAAAGTTCATATAGTCAAGCAAAGTTTTCCAAAAGAAACAACGCAAATATGAGGCTCAACAAAAGTTCCTATTTTAGTGAAGGTCTGTACACGTTGAACACAATAGAAAGTGCGATACAGGACTGTCGATCAAACCAACATAACAGGATCAACTTTCTCTTCATTAAGACAAGCTGAACTCTGCTGTATGCGCTGCTCTGCCAACATGCCTACACACACACAGAAGTCCCTTGTTGCCCTCACAAACAATCAGAAAACACAACCATCCTTAACTTCTTTTAACCATATTGCTCGATTTTTTAATTTTTTTTTTATTTAGCCTTTATTTAACCAGGTAAAATCCCATTGAGATCAAAGATATCTATTCCAAGGGAGACCTGGCCCAGAGGGCAGCAGCAAGGTTACATTAAAAACAGTAAACAACACATAAAACATCACATTTACAACATTGAATAATAGAATAATAAGCATTTGAAAAAATAAAATCCACTAACATCAACTTCGACAAAGGAGGAGCCGACGAGAAAGGAGCAGACATACGAGGGCCCGTGTGTGTGTGTGTGTGTGTTCTCTTGGAAGAGGCGCCGCTGAACGAGAGGCAGTCTTCTCCTTCGCAGTGAAATAAGTCTGCTCTGGCATATTTATCTAGAATAGTCCAATCTCATCAAAATTAAAACGTGCTGTAATACGAGGCCGGCTTCCTTGATTCTTGCATACTTCATGTACTCCTCGCAAATATATATATATTTTTTTTTAACCCCTCATTATTCCCCCCTTCTTTCCACGCGGGTCTTTTGTCTTTTCGGGACTCGTATTGAGTTAGCAAACTTGTCGAGGGGCGTTAAAAACACAGAAAAGGCACACATGCTGAGTCGTGACTCGTCGACATTCCGCCTTTCCAAAAATGCTGCGTCCTGCGCCACAAAATGGCTGCAGGCGGGACACAAAATGAACGAGTGAAAGGAGACACATCTTTGGCTCCAGCTAAAAGTGACAAAAAAAAGCCCAAAAGTTTGCAAATGGAGGTGTTTGGAAATCGAGGTTGCACTGTATAGTTGTCAGAGTTAGTTTGTGGCAAACCCCAAGATGCAGAGACGGAGGCAGGCATTGAACAGGAAAACATGATTTAATTTAGACAAAAACAAACAAAGGGTACAAACAAAAAGCGCGCACGTGGGCGGATAACAAACAAAAAGCTTAGCGTGGAAGCTAGCAGGTATCGAGCAAGAAACAGAAGTCGTACTTGTAATATGAAAACAAACTTGGAAGCAGGGAACAAAATACAATAAGCTACAAACCACTATCAAATATAGCTTACCTCAATGCTGCATTGACACGATATGATACGACACGGTGCAACAGGAGCGACATCGGCATGACAGTAATCCAGCCCTGAATGGACGAACAAAGCAAGTAAAATAAGAGTGGGCTGATTGACACCAGGTGTGGCCAGGTGCAAACCAGCCGCAGCTGAGGGAAAACAGCACACAGGGAGCCAAACAGGAAGGTGAACCAAAATAAGAGTGCTGAGAGGAACTAAGGACAGGAAATACTAAACACACAGAGGAAAAACTGAAACACAAACAAACTGTCAGTGTCAAGCCTGACAATAGTATCAACGATACCAAAGGAATTACTTCTGAATAGTTCTTGTTCTTTTTATTCAAATATATATATATTTTTTTGTGTTTACAAACTCAGGGAGTACATTTCTGGAGACAGGAAGACTTTGAGGGTCAAACACAAACGTTTAAAATGGGAGCCAAGAGTAGTTATGTCAAAACTAGGCTTGGATTAAAGTTGTTTTTTCGACGCAGAGGATGATTAGCACGGGCCAGGCGTGAGTGTGAGTACATATTTGTTTATTTAAACACTATAATAAAAAATAAACAAACAAAGGGCGCTCACAAGGAGGTACAAACACTTGGCTATGAGCAAACAAAAGACTGGCATAAATGCTGCAAACTACAAACATGAAAAGAAAACACTTGCTCTCTGGCATGAAAAAACAAAACTAGCACTGTGGCATAAACAACAAAACTTACATGGCACGGAACTTTTGGACGAGGGCATGAAGGTTGGAACAGCATGGTTAGGGTGCGTGAGTGTGAAGATCCCAGAACCAAGACAGAGAAAGAATGACTTTAAATAGTAGCTGTGATGATTGGAAACAGGTGTGAGAGGCTGAGGATCGGGGCGTGACTAGGGGGACCAGGTGGAAACTAATGAGTTGGCATGGAGATGAAAACAAAACAGGAAACTAATGAGTTGGCATGGAGATGAAAACAAAACAGGAAGTGCAAAACAGAACTGAGTGTCCATAAAACAAAACATAACATGACCAAAACAAAACTTGATCTGTAGGCGTGACAAGTTATTGTGCACTAGTCACTTTATTTTGTCGAGAAAAGATCCAGCATTCAAAGCCAAAAATGTATAACGCCCTCCCACAATGCCAGCAAATTCTACAAACCCCGTTTCCATATGAGTTGGGAAATTGTGTTAGATGTAAATACAAACAGAATACAATGATTTGCAAATCCTTTTCAACCCATATTCAGTTGAATATGCTACAAAGACAACATATTTGATGTTCAAACTCATAAACATTTTTTTTTTTTGCTAATAATCATTAACTTTAGAATTTGATGCCAGCAACACGTGACATAGAAGTTGGGAAAGGTGGCAATAAATACTGATAAAGTTGAGGAATGCTCATCAAACACTTATTTGGAACATCCCACAGGTGTGCAGGCTAATTGGGAACAGGTGGGTGCCATGATTGGGTATAAAAACAGCTTCCCAAAAAACGCTCAGTCCTTCACAAGAAAGGATGGGGCGAGGTACACCCCTTTGTCCACAACTGCGTGAGCAAATAGTCAAACAGTTTAAGAACAACGTTTCTCAAAGTGCAATTGCAAGAAATTTTGGGATTTCAACATCTACGCTCCATAATATCATCAAAAGGTTCAGAGAATCTGGAGAAATCACTCCATGTAAGCGGCATGGCCGGAAACAAACATTGAATGACTGTGACTTTCGATCCCTGTATCAAAAACCAACATCAATCTCTAAAGGATATCACCACAAGGGCTCGGGAACACTTCATAAAACCACTGTCACTAAATACAGTTGGTCGCTACATCTGTAAGTGCAAGTTAAAGCTCTACTATGCAAAGCGAAGGCCATTTATCAACAACATCTAGAAACGCCGCCGGCTTCTCTGGGCCCGAGATCATCTAAGATGGACTGATGCTAAGTGGAGAAGAGTTCTGTGGTCGGACAAGTCCAAATTTCAAATTATATTTGGAAATATTCAACATCGTGTCATCCGGACCAAAGGGGAAGCGAACCATCTAGACTGTTATCGACCCAAAGCTCAAAAGCCAGCATGTGTGATGGTATGGGGGTGCATTAGTGCCCAAGGCATGGGTAACTTACACATCTGTGAAGGCACCATTAATGCTGAAAGGTACATACAGGTTTTGGAGCAACATATGCTGCCATCTAAGCACCGTCTTTTTCATGGACGCCCCTGCTTATTTCAGCAAGACAATGCCAAGCCACATTCAGCACGTGTTACAACAGCGTGTCTCTTTAAAAAAAAGATTGCAGGTACTTTCCCAGCCCACCTGCAGTCCAGACCTGTCTCCCATGGAAAATGTGTGGCGCATTATGAAGCGTAAAATACGACAGTGGAGACCCCGGACAGTTGAACGACTGAAGCTCTACATAAAACAAGAATGGGAAAGAATTCCACTTTCAAAGCTTCAACAATTAGTTTTCTTAGTTCCCAAACATTTATTGAGTGTTGTTAAAAGAAAACACAGTGGTGAACATGCCCTTTCCCAACTACTTTGGCACGTGTTGCAGCCATGAAATTTTAAGTTAAATATTATTTAGAATTTTTTTTTATATATATATATAAGTTTAAATATCAAATATGTTGTCTTTGAAGCATATTCAACTGAATATGGGTTGAAAAGGATTTGCAAATCATTGTATTCTGTTTATATTTACATCTAACACAATTTCCCAACTCATATGGAAACGGGATTTGACTTCAGGGCGTCACCGTCATCGTTTCTTCCAATTATCATCAAGATAAATGTTGACAGATTTGTAGCCAACCGTCAGATCAAAGTTGGGCGCCATGCCACGCCCACATCCGAGGGCGGGGCTTAATTTACTCGCAGTTTATCATCGCCAATCCGTTTCGTCATTTTGACTTTGACTTTTTCCTGCGTCCCGTCCTGACAGACGCTTTCAGAGATGGTCCTGACGACGCGTGAATCGTGGCACATCTTTTCCAAGGTCGAAGGGTCGCCAGAGAGTTGCTTCGCAGGTGAGGTCAAGCGGCCTTGCGGAGGTCACGTGACCTTCCCAGGAAACAGGGTTATGTATTCCAGCAGGAAAAAAAGCACACAAGCTGACTAACTTCTCAGCCGGCTCAACATTGTTGACCATTTGACAAAGTGTTGATGTTAGGGAGCTTTTATTGGCTCAAAAGGTCAGTGATGACACAAACAGACTTTTCTTGCTGCCAACCACTGTGGCGCGGCAGAAGAAAAGTCTTTACACACACACACAGCATGCAGCCATCTTTTCAAAACATCTTTATCACATTGTGTGCTGCGGGAGCCCCTTTGCACCCTTAAGATGTACAAGACAACATCAATACTCTCATAAATAAACCATAGTGATGACATCACAACTCATAGTTATGAGAAAAGAAGGTAAAAAGTCACAGTTAGGAGATATAAAGTCAGAGTCACCAAATACAAAGTCAGATATGTAACAAAAAAGTCACAATTATGAGATAAAAAAGTAAAAACAGTAAGATAAAAATTCTAAATTATGAAATAAAACATAAAAACTATCAGACTAAAAATCTAAATTATGAGATAAAAAGTCAAAATTATGAGATAAACAGTCTAAATTATGAGATGAAAAATAAAAACTATAATATTTAAAATCAAAATTATGATATAAAAAGTCCAAATGATGCGATAAAACATCAAAACTATAAGATTAAAATTTGAAATTATGAGGAAAAAATGTCAAAATTATGATATTAAAAGTCAAAATTATGAGATAAAAAGTCAAAATAATTACATAAAAAAATCATAACTATTAGATTCAAAATCGAAATCATAAGATAAAAATTCAAAATGATGAGATAAAACATCAAAACTATAAGATTAGAAATCGAAATCATGAGATAAAAAGTCCAAATTAGGATATAAAAAGTCAAAACAATGAGATAAAAAGTCAATGTTATGACATAAAATCTAAAAATTATGATATAAAAAGTCAACGTTATGATATAAACATTCTAAATCATGATATAAAAAGTCAACGTTATGACATAAAATCTAAAACTTATGATATAAAAAGTCAATGTTATGATATAAAAATTCAAAATCATGATATAAAAAGTCAAATATAAGATAAAAAGTCAAAATTATGAGATAAAAAGTCAAAATTATGAGACGAAAAATAAAATCTATAATATTTAAAATCGAAATTGTGATAAAGTAAAAATTATGATATAAAAAGTGATTGTAGCTGAGATAGGCGCCAGCGCCCCCCGCGACCCCGCGACTCCAAAAAAGGGAATAAGCGGTAGAAATGGATGGATGGATGAAAGTCAAAATGATGAGATAAAAAGTCAAAATAATTACATAAAACGATCAAAACTATTAGATTAAAAATCGAAATCATAAAATAAAAAGTCAAAATGATGAGATAAAAAATCTAAACTATCAGATTAAAAATCGAAATTATGAGATAAAAAGTCAACATTATGATACAAAAACTCAAAATGATGATATAAAAAGTAAATTACAAGATTAAAAGTCAAAATTATGAGATAAAAAATCTAAATTATGAGATGAAAAATAAAAACTATAATGTTTAAAATCGAAATTATGAGAAAATCAAAATTATGATATAAAAAGTAAAAATGATGCGATAAAACATCAAAACTATAAGATTAAAAATCGAAATTATAAGAAAAAAAGGCAAAATTATGATATAAAAAGTCAGAAATATGAGATAAAAAGTCAAAATAATTACATAAAAAAATCAAAACTATTAGATTAAAAATCAAAATCATAAAATAAAAAGTCAAAATGATGAGATAAAACATCAAAACTATAAGATTAAAAATCTAAATTATGAGATATAAGGCAAAATTATGATATAAAAGTCAAAATCATGAGATAAAACATCAAAACTGTAAAATTAAAAATCGAAATTATGAGATAAAAAGTCAACATTACGATATAAAAACTCAAAATGATGATATAAAAAGTCAATTACAAGATTAAAAGTCAAAATTATGAGATAAAAAATCTAAATTATGAGATGAAAAATAAAAACTATAATGTTTAAAATCGAAATTATGACAAAGTCAAAATTATGATATAAAAAGTAAAAATGATGCGATAAAACATCAAAACTATAAGATTAAAAATCGAAATTATAAGAAAAAAAGTAAAAATTATTATATAAAAAGTCAGAATTATGAGATAAAAAGTCAAAATAATTACATTAAAAAATCAAAACTTTTAGATTAAAAATCGAAATCATAAGATAAAAAGTCAAAATGATGAGATGAAAAATCTAAACTATCAGATTAAAAATCGAAATTATGAGATAAAATGTCAAAATTCTGATACAAAAAAACAAAATCATGAGATAAAACATCAAAACGGTAAAATTAAAAATCGAAATTATGAGATAAAAAGTCAACATAATGATATAAAAACTCAAAATGATGATATAAAAAGTCAATTACAAGACTAAAAATCAAAATTATGAGATAAAAAAATCTAAATTATGAGATGAAAAATAAAAACTATAATGTTTAAAATCGAAATTATGAGAAAGTCAAAATGATGACATGAAAAGTCAAAATGATGCGATAAAACATCAAAACTATAAGATTAAAATTCGAAATTATGAGATAAAAAGTCAACATTATGATATTAAAACTCAAAATGATGATATAAAAAGTAAATTACAAGATAAAAAATCTAAATCATGAGATGAAAAATAAAAACTATAATATGTAAAATCGAAATTATGAGAGAGTCAAAATTATGACATGAAAAGTCAAAATGATGCGATAAAACATCAAAACTATAAGATTAAAAATCGAAATTATAGGAAAAAAAGTCAAAATTATGATCTAAAAAGTCAAAATGATGAGATAAAGAATCAAAATAATTACATGGAAAAATCAAAACTATTAGATTAAAAATCGAAATCATAAAATAAAAAGTCAAAATGATGAGATAAAACATCAAAACTATAAGATTAGAAATCGAAATTATGAGATAAAAAGTCAAAACAACGAGATAAAAAGTCAACGTTATGATATAAAAACTCAAAATTATGATATAAAAAGTCAATTATAAGATAAAAAGTCAAAATTATGAGATAAAAAGTCAAAATTATGAGATAAAAAGTCTAAATTATGAAATGAAAAATAAAAACTATATAATTTAAAATCGAAATTATGAGAAAGTCAAAATTATGATATAAAAAGTCAAAATGATTCAATAAAACATCAAAACTATTAGATTAAAATTCGAAATTATGAGAAAAAAAGTCAAAATGATTACATAAAAAAATCTAAACTATTAGATTAAAAATCGAAATCATAAGATAAAAAGTCAAAATGATGAGATAAAACATCAAAACTATAAGATTAAAAATCGAAATTATGAGATACAAGGCAAAATTATGATATAAAAAGTCAAAACAATGAGATAAAAAAATCTAAATTATAAGATTAAAAATCACAATTATGAGATAAAAAGTCAAAATAATTAAATAAAAAAATCAAAACTATAAGATTAAACATCGAAATTATGAGAAAAAACGTCAAAAATATGATATAATAAATCAAAATTATGAGAAAAAAAGTCAACATTATGATATAAAAACTCAAAATTATGATATAAAAAGTTAATTATAAGATAGAAAGTCAAAATTATGAGATAAAAAGTCTAAATTATGAGATGAAAAATAAAAACTATATAATTTAAAATCGAAATTATGAGAAAGTCAAAATCATGATATAAAATGTCAAAATGATTCAATAAAACATCAAAACTATAAGATTAAAATTCGAAATTATGAAAAAAAAGTCAAAATTATGATATAAAAAGTCAAAATTATGAGATAAAAAGTCAAAATAATTACATAAAAAAATCAAAACTATTAGATTAAAAATAGAAATCATAAGATAAAAAGTCAAAATGATGAGATAAAACATCAAAACTATAAGATTAAAAATCTAAATTATGAGAATATAAGGCAAAATTATGATATAAAAAGTCAAAACAATGAGATAAAAAATCTAAATTATAAGATTAAAAATCAAAATTATGAGATAAAAAGTCAAAATAATTAAATAAAAAAATCTAAACTATAAGATTATAAATCGAAATTATGAGAAAAAAAGGTCAAAATTATGATATAATAAGTAAAAATTATGAAATAAAACATCAAAACTATAAGATTAAAAATCACAATTATGAGATAAAAAGTCAACATTATGATATAAAAAGTCAATTATGAGATAAAAAGTCAAAAATATTAGATAAAAAATCTAAACTATTAGATTAAAAATCGAAATTATAAGATAAAAAGTCAAAATGATGAGACAAAACATTAAAACCATAAGTTTGAAAATCGAAATGATGAGATAAAAAGTCAAAATTATGAGATAAAACATCAAAACTATAAGATTAAAAATCGAAATTATGAGATAAAAAGTCAAAATCATAAGATAAAAAGTAAAAAAAATATGAGATAAAAAGTCGAACCAATGAGCTAAAAAATCTAAACCATGAGATTACAAATCGAAATTGTGAGATAAAAATCGAAATTACAATATAAAGTCAAAATTATGAGATAAAAAGTCAAAACTACATGATTAAAAATGAAAATGATGAGATAAAAAGTCAAATTGATGATGAGTTGCCTTCAATCCAAACAATATTCGGTGGTCATGTCGCCACAGCTCTCGTGTTGCATCCCCCCTCTGCAGGCGTGCCTAATAAAGTGACTGCTTAAGACAACAAAGCCCCAGCCCACTTGGAGGTCCCGGAGTGAAACTGGCCAGAGGCCATAAAGTTGGCCCCACGCTCGGGTTAATTGCTGTCACATGTAACCTTACCTGTCCCCCAATTAGCCCCCCGACTCCACCTGGGGGCTGCAGCCCACTCATTAGTGTGAAACTGGAGATGGAACATGCAGGCTGACCATCACTTTGACCAGAGAGCAGCATCAAAGTATTCAACGCGGCTCATCTTTTTCTGCACAATTCTGCGGATTAAAGGTCACCAGGAAGGAAAATTCGGCATGCAAAGTGCGGCCCGCTGGTAGTTTTTGTCTTTCTTTATCGCTTTTTTTGTACTCCAATATCTGGTGGAGGTGTTATTTACCTTCTTTCACAATGTTGACGCATTTGGAGTCGTTATGCAAGGGGATTATTTCATTGTGTCGAATGTTTAATTGAAATAAAATACTGATGTTGGACTCATTCGCAGTAATATGAGGATTTTAACAGCCTGAAAAACGTTTGCATTTTACATTTTATGTCTTGTGCAAAAGCTAAGAATCATGGAATATAAGAAAAATTGACGTTAAAAGGTCTGAAAAGTTTCTAGAAATTATTATCATTTGCTTTTGTAAATTTCTGAAAATATTATGGATTTTTTTTAACATTTAAAAAAATAATAGGGAATAAACACATTTTAAAGTACACATTTTTTTGCCTTCATGAAAGTGTGCAAATATTGTTAAATGTTATAATAAATGTTTTTATATTCCCAAAAATAACAAAGAACAAATAAACAATGGTGGCTGGTTGCAATGTTAGTTTTGTTTTGAGTGATCCTTCTTGCATAAAAAGTGCTTCAAAACATTTCTTTAAATATTGTGGATGTTTAATGAATAAATAATGTTATATTGTGAAGACAAATTGAAATAAAAATATGTTGAAAATATGTAGAAATATGTAAAAAATAGTTGGAAATTCTTGTTTTTGCATGAAAAAGTGCAAATATAGTCGAATAATCAACAAATATAGAAAATGACCAAACATAAAATATTACAAGGGCAAAAAAGCACATAAGTAAATAACATTTGTTTAAAGTATTTGTGCTTCATAAACTAATGTAGATATTTATAAAAAATGTTAGTATATTTATACAAGGATGCAAATATTCAAAGGGGTAAACAAAGTATAGTTATTGAATCTGGTGCGTTTTATTATTCTTTCTTTCTTTCTTTATTCCGCACCTATGCGCTGTAATTTGACCCCCTTAACATGCTTCAAAACTCACCAAATTTGACACACACATCGGTATGGCAAACCTTCCCAACATATTAAGCAACCAAACACCAAAAATGAAAATTGCACGCTAGCGCCCCCCTAGGAATGTCGTAGAAACATGAAACAAAAACCTCTATGTAGGTCTGACTTAGACCTACATTTCCAATTAGAACCTTCTATAGCAAAAATCAACAGAAATTTGGCAAAAACTCATTCAAAGCAAAATTTTCGCAAAAACAAAATTTTCGCAAAAAATGCTATTTTTGCCTCTTTGAGCTGTAATTTGACCCCCTTAAAATCCTTCAAAACTCACAAAACTTGGCACACACATCAGGACTGGCAGAAATTGCGATCTAATGAAAAAAAAAATACTAAAAATTGCGCTCTAGCGCAATTTTTGAATAAAACACAGAAAAAAATTGCTTCTAGGAAGAAAACAGACAAAACTGCTTGTAACTTCTGGTAGGGATGCCGGAAATACATGAAAAAAAAATTTCTATGTAGGTCTAACTTAGACCTACATTTTAAAATTGACATCCTTCAGCAAAAATCAACAGGAAGTTAAAAATTACCCCTTCAAAATAAAAGTTTTGCAAACACCCGTCACCTTTTTTCAAACATTATCTCCTCTGAGCTCGTTTGTTGTTTCGGCTTCAAACTCGCACAGAAGAGAGATTGAACCCTTCTGATTAAAAGTATCGAACAGAGTTTTGATTAGTGCTCCGGTTTTGATTTTACGCGCCTTCAAAGAACCCCTTTGCAAATTGCCTAAAAAATGTCATTTTTGCCTCTTTGAGCTGTAATTTGACCGCTTTAAAATGCTTCAAAGTGCAAGTTAAAGCTCTACTATACAAAGCGAAAGCCATTTATCAGCAACATCCAGAAACGCCGATCTGTAATTTGACCCCCTTACCATGCTTTAAAACTCACCAAATTTTATACACACACCAGGACTGGCGAAAATTGCCATCTGATAAAAAACCAAACCCTAAAAATCAAAATTGCGCTCTGGCGCCCCCTAGGAAAAAACCCAGACAAAACTGCATGTAACTTCTGTTAGAAATGTCGTAGAGACATGAAATACAAACCTCTATGTTGGTCTGACTTAGACCAGGGTTTGAGTAGCGGCGGCAGCAGCCAAAGGCGGACCCGACCAACGCTGCTTGCAGCTTTAATTAATTAAAGTTCCTTCAAGAACTTATTGTGGATGTTTATAACACTTTTATATTCCTGAAAAAAATCCAATAAACATACAGTATATTACAAGAAAGTTTTGAAATGTTTTTTTAAAAAAGTAAAAAAAAAGGACAATATTTTGACATTAGAAAAGGTCACTTGTGCAAATATTGTCAACAAATATTTATGTGATGTAAATGTTTTGTTAATGTTGCAAGACGTGATAAACAAATGCAAGAATTGTGGATGTTTATCAGAAATATTTTTATACAATGCCAAATAACAACAAATAAACAAAAGCCAAACATAAATACATTTAAATGAATATAAATATAATAAAATAAAATGATGACGTAAAACATCAAAACTATAAGATTAAAAATCGAAATTATGAGGAAAAAAATGTCAAAATTATGAGATAAAGCATCAAAACTGTAAGATTATTAATAAAAAAAAATGTTTTAATTATATAGCTATGAAAAAATATTATCAACTAATTGAGTAATTAATAACAATTTTAAATGCAAAATATGTATTATTTGCATTGCATTCATAAACATCTGCAAATATTGTAAAAAAAATTTATGCATCAACAATTATAAATGCAACATATTTATATGTTTTATTTGGGGTGCATGCATGAGTGCCCTCATAAATATTCATACAATTTGCAGATGTTTAAAAATAAAATTATGACGTAAAACATAAAAACTATAAGATAAAAAATCGAAATTATGAGAAAAAAGTCAAAATTATGATACAAAATGTAAAAATTATGAGATAAAGCATCAAAACTATAAGATTAAAAATCGAAATTATGAGGAAAAAAAAGCCCAAATTATGAGATAAAACATAAAAACTGTAAGATTATTAATATATATATTTTTTATTATATAGCTATGAAAAAATATTATCAACTAATTAAATACTTAATAACAATTTTAAATGCAAATTATGGTTTAAATGTAACTTAGATATTGGGATTCACTATGTAAAGCGCTTTGAGTCACTAGAGAAAAGCGCTATATAAATGTAATTCACTTCACTTCACTTTTTATGCATCAACAATTATAAATGCAACATATTTATATGTTTTATTTGGGTTGCATGCATGAGTGCCCTCATAAATATTCATACAATTTGCAGATGTTTAAAAACAAAATTATGACGTAAAACATAAAAACTATAAGATTAAAAATCGAAATAATGAGAAAAAAGTCAAAATTATGATACAAAAAGTAAAAATTATGAGATAAAGCATCAAAACTATAAGATTAAAAATCGAAATTATGAGAAAAAAAAGTCAAAATTATGAGATAAAACATCAAAACTGTAAGATTATTATTATTTTTTTAATTATATAGCTATGAAAAATATTATCAACTAATTAAGTAATTAATAACAATTTTAAATGCAAAATATGTATTATTTGCGTTGCATGCAAGAGTGCATTCATAAACATCTGCAAATATTGTAGAATTTTTTTATGCATCAACAATTATAAATGCAACATATTTATATGTTGCATTTGGGTTGCATGCACGAGTGCCCTCATAAATATTTATACAAATTGCAGATGTGTACAGTAAATATTTCTGCATATTTAAAAATAACAACAAAGAGACACCAAGCAAAACATTTTCATTCTTGTTTTTAGATAAAAATGTTTGTTTATTTGTGTTGCATGCATAAACATGTGCAAATATTGCAGAATATTTCATAAATTAATTCAGTAATTATTAATAATTCTATATGCATATTTATATTCATTATTTGTGTTGAATGAAATAGTCCGTTGCGTCCTTGAGCAAGACACTTCACCCTTGCTCCTGATGGGTGCTGGTTAGCGCCTTGCATGGCGCTTTGCAGATGTTTTTAGTAAATATTTCTGCATTTTTAAAAATAACAATAAATAAACACAGAGCAAAAAAAAGTGTCCGTATGTCCTTGAATTGCCGCCGGGGCGCTGATTCTTTTAAAACCTCTTCTCACTCCGGCACTTACCAAAGGCATGCGGTAAATTTAGGCCTGCGCTTATACATTTGAGTGTGATGTAGGGATACCATCATGAAAAGCACATTTAATAAAATAAACTTTATTATGGTCTTACCTTTACTTATAAATGAAGTCCATGTGCAGCTCCTTCTGATCAAAAGCATTGATAACTTGTTTATAGAAGTCTTCCTTATCTTTCTTCAGTTTTAAAAGTCTCTCCGTCTCGATGGAGATCTTCTTTTATTACCTCCTGCTTCAATTGAAAGTCCAGTTTAGAAAACTGTTTTATTTTAGATATGTAATCCTCCATGTTAAAAGTGCAAGCGAGAGGAAAAAATGAACTCTTGCTGCTTGTTGTCACTTCTTCTGCAGCCGAGTAGTCGCAGGAAGGATCACTAGCGCCCTCTACCACCAGGAGGCGGGAGTCATTTAATGACTCATATTTGACACACGCAGCTACGGTATATAAATAAAACATAGCTGCTTACTGTTCTTTTTAGCATATTCAATAGCTTGGACCTTAAATCCTACTGAATAGCTCTTAATCTTCTTCCCTTTATGCGATTTCAAATGATTGAAATCAGCCTCCTCCATTTTGAAAATGATGACAGGTGAAGTGTCACTCGTGACGTGACGAGTTTGACCCGGCGTTAATCTTGAGCCGGCGCTAATTATTTTGCGAAATGAGTTTGACCCGGCAGTAACTCTAGGCAGGCGCTTACTATACCCCCGGCGGTAATGTTTATTTTAAGTTTTTTACTTTGTTATTAATGAAATAATCAATAACAATTCTATATGCAATATATTTACATTTATTACTTGTGTTGCCTGTGGGACTGCCTTCATAAACATCTGCAAATATTGTACAATTGTTTTTATAAATGAATGAGGTAATTGTAGGGGTTTCCCTCTGGGGTGTCCTCCTGACCACCACACACACACCTCACACACCACACACACCACACCCTTGCAGGAGAGATTGGATCAACTCTTTTATTTTCATACACTAGTGTGCGTTGCGTTTCAGCAGCCTATCGTTAGGACTTATTCAGTCTGGCGTGTCTGTGCTTTGCTCTCTAGCTTCTCTCTCTCTTGCTCCAACTCCAATCATGTGTCTCACTCCGGCTGCTGCTAATAAGCATGGCTGGTGATTGAATTATTTTTTTCCCAGCTGGGTAATCCAATCACCTGCCAGCTGTGCTTCAAGGCCGGTCCTCCCACACTCCGCTCCATGGCAGGCCTGCAGACCACGCCCCATTCCACAGCTATTAATAACAATTTCTATATTCAATATATGTACACCGTGTGTCCCAAAGTGTGTGTCCCAGGGTGTGTGTCACCTGGGCGAGGGTGTGAAAGGCGGCGTAAAGTTGTGTGGCGTTTGAGATCGGATGATTGGCCTGACACGAGCCACTCGTCCAATCAGAGCTCCTCCTGGATGGCGAGGCCCCGCCCCCGACACAGGAAGTGACCCATGAGTGCACCTCACGGCCCCGCCCCTTTTGCTGCATCATGTAGGGCCAGCTTGACCACAGCAGCGGCCCACAATGCAACGCTGCAGTCAGTGGCTGCTAAAGAGGCGAGCTGGCTAACGTGAGCACAAAGAGCCGTGGGTCATCCTCTCGTCCCCCGCCCGCTTGTTTACCCGCCAAGTGCTGAGCGTTTCCTCTGGGCTTGATTAGGAGGATTTATGTGTTCCTGCTCCCTCACATTTATTTGTTTATCCGACGCCATTTTTCATGCGCCCGCTCCCGCCGAGTCAGCGCCACTGGACGCAAGCGGGCCCCGGCCCCGGCCAGTCTGGTGACCTCTGACCCTTGGCAGCGGAGACGCTCCCGAAAATGGCTTCTTTTCCTTTTTTTTTTTCCCTTCTATCCGCTCAACTTTGGCCCTGAAGGAGGAACGATGGCGCTCTCCTCCTTGACACCTACACTATTTATCGCCTTTTATTTCCTGCGTTTTTGGCAAAAGTGTCGGACGCGGGGACGCACATTTGTCTTGGACGCCGTCGGTGCCAATTTATCTCAGCTCGTTTGTTGACTTTCAGCTTGGACCCTGCTGACTCAGTTGTGCGGCTCCCACACTCGGCTGCAAGGAGAGAAGATTCTCATACTTGCCAACCCTCCCGGATTTTCCGGGAGACTCCCGAAATTCAGCGCCTCTCCTGAAAACCTCCCGGGACAAATTTTCTCCCGAAATTCAGGGAGAGCTGCAGGCCACGCCCCCTCGATCTCCATGCGGACTTGAGTGACGTGTCGACAGCCTGTTTTCACGTCCGCTTTCCCACAATATAAATAGCATGTCTGCCCAATGACGTTATAACTGTAGAAGGATCGAGGGCGAGTTCTTGGTTTCTTATGTGGGTTTATTGTTAGGCAGTTTCATTAACGTCCTCCCAGCGCGGTAACAACACACAACAACAGCAGTCACGTTTTCGTCTACCGTAAAGCAGTTTGTCTGCCGTAAACAGCAATGTTGTGACACTCTTAAACAGGACAACACTGCCATATACTGTACATGCATATGTGACAATAACATCTACGGTTGTGGTTCTCAACCTTTTTTCAGTGATGTACCCCCTGTGAAAAATTTTTTAATTCAAGTACTCCCTAATCAGAGCAAAGCATTTTTGGTAGAAAAAACAGATAAAAAAGAAAAATACAGCACTATGTCATCAGTTTCTGACTTATTAAATTGTATAACAGTGCAAAATATTGCTCATTTGTAGTGGTCTTTCTTCAACTATTGGGAAAAAAAGATATGAAAATAACAAAAAACTTCTGCGATGAGGTGGCGACTTGTCCGGGGTGTACCCCGCCTTCCGCCCGATTGTAGCTGAGATAGGCACCAGCGCCCCCCCGACACCCCAAAGGGAATAAGCGGTAGAAAATGGATGGATGGATGGATGGATGGATGGATGGATGGATGGATGGATGGATGGATGGATGGATGGATAACTAAAAAAATGTTGACAAATAAACAAGTGATTCAACTATGAATAAAGATTTCTACACATACTGTGTTAAGGTAGCGACTTGTCCACGGTGTACCCCGCCTTCCGCCCGATTGTAGCTGACATAGGCACCAGCGGCCCCCCGCCACCCCACAGGGAATAAGCGGTAGAAAATCAATGGATGGATGGATAACTAAAAACTTGTTGAAAAATAAACAAGTGATTCAATTATAAATAAAGATTTCTACTCACACTGCGATGAGGTGGCGACTTGTCCAGGGTGTATACCGCCTTCTGCCCGATTGTAGCTGAGATAGGCACCAGCGCCCCCCCGCTATCCCAAAGGGAATAAGTGGTAGAAAATGGATGGATTAATAACTAAATTCTTGTTGAAAAATAAACAAGTGATTAAATGATAAATAAAGATTTCTACAACTACTGCGATGAGATGGCGACTTGTCCAGGGTGTACGCCGCCTTCCGCCCGATTGTAGCTGAGATAGGCACCTGCGCCCCCCGAGACCCTAAAGGGAATAAGCGGTAGAAAATGGATGGATGGATGGATAACTAAAAACTTGTTGAAAAATAACAAGTGATTCAATTATGAATAAAGATTTCTACACATACTGCGATGAGGTGGCGACTTGTCCAGGGTGTACGCCACCTTCCTGCGCTTACCAAAGGCATGCGGTAAAAGTAAGAATGCGCTAATTATTTTAAAATCTCTTCTAAAAATTTGAGTGTGATGTAAGGATACCATCATGAAAAGCACATTTAATAAAAAAAAAAACTTTATTATGGTCTTACCTTTACTTATAAATGAAGTCCATGTCAGCTCCTTCTTGTCAGAGTTAGTTGTAGACGAACCCCAAGATGCAGAGAAGGAGGCAGGCATTGAATGAGAAAAGAAGATTTAATTAAAATATTAGAATAAAATCAAACAAAAAGGTACTAACAAAGGGTCTTTAGCATGGAAGCTAGCAAGAAACAAAAAGGGGCCTAGCATGGAAGCTAGCGGGTAGAATACAGGAAAACTGAAGTCGTTACTTGTAGAGTGAAAACAAAACGGAAGCAGGGAACAAAAAACAGTGAGCTACAGACACCGAAAGATAGCTTACCGCTACGCTGCAATGACTCGACATGAAACAACACAATAATCCAGCATTTGACTGGAGGACAAAACAGGTTCAAATAGGATAGGGCTGATTGACACCAGGTGTGGCCAGGTGTCAATCAGCCACAGCAGAGGGAAAACAGCGCACAGCGGAAAAAAAGGAAACAGACAAAATAAGAGCGCTGACAGGAACTAAAAACAGGAAATACTAAACACACACAGAGGAAAAACTAAAACAAACAGTCAGTGGCCAGCCTGACACTTCTGATCAAAAGCATCGATAACTTGTTTATAGAAGTCTTCCTTATCTTTCTTCAGTTTTAAAAGTCTCTCTGTCTCGATGGAGATCTTCCTTTATTACCTTCTGTTTCCATTGAAAGTCCAGTTTAGAAAACTGTATTATTTTAGATATGTAATCCTCCATGTTAAAAGTGCAGGCGAGAGGAAAAAATAAACGATCGCTGCTTAGTGTCACTTCTTCTGCAGCCGAGTAGTCGCAAGAAGGATCACTAGCGCCCTCTACCACCAGGAGGCGGGAGTCATTTATTTGACACACGCAGCTACGGTATATTAATAAAACATAGCTGCTTACTGTTCTTTTTAACATATTCAATAGATTGGACCTTACATCCTAATGAATAGTTCTTCATCTTCTTCCCTTTATGCGCAGCTCCTTCCGATCAAAAGCATCGATAACCTGTTTATAGAAGTCTTCCTTATCTTTCTTCAGTTTTAAAAGTCTCTCCGTCTCGACGGAGATCTTCCTTTATTACCTCCTCCAGCACATATCACGTCACTCATTGTCACTTCTTTTGCTGCCGAGTAGTCGCAAGAAGGATCACCAGCGCACTCTACCACCAGGAGGCGGGAGTCATTTAATGACTCATATATGACACACGCAGCTACGGTATTGTGACGGTCTCAAGCCGTTGTCTTGCGGGTTCCCAGGACCACCAAGGAAGGACATGGCTTAACCAATTTGACTTTGTTTATTTTTCAATAAAACTTCAGTCCAGGTCGCTCTCCGCTCGCTCGCCGACGCCACCTCCTCGTCGCCATCTTGGGCCGGGCTCCAGCGTTCCCTGCCTGTCTGTCGGACCGTCGGCTCCACCTCTCCACAGGTGTATAGTCGGAAGAAGGATCACTAGCGCCCTCTACCACCAGGAGGCGCGAGTCATTTAATGACTCATATTTGACACACGCAGCTACGGTATATTAATAAAACATAACTGCTTACTGTTCTTTTTAGCATATTCAATAGCTTGGACCTTAAATCCTACTGAATAGCTCTTAATCTTCTTCCTTTTATGCGATTTCAAATGATTGAAATCAGAGTTAGACCCGGCCTTTAATTTTTTGCGGCTCCGGGCGGATTTGTTTTTGTATTTTTGGTCCGATACGGCTCTTTCAACATTTTGGGTTGCCGGCCCATGATGTAGAAGGAACGCTCACATGACCTGACATGTCTCTGAAGCTGGAGGGGCTCCCGACCTTTGACCCCGGGCTCCACAAGGAGGAAGATGAAAAAAGGGGAGGGGGCGGGCCAGTTTCACCTCTGAACAAGAGCTTCTGTTTCCACCGCGCCAGGAATGTCACTTCCAGAAAAAGATGTCCGCTGAGAAGAAGACAGAAGAACTTTTATCTGGCGTCCCTAATCTACTGTCCACTCTTTTCAACACACTGCAGTACTACATGGACACTAACATGTAATACTGCAGTACTACATGGACACTAACATGTAATACTGCAGTACTACATGGACATGTAATACTGCAGTACTACATGGACACTAACATGTAATACTGCAGTACTACATGGACACTAACATGTAATACTGCGGTACTACATAAACATGTAATACTGCAGCCCTACATGGAGACTAACATGTAATACTGCAGTACTACATGGACACTAACATGTAATACTGCAGTACTACATGGACACTAACATGTAATACTGCGGTACTACATAAACATGTAATACTGCAGCCCTACATGGAGACTAACATGTAATACTGCAGTACTACATGGACATGTAATACTGCAGTAATACATGGACATTAACATGTAATACTGCAGTTATACATGGACACTAACATGTAATACTGCAGTAATACATGGACACTAACATGTAATACTGCAGTAGTACATGGACATGTAATACTGCAGTACTACATGGACACTAACATGTACTACTGCAGTACTACATGGACACTAACATGTAATACTGCAGTACTACATGGACACTAACATATAATACTGCCGGAAATATATATATATATATATATATATATATATATATTAGGGATGTGGAAAAAAATATGTACATACACGTATGTATGTATATATACTATATATATACATATACATATAAATATGTATATACATCCATCCATTTCTAAACTTTATCCGGCTAGCCCGACATCCATCCAGTTCACCCTCCAAACTGTGGTCATGTGATCAGGCCTGAAATTAACCCTTGCACCCTGGCTGGGGGCTGAAGTCCTCGTGACTGGCCGGGTGTTGTTGACGCGGCACAGCGGGGGGTTGAGACAGGAGTTTAACCTTGTTTTCTTTTTGGGCGGCATGTTAGCGGTGGCAAAATGGCATTTTGGACAGATGGTCATCTGGTGATCTTCCTGACACGCAGGACGTCTTTGGACACCTTGATGACTTCCACATGAAGAAGGGACTGTTGCAGGAATGTTGTTGTAGCTTCGGTGGTGGTGAGCTGGCATTAAAGTTGCAGTGCCGTTCCAAACAAGTTGTGTCCAAATGGAGTCTATTTTAATATAAATGTGCTTGCATGGCATCTAAGGACTCGTACGATTTGCAAGGCAAGAGAAATTATCACAATAGTTTCTATCTCACAAACGTTCCGCCCGATTGTAGCTAAGATAGGCGCCAGCGCCCCACCCCAAAAGGGTATAAGCGGTAGAAATGGATGGATGGATGGACATTTAGTAGCCAGGTTGAGAGTTCATGAGGAGGCCAGTCACCTGATCTCATGACTGGCCTCATATGTATATGTATTATATGTATATGTACATGTACTATATGTATATGTATATGTACTATATGTATATGTACTATATGTATATGTATATGTACTATATGTATATGTATATGTACTATATGTATATGTATATGTATATGTATATGTACTATATGTATATGTACTATATGTATATGTACTATATGTATATGTATATGTACTGTATGTATATGTATATGTACTTTATGTATATGTACTATATGTATATGTACTATATGTATATGTATATCTACTATATGTATATGTTCTATATGTACATGTACTGTATGTATATGTATATGTTTATGTACTATATGTATATGTATATCTATATGTACTATATCTATGTATATGTACTATATGTATATGTATAGGTACTCTATGTATATGAATATGTATATGTACTATATATATATATATATATATATATATGTATATGTACAATATGTGTATGTATATGGATAGGTACTATATGTATATGTATATTTATATGTATATGTGTATGTACTATTTGTATATGTACTATATGTATGTGTATTTGTACTATATGTATGTGTATATGTACTATATGTATATGTATAGGTACTATATGTATATGTATATGTACTATATGTATATTTATATGTGTATGTGTATGTACTATATGTATATGTATATGTACTATATGTATATGTACTATATGTATATGTATATGTACTATATGTATATGTACTATATGTATATGTACTATATGTATATGTATATGTATATGTACTATATGTATATGTACTATATGTATATGTATATGTACTATATGTATATGTACTATACGTATATGTATATGTACTATATGTATATGTACTATAAGTATATGTATATGTACTATAACTATATGTATATGTACTATGAGTATATGTATATGTACTATAACTATATGTACATGTACTATAAGTATATGTATATGTACTATAAGTATATGTATATGCATATGTATATGTACTATATGTATATGTACTATATGTACTATAAGTATATGTATATGTACTATAACTATATGTATATGTACTATAAGTATATGTATATGTACTATAACTATATGTACATGTACTATAAGTATATGTATATGTACTATGAGTATATGTATATGTATATGTATATGTCCTGGGCATGAGGTTCAAGTGCATCCTAGAGTGGAGGCTCCTCTAAGGGGTCTTGGGGCACTAGGAGGTTAAGTCCTTTACTACTGTTACCCCAGGTGGACCTTGGCAAAGGCCTGCTAGTACCTGACTGCCCCCTAGCCGGGGATACGGTGAAGACCTCAATGGCGGAGCAGGCGGAAGACGGTAGGTTTGAAAACTACCACAACGGATGCGATGGCGGAAGAAGGCTGCAGCAGAAAAGGGTCCTCAGTGGTCCCGTTAGGACCAGATGAGTTGCCCGCTGGCCTGTTGTAAAAATAGCTCAAATAGCAGCACTTACCAGTGAGCTGCCTCTATTTTTTAAATTGTATTTATTTACTAGCAAGCTGGTCTCGCTTTGCTCAACATTTTTAATTCTAAGAGAGACAAAACTCAAATAGAATTTGAAAATCCAAGAAAATATTTTAAAAACTTGGTCTTAAATTGTTTAAATAAATTCATTTATTTTTTTTACTTTGCTTCTTATAACTTTAAGAAAGACAATTTTAGAGGAAAAATACAACATTAAAAATGATTTTAGGATTTTTAAACACATATACCTTTTTAGCTTTTAAATTCCTTCCTCTTCTTTCCTGACAATTTAAAACAATGTTCAAGTAAAAAAAAAAAAGTACTGTAAAGAATAATAAATACATTTTAATTTAATTCTTCATTTTAGCTTTTGTTTTTTCGACAAAGAATATTTGTGAAATATTTTTTCAAACTTATTATGGTTGAAATAAAACATATATATTCTGGCAAATCTACAAAATCCATAGAATCAAATTTAAGTCTTATTTCAAAGTCTTTGGAATTTATTTTAAAATTTTCGTTCTGGAAAATCTCGAAGAAATAATGATTTGTCTTTGTTAGAAATATAGCTTGGTCCAACTTGTTATATATTCTAACAAAGTGCAGATTGGATTTTAACCTATTTAAAACATGTCATCAAAATTCTAAAATTAATCTTGATCAGGAAAAATTACTAACGATGTTCCATAAATTATTTTTTTAATTTTTTCAAAAAGATTCGAATGAACTAGTTTTTCTCTTCTATTTTTCGGCTGAAATTTGAATATTCAAAGAGTGGAAATTGAAGATAAACTATGTTTCAAAATGTAATTTGCATTTTTCTCATGTTTTCTCCTCTTTAAAGACAATAATTAAGTGTTTTTTTCATAATTTTTTCTCTACAAGAAACCTTCCGAAAAAGGAAAAAAATGTACGATGGAATGACAGACAGAAATACCGATTTTTTTATATATTTATCTGTTTTTTATTTGTATTTATTGTGAGAAATCATTAAAATTATCAGTGTTTCCACAAAGACAAATATAATTAATTATTAATAATAACATAGAGTTGAAGGTAAATTGAGCAAATTGGCTATTTCTGGCAATAAATTGAAGTGTGTATCAAACTGGTAGCCCTTCGCATTAATCAGTAACCAAGAAGTAGGTCTTGGTTTCAAAAAGGTTGCTGACCCCTGCAATAAAGCTACATCCGCTCAGCTCTCGGCTTCTAAAACGTATTACTCATCCTCTTTGTGTTCGGGCTCAAAAATATAAGGTTCTGGATCATCGTTTGTCCCAAAGTAATTGGTGTTGTCTCTCACAAAGTCTGCTTGATTAGTATTGTTGTTGATGAGTGTTAAATTCCACTTTTCTACTCCAAAAAGGATCTACAGAAGAGTCGTAATTTCCAACTAATCAACTTTTTATTTTCCACCTTAAATAGTTGTTGCTTTCATTTCAGTTGATCTCCAATTAATCATCAGGTTGTAAACTTTCAAACCACAGAAACAGAACTAACAATCTAATTACACAAATATTTTCAAACAATGTTTTACAAATGCTTTTAAACCTCTGAATAATGTTTTAAACTTTCTACATGTTGTTTAAACGTTTAGCAAGAGTTAAACATGAATTGATACTTTAACTTTGCATTCATCTTTTGTACTTTTAACTTTAAACATTACTTTACACCTTTTAACTTTACCCGTTTGCCATTTCAACTTAAGCTTCAAACAACTTGTTTTTAACTGCTTAAACACAGTAAGCAATCAATGGTAAAAGGTAAATGCAGTAATGCAGTGGTTAACTTGAAAGGTAACTGCAGTAATGCAGTGGTTCAACTTGAAAGGTAAATGCAGTAATGCAGTGGTTCAACTTGAGAGGTAAATGCACTAATGCAGTGGTTCAACTTGAAAGGTAAATGCAGTAGTGCAGTGGTTCAACTTGAAAGGTAAATGCAGTAATGCAGTGGTTCAACTTGAAAGGTTAATGCAGTAATGCAGTGGTTCAACTTGAAAGGTAAATGCAGTAATGCAGTGTGGTTCAACTTGAAAGGTAAATGCAGTAACGCAGTGGTTCAACTTGAAAGGTAAATGCACTAATGCAGTGGTTCAACTTGAAAGGTAAATGCAGTAATGCAGTGGTTCAACTTGAGAGGTAAATGCACTAATGCAGTGGTTCAACTTGAAAGGTAAATGCAGTAGTGCAGTGGTTCAACTTGAAAGGTAAATGCAGTAATGCAGTGGTTCAACTTGAAAGGTTAATGCAGTAATGCAGTGGTTCAACTTGAAAGGTAAATGCAGTAATGCAGTGTGGTTCAACTTGAAAGGTAAATGCAGTAACGCAGTGGTTCAACTTGAAAGGTAAATGCAGTAATGCAGTGGTTCAACTTGAAAGGTAAATGCAGTAATGCAGTGGTTCAACCTGAAAGGTAAATGCACTAATACAGTGGTTAAACTTGAAAGGTAAATGCAGTAATGCAGTGGTTCAACTTGAAAGGTAAATGCATTAATGCAGTGGTTCAACTTGAAAAGTAAATGCAGTGGTTCAACTTGAAAGGTAAATGCAGTGGTTCAACTTGAAAGGTACATGCAGTAATGCAGTGGTTCAGCATCAAAGGTAAATGCAGTGGTTCAAGTTGAAAGGTAAATGCAGTAATGCAGTGGTTAACTTGAAAGGTAACTGCAGTAATGCAGTGGTTCAACTTGAAAGTTAAATGCAGTGTTTCAACTTGAAAGGTAAATGCAGTAATGCAATGGTTCAACTTGAAAGGTAACTGCAGTAATGCAGTGGTTCAACTTGAAAATTAAATGCATTGGCTCAACTTGAAAGGTAAATGCAGTAATGCAGTGGTTCAGCT
The DNA here is from genome assembly GCF_033978795.1 of Nerophis ophidion. NCBI lineage: Eukaryota > Metazoa > Chordata > Actinopteri > Syngnathiformes > Syngnathidae > Nerophis > Nerophis ophidion. The sequence continues at coordinate 15,192,421 of NC_084621.1, forward strand.
TCAAAGGTAAATGCAGTGGTTCAACTTGAAAGGTAAATTCACTGATGCAGTGGTTCAACTTGAAAGGTAAATGCACTAATGCAGTGGTTCAACTTGAAAGGTAAATGCACTAATGCAGTGGTTTAACTTGAAAGGTAAATGCAGTAATGCAGTGATTTAACTTGAAAGGTAAATGCAATAATGCAGTGGTTCAACTTAAAAGGTAAATGCATTAATGCAGTGGTTCAACTTGAAAAATAAATGCAGCTGTTCAACTTGAAAGGTAAATGCAGTAATGCAATGGTTTAACTTGAAAGGTAAATGCAGTAGTGCAGTGGTTCAACTTGAAAGTTAAATGCAGTGGTTCAACTTGAAAGGTAAATGCAGTAATGCAGTGGTTCAGCTTCAAAGGTAAATGCAGTGGTTCAACTTGAAAGGTAAATGCACTGATGCAGTGGTTCAACTTGAAAGGTAAATGCGCAAATGCAGTGGTTAAACTTGAAAGGTAAATGCAGTAATGCAGTGGTTCAACTTGAAAGGTAAATGCAGTAATGCAGTGGTTTAACTTGAAAGGTAAATGCAGTAGTGCAGTGGTTCAACTTGAAAGGTAAATGCAGTATTACAGTGATTTAACTTCAAAGGTAAATGCAGTAATGCAGTGGTTCAACTTGAAAGGTAAATGCAGAAGTTCAACTTGAAAGGTAGATGTAGTAATGCAGTGGTTCAACTTGAAAGGTAAATGCAGTAATGCAGTGGTTTAACTTGAAAGGTTAATGCAGTAGTGCAGTGGTTCAACTTGAAAGGTAAATGCAGTAATACAGTGATTTAACTTGAAAGGTAAATGCAGTAATGCAGTGGTTCAACTTGAAAGGTAAATGCAGTAATGCAGTGGTTCAACTTGAAAGGTAAATGCATTAATGCAGTGGTCCAACTTGAAAGGTAAATGCAGTAATGCAGTGGTTCAACTTGAAAGGTAACTGCAGTAATGCAGTGGTCCAACTTGAAAGGTAAATGCAGTAATGCAGTGGTTCAACTTGAAAGGTAACTGCAGTAATGCAGTGGTTCAACTTAAAAGGTAAATACATTAATGCAGTGGTTCAACTTAAAAGTAAATGCAGTGGTTCAACTTGAAAGTTAAATGCAGTGGTTCAACTTGAAAGGTAAATGCAGTAATGCAGTGGTTCAACTTGAAAGGAAAATGCAGTAATGCAGTGGTTAAATTTGAAAGTTAAATGCAGTGGTTCAACTTGAAAGGTAAATGTAGTGGTTCAACTTGAAAGGTAAATGCAGTAATACAGTGATTTAACTTGAAAGGTAAATGCAGTAATGCAGTGGTTCAACTTGGAAGGTAAATGCGGTAATGCAGTGGTTCAACTTGAAAGGTAAAAGCAGTAACGCAGTGGTTCAACTTGAAAGGTAAATGCAGTAGTGCAGTGGTTCAACTTGAAAGGTAAATGCAGTAATACAGTGATTTAACTTCAAAGGTAAATGCAGTAATGCAGTGGTTCAACTTGAAAGGTAAATGCAGTAATGCAGTTGTTCAACTTGAAAGGTAAATGCACTAATGCAGTGGTTCAACTTGAAAGGTAAATGCACTAATGCAGTGGTTCAACTTGAAATGTAAATGCAGTAATGCAGAGGTTCAACTTGAAAGGTAAATGCACTAATGAAGATGTTCACTTCCCATCCCCCCCGGGTTCCTCCCGGACTCGGACGCCATGTTTAATGAAAAGGTCAGCGTCCTTTCCGTCCATCCCTGCCGAGCGTGCCAGCGACTAATCACGGAGGACGGAGGATCAGCGCTAATCCTCGCCGGTGACGTCCTCCGCTGAAATTTCCGGCGGCCGTGGCGTGAGATGGCGATTACCAGTAGCGCCAATAAAGGAGGGTGAGGCGAGGACGTCCTCCCGCCGCTAAATGTGTGCAAGGCCCCAATTCTCCTCCCTGCAGTTAAAATCTCAGACGGTGGTCTTGAAGGCCCCCCCCCTCCCTCAGTCCCAATAAAAACCTCTGACCAAGTGCTGACCTTTTTGCGTGGCTCCCTTCTCTCTCTCTCTCTCGCTCTCTCGCCTTCTTTGCGTCCACCACGGCGATGTGCGGCGAGCCGATGGCAGCTGCAAGGCTTGGGGGTTGGGGGGGGGGGGGGGGGGGGTCCAGGGTCAGGGGGGGTCCTGGTCCTGGTAAAGTCATCGCGGGGGCTCCGCAATGCTTCCCCCTTCAAAGGCTGCACGGTGACGTCCACACACCCCTTGGACACCCCTCCCCCTTCTTAGGGGTCAACACAGGCGAGGGTTAATAAAGTGATACCAGGTGTTGCCCCCCCCCACACAAACTTCTAAGTGTGGGCCCCATTTCACACCACCCAATCCTGCTGGGGCCACCGAAGCCCCCGTGGAGGGGGCGTCCGAGCATGTCCGAGTATCAACAAGCCTCAGGTAGCGTGCGGCACGATTGTCACTTCCTGCTGAATGAGCGCCATGTGTCAGCGTGTTGTGTAAATCTGGCATGGAAGGGGTGGGGGGCGGCGGCTAAATGGCGCGCACAATGGCGGAGAACAAACTTGACTAATGAAAACAAAAGACTAGCGAAAGACTAACAATAAACACGAAACCAAAACCCTTGCTCAATGGCATGAATAACAATTAACTATACACAAAAACTTAAATGACATGGAGCTAAGAACGAGACATGAAACTTTGCAAGGTGCGTAGCAGGTGGTAGGCATGAGAAGGAGGCGTGAATAGGTAGGGTAAAGTTGACAGGACCAAGACAGAAAAAGAATGGCTTAAATAATGACTATGATAATGATTACTAACAGGTGTGAGGGCTGAGGACAGGGGCGTGACTTGAGGGCAGGTGAAAACTAATGAGTTACTATGGAAACAAAACAAACCAGGAAGTGCAAAAAACAGGAAACGAGTGTCCAAAAAACAAAACATAACATGACCAAAACAGAACATGATTTCCTTGGTGTGACAATTTTAAAGTCTTTTGAATTTCTTTTAAAATTTTTGTTCTGGAAAATCTAGAAGAAATAATGATTTGTCTTTGTTGGAAATATAGCTTGGTCCAATCTGTTATGTATTCTAACAAAATGCAGATTGTATTTTAACCTATTTAAAACATGTCATCAAAATGATAAAATTAATCTTAATCAGGAAAAAATATTAATGATGTTGCATAAATTATTTTTTAAATTTTTTCAAAAAGATTCGAAATAGCTAGTTTTTCTCTGCTTTTTTTTTCGGTTGAATTTTTAATTTTAAATCAATCAATCAATCAATCAATGTTTACTTATATAGCCCTAAATCACTAGTGTCTCAAAGGGCTGCACAAACCATTACGATATCCTCGGCAGGCCCACATAAGGGCAAGGAAAACTCACACCCAGTGGGACGTCGGTGACAATGATGACTATGAGAACCTTGGAGAGGAGGTAAGCAATGGATGCCGAGCGGGTCTAACATGATACTGTGAAAGTTCAATCCATAATGGATCCAACACAGTCGCGAGAGTCCAGTCCAAAGCGGATCCAACACAGCAGCGAGAGTCCCGTTCACAGCGGAGCCAGCAGGAAACCATCCCAAGCGGGGGCGGATCAGCAGCGCAGAGATGTCCCCAGCCGATACACAGGCGAGCAGTACATGGCCACCGGATCGGACCGGACCCCCTCCACAAGGGAGAGTGGGACATAGAAGAAAAAGAAAAGAAACGGCAGATCAACTGGTCTAAAAAGGGAGTCTATTTAAAGGCTAGAGTATACAAATGAGTTTTAAGGTGAGACTTAAATGCTTCTACTGAGGTGGCATCGCGAACTGTTACCGGGAGGGTAGAAATTGAAGATAAACCATGTTTCGAAATTAAATTTTCTTTTTTTTCCTGTTTTCTCCCCTTTTAAACCAATTAAGTGTTTTTTCATCATTTATTCTCTACAAAAAACCTTCCGTAAAAAGACAAAAAATGTACGACGGAATGACAGCCAATACCTATTTTTGTATGTATATATATATATACCAAAATAGGTATTGGCTGTCATTCCGTATATATATATATATATATATATATCTATATATATATATATATATATATCTATCTATATATATATATATATATATGTATGTATTAAAGGTAAATTGAGCCAATTGGCTATTTCTGGCAATTTATTTAAGTGTGTATCAAACTGGTAGCCCTTCGCATTAATCAGTACCCAAAAAGTAGCTCTTGGTTTCAAAAAGGCTGGTGACCCCTGCTCTACAGGGACGATACGGGGTTAACCAAAGTGATTATCTCTCAGCGGACAAGATGTCAAATGCTCCTCAGTAAACGCTGCACACGTTCTTCAGTATACTGGATTATAAGCTTCTACTTGTTTTTCCTACGCTTCGCACCCTGCTGCTGATTAAACGGTGCTGCTAATTCATGTTTTGTTTTGTGTTTTTTCTCGCTAACTGCCGTAATGTTTTGTGTTCAATAGTTTCCATTAAACCTAAGTGGAGGACTGAAATGGTGTGTCATTGTGTGCGCTACGGCGCCATCTTTTGGTGCTGCGAGACGAACCTTAGAACCGAAAGGATTCTTCGTTCAATCACTCCAAGCAACGTTTGTAAGTTTTACAATGTAACTAAAACCATTGTGAGGTCTGTAGGAGTGTTTTCGTGCATATTCGTACCTGTTATCGCGAGTGTCGTTAGCATTAGCTAGAAAGTTAGTATTATTAACATACAATGGCATTCTTTTTGTATCGTTTCGCTTTCACAAATTCTTCAGTAAACTCACCCAAAACGTCCCCGAGGAGTTATTGAGTCTGTTTAGCTGATCCTTGCTAAAAAGTCACCCCTGTTACTTTCAGTCCTGTTAATCAAATAAATGAGAAATGTAATCGTAGGACCTTGTTCACTTACCTGAGACGGATGAATACCTATTTTGAGTGCAAATGATGCCTTGCTGATGGGTTCCTCTGACCCCGGTCAGTTCATTCCTGCAAAAGTAGGAATTATTCATTACAAATGTAACATTTTCACAGCTGGAGCACGGACATCTGTTCAGGGCCCTCTGAATATACCTTCTTAAGATTGAGAGAGCCCCCGAGACATGAAATAACACCCACATAGGCATTTTTACACCTGTAAAGGCAGGACTGGATCTGCCTCAGGCGAGGACCAATCAGTGGACACGATACTGAACAGTGCACGCTCATTGTTTTGGTCGCATATAGTGGCCAACAACAATGGAAAATGCTTTATTTGAGACTCAAACACATAGAATATGTTGGACACACATACATATATACATATATATACACATATGTGCATATATGTACATATATATGTATATATGTACATATATGTACAAACCCCGTTTCCATATGAGTTGGGAAATTGTGTTAGATGTAAATATAAACAGAATACAATGATTTGCAAATCCTTTTCAACCCATATTCAGTTGAATATGCTACAAAGACAACATATTTGATGTTCAAACTGATAAACATTTTTTTTTTTTGCAACTAATCATTAACTTTAGAATTTGATGCCAGCAACACGTGACAAAAAAGTTGGGAAAGGTGGCAATAAATACTTATAAAGTTAAGAAATTCTTCAAAAACTCATTTAGAACATCCCACAGGTGTGCAGGCTAATTCCATGAAATGCTAAGTTATTCACAAACAAGGATGGGGTGAGGGTCACCGATTTGTAAGCAAATTGTCGAACAGTTTTAGAACAACATTTCTCAACGAGCTATTGCAAGGAATTTAGGGATTTTACCATCTACGGTCCGTAAAATCATCAAAAGGTTCAGAGAATCTGGAGAAATCCTGCCACGTAAGCGATGATATTACGGACCTTGGATCCCTCAGGCGGTACTGCATCAAAAACCGACATCAGTGTGTAAAGGATATCCCCACATGGGCTCGGGAACACTTCAGAAAACCACTGTCACTAAATACAGTTTGTCGCTACATCTGCAAGTGCAAGTTAAAGCCCTACTATGCAAAGCGAAAGCCATTTATCAACAACATCCAGAAACGCCGCCGGCTTCTCTGTGCCCGAGATCATCTAAAATGGACTGATGCAGAGTGGATAAGTGTTCTGTGGTCTGGCGAGTCCACATTTCAAATTGTTATTGAAAATATTCAACATTGTGTCATCCGGACTAAAGGGGAGGCGAACCATCCAGACTGTTATCGATGCAAAGTTCAAAAGCCAGCATCTGTGATGTTTATGGGGGTGCATCAAAAACCGACATCAGTGTGTAAAGGATATCCCCACATGGGCTCAGGAACACTTCAGAAAACCACTGTCACTAAATACAGTTTGTCGCTACATCTGTAAGTGCAAGTTAAAGCCCTGCTATGCAAAGTGAAAGCCATTTATCAACAACATCCAGAAACGCCGCCGGCTTCTCTGGGCCCGAGATCATCTAAAATGGACTGATGCAAAGTGGATAAGTGTTCTGTGGTATGACGAGTCCACATTTCAAATTGTTATTGGAAATATTCGACATTGTGTCATCTGGACTAAAGGGGAAGCGAACCATCCAGACTGTTATCGATGCAAAGTTGAAAAGCCAGCATCTGTGATGGTATGGGGGTGCATCAAAAACCGACATCAGTGTGTAAAGGATATCCCCACATGGGCTCAGGAACACTTCAGAAAACCACTGTCACTAAATACAGTTTGTCGCTACATCTGTAAGTGCAAGTTACAGCCATACTATGCAAAGCGAAAACCATTTATCAACAACATCCAGAAACGCCGCCGGCTTCTCTGCGCCCGAGATCATCTAAAATGGACTGATGCAGAGTGGATAAGTGTTCTGTGGTCTGGTGAGTCCACATTTCAAATTGTTATTGAAAATATTCGACATTGTGTCATCCGGACTAAAGGGGAGGCGAACCATCCAGACTGTTATCGATGCAAAGTTCAAAAGCCAGCATCTGTGATGGTATGGGGGTGCATTAGTGCCCAAGGCATGGGTAACTTACATATCTGTGAAGGCATCATTAATGCTGAAAGGTCCATACAGGTTTTGGAACAATCAATCAATCAATCAATCAATGTTTATTTATATAGCCCCAAATCACAAATGTCTCAAAGGACCGCACAAATCATTATGACTACAACATCCTCGGAAGAACCCACAAAAGGGCAAGGAAAACTCACACCCAGTGGGCAGGGAGAATTCACATCCAGTGGGACGCCAGTGACAATGCTGACTATGAGAAACCTTGGAGAGGACCTCAGATGTGGGCAACCCCACCCCCTCTAGGGGATCGAAAGCAATGGATGTCGAGCGGGTCTAACATGATACTGTGAAAGTTCAATCCATAGTGGCTCCAACACAGCCGCGAGAGTTCAGTTCAAGCGGATCCAAGACAGCAGCGAGAGTCCCGTCCACAGGAGACCATCTCAAGCGGAGGCGGATCAACAGCGTAGAGATGTCCCCAACCGATACAGGCGAGCGGTCCATCCTGGGTCCCGACGAGCGGTCCATCCTGGGTCTCGACTCTGGACAGCCAGTACTTCATCCATGGTCATCGGACCGGACCCCCTCCACAAGGGAGGGGGGACATAGGAGAAAGAAAAGAAGCGGCAAATCAACTGGTCTAAAAAGGAGGTCTATTTAAAGGCTAGGGTATACAGATGAGTTTTAAGGTGAGACTTAACAACAAATGCTGCCATCTAAGCGCCGTCTTTTTCAAGGACGCCCCTGCTTATTTCAGCAAAACAATGCCAAGCCTGATTTCATAGTAAAAGAGTGCGGGTACTTTCCTGGCCCGCCTGCAGTCCAGACCTGTCTCCCATGGAAAATGTGTGTCGCATTATGAAGCGTAAAATACATTTTTACGACTGAAGCTCTACATAAAACAAGAATGGGAAAGAATTCCACTTTCAAAGCTTCAACAATTAGTTTCCTCAGTTCCCAAACGTTTATTGAGTGTTGTTAAAAGAAAAGGTGATGTAACACAGTGGTGAACATGCCCTTTCCCAACTACTTTGGCATGTGTTGCAGCCATGAAATTCTAAGTTAATTATTATTTGCAAAAATAAATAATGTTTATCAGTTTGAACATCAAATATGTTGTCTTTGTAGCATATTCAACTGAATATGGGTTGAAAAGGATTTGCAAATCATTGTATTCTGTTTATATTTACATCTAACACAATTTCCCAACTCATATGGAAACAGGGTTTATATGTACTGTATATACTTTGAAGTGAGATGTCAGGAGGGAGGTCCATCCATCCATTCTTCTACCGCTTGTCCCTTTCAAGGTGGCGGGGTGCGTAGTTCAAACTTCAACTTCTGTTTTATCAGATTTGGAACTAAAAGATGAGTTATAGTTCAACTGAGTCAGTGGAATTCTTGCTGAAGGAGGACTTGTGACAACTAGCGCCCGAGGGGCAGTGAGTGTGAAGGTGCTTTACTTCTGCCGCGGAGTGCAAAGATGAAAGCGGGTGAAAGGCGGCCATTGTGGCCTCGTGACGGCGAGCTAACAGAAAGAAAGCCCAGCTCCGACACTTTTACACTAACTTCCAGTCCAGGGCGCTGAATGAACGGCTTCCCAATTAACGCTAATTACCATCAATGACAAGTTGGGGCCATTAGTCCAGCTAATCCCCCGTTTACGTTTTCCCCTTTTGGCTGGAACCCTGCTGGCCGCTTCTTGCCCGCCTCAGAGAGGAGCCATTGTTAGCACGCCTGGCATCAAAGAGTGGCCTCCAAGTCCCACCCTTTAGTCCACGCCATGCCATCCATCCATCACCTCTATGCACTCCTTCACGGTGCAACAATTACTGCACTCAGCGCTGAATGTCGCGTTTCCACCACAGGGACCAGGTCACACCACCGAGGGTGGGTTCAGAATGTTGTGTGCAGCCAAATGTGTCTCTGCATGTAAGACATCTTCTCAGGAACAGTGGGCGGACCTCGAAGAACCACATCTGGGTGCTTGGTCAATCAAAGAGGTGATTGGTCAGTCAAAGAGGTGCTTGGTCAGTCTGAGAGGTGCTTGGTCAGTCAAAGAGGTGCTTGGTCAGTCAAAGTGGTGATTGGTCAGTCAAAGAGGTGCTTGGTCAGTCAAAGAGGTGCTTGGTCAGTCAAAGTGGTGATTGGTCAGTCAAAGAGGTGCTTGGTCAGTCTGAGAGGTGCTTGGTCAGTCAAAGAGGTGCTTGGTCAGTCAAAGTGGTGATTGGTCAGTCAAAGAGGTGCTTGGTCAGTCAAAGTGGTGATTGGTCAGTCAAAGAGGTGCTTGGTCAGTCAAAGTGGTGATTGGTCAGTCTGAGAGGTGCTTGGTCAGTCAAAGAGGTGCTTGGTCAGTCAAAGTGGTGATTGGTCAGTCAAAGAGGTGCTTGGTCAGTCAAAGAGGTGCTTGGTCAGTCAAAGAGGTACTTGGTCAGTCAAAGAGGTGCTTGGTCAGTTAAAAAAGTGCTTGGTCAGTCAAAAAGGTGCTTGGTCAGTCAAAGAGGTGCGTGGTCAGTCTGAGAGGTGCTTGGTCAGTCAAAAAGGTGCTTGGTCAGTCAAAAAGGTGCTTGGTCAGTCAAAGAGGTGCTTGGGCAGTCAAAAAGGTGCTAGGTCAGTCAAAGAGGTGCTTGGTCAGACTCCCTTTTTAGACCAGTTGATCTGCCATTTCTTTTCTTTTTCTTTTATGTCCCACTCTCCCTTGTGGAGGGGGTCCGGTCCAATCCGGTGGCCATGTTCTGCTTGCCTGTGTATCGGCTGGGGACATCTCTGCGCTGCTGATCCGCCTCTGCTTGGGATGGTTTCCTGCTGGCTCCGCTGTGAACGGGACTCTCGCTGCTGTGTTGGATCCGCTTTGGACTGGACTCTCGCGACTGTGTTGGATCCATTATGGATTGAACTTTCACAGTATCATGTTAGAACCGCTCGACATCCATTGCTTTCCTCCTCTCCAAGGTTCTCATAGTCATCATTGTCACCGACGTCCCACTGGGTCATTATTGTCACCGATGTCCCACTGGGTGTGAGTTTTCCTTGCCCTTATTTGGGCCTACTGAGGATGTCGTAGTGGTTTGTGCAGCTCTTTGAGACACTAGTGATTTAGGGCTATATAAGTAAACATTGATTGATTGATTGATTGGTCAGTCAAAGAGGTGCTTGGTCAATCAAAGTGGTGTTTGGTCAGTCAAAATGGTGCTTGGTCAGTCAAAGAGGTGCTTGGTCAGACTCCCTTTTTAGACCAGTTGATCTGCCGTTTCTTTTCTTTTTCTTCTATGTCCCACTCTCCCTTGTGGAGGGGGTCCGGTCCGATCCGGTGGCCATGTTCTGCTTGCCTGTGTATCGGCTGGGGACATCTCTGCGCTGCTGATCCGCCTCCGCTTGGGATGGTTTCCTGCTGGCTCCGCTGTGAACGGGACTCTCGCTGCTGTGTTGGATCCGCTTTGGACTGGACTCTCGCGACTGTGTTGGATCCATTATGGATTGAACTTTCACAGTATCATGTTAGACCCGCTCGACATCCATTGCTTTCCTCCTCTCCAAGGTTCTCATAGTCATCATTGTCACCGACGTCCCACTGGGTCATTATTGTCACCGATGTCCCACTGGGTGTGAGTTTTCCTTGCCCTTATGTGGGCCTACCGAGGATGTCGTAGTGGTTTGTGCAGCCCTTTGAGACAGTAGTGATTTAGGGCTATATAAGTAAACATTGATTGATTGATTGATTGATTGGTCAGTCAAAGAGGTACTTGGTCAGTCAAGTATTCACATTTATTAAGATCTGTAGTTTTGACAGTAAAAAAAAAAAATAAGGACTGGCAGCTCAGTCAAAATTTGAAAGTGTTTTTTTCTATTTACAGTCAGGCACTGTAAAACAATGTCCTCAGACTTTACCCTAAGTCATTTTTGTGACAATCTGTCACTTTATTTCTGTTAATTTTCCTGTTTTTGTATTTACTTCCTGTTCAGTGCTCTTACTTTGTTGCATTTCCTGTTTTGTTCACGAGCACTGTTGTTTTTCCTCTTTTCGTGGATTGGCAGCGGTTCACACCTGCTGTCAATCAAACTACTGCCCATTTATGTTTCACTCGAGCACTCCTCAGTGCTCGAAGAAAAATCTATGTTGAGAATTACAATTTTACTGTAAAAAATACCAAGGGCAACATGTTCCATTTACAGCATTACACTGTTAAAATGACAGAATTTGACGAAATCTGGAAAAGCAGGATTTTTTCCGTACATATAAAAGTGGTTCAATATTTCCAGTTACAGTAATGTCCTTTTATAAACATCAGCAGTGGATTTTCCACAATAAAAAGTCAGCTTGGTTGCCAGAATTTGACCTTAAGAATAACATCTATACTGTTGTTTGATTTACAGCAGTGGTCCCCAACTACCAGACCGCAGAATATTTTTTAATTAAATATGTATTCATTTTATTTATTTATTTAGTTTATTTTTATTAAATCAACATAAAAAAACACAAGATACACTTACAATTAGTGCACGAACTCAAAAACCCTCCCTTGTTCATGACAAAAATAAATAAATAAAAATAAAGAATCTGACTGTAAGTTTACAGTAACAGTAAAAAAAAAATGTTTTTTCTAAAATAAAGGCAACTTGTTGCTGAAATGCCCTGATTTTTCTGTAAAATATATGTTTTTTTTAATGTACTGTAAAAACAAGAACCATGGATTTTACAGTAAAAAAAACTGGCAGCACGGTTGCAAGAATTTCACTGCAAAACTTAAAGTGTTATTGTTTTTCAATTTACAGTAATCCCCTGTAAAAAAAAAAAAAAAAAAAAAAAAAAAAACCAGCTATCGTCACAGTCATTGGAATCTTATTGTGAAAATCTTTGTAGTGTCGTTTTTCAATTTACAGTAATGCACTTCAAAACTCTACTATGCAAAGCAAACCCCATTTATCAACAACACCCAGAAACGCCGCCGGCTTCGCTGGGCCCGAGATCTTCTGAGATGGACTGAATCAAAGTGGAAAAGTGTTGTGTCGTCTGACAAGTCCACATTTCAAATTATATTTGCAAACTGTGGACGTGGTGTCCTCTGGAATAAAGAGGAAAATAATCATCCGGATTGTTATAGGCGCAAATTTGAAAAGCCAGCATGTGTGATGGTATGGGGGTGTATTAGTGCCCAAGGCATGGGTAACTTGCACATCTGTGAAGGCACCATTAATGCTGAATGGTCCATACAGGTTTTGGAGCAACATATGTTGTCATCCACGCAACGTTATCATGGACGCCCCTGCTTATTTCAGCAAAACAATGCCAAGCCACGCTGTTGTAGAGTGCGGGTACTTTCCTGGCCCGCCTGCAGTCCAAACTTGTCTCTCATGGAAAATGTGTGGCGCATTATGAAGCGTAAAATACGACAGCGGAGACCCCGGACTGTTGAAGGACTGAAGTTCTACATAAAACAAGAATGGGAAAGAATTCCACTTTCAAAGCTTCAACAATTAGTTTCCTCAGTTCCCAAACGTTTATTGAGTGTTGTTAAAGGCCTGCTGAAAGCCACTACTACCAACCACGCAGTCTGATAGTTTATATATCAATGATGAAATATTAACATTGTAACACATGCCAACACGGCCGGTTTAGTTTACTGAATTACAATTTTAAATTTCCCGCGGGGTTTCTTGTTGAAAACATCGCGGGATGATGACGCGTGTTTGTGACGTTACTGGTTGGAGGGGACATTTCAGCCCAGCACCACTTACGGCTAAAAGTCGTCTCTTTTCATCGCATGATTACACAGTATTCTGGACATCTGTGTTGCTGAATCTTTTGCAATTTGTTCAATTAATAATGGAGACGTCAAAGAAGAATACTGTTGGTGGAAAGCGGTGGATTGCAGCTGCCTTAAGCACCGAGACACAGCCGGTGTTCCTTTGTTTGTTGTGAAACTTTAACACAGAGCGGTCAAGCGACCGGAATGAGAATCAGCACCTCCAAGTCCGAGTCCATGGTTCTCGCCCGGAAAAGGGTGGAGTGCCATCTCCGGGTTGGGGAGGAGACCCTGCCCCAAGTGGAGGAGTTCAAGTACCTAGGAGTCTTGTTCACGAGTGGATGGTGAGATCGACAGGCGGATCGGTGCGGCGTCTTCAGTAATGCGGACGTTGTACCAATCCGTTGTGGTGAAGAAGGAGCTGAGCCGGAAGGCAAAGCTCTCAATTTACCGGTCGATCTACGTTCCCATCCTCACCTGTGGTCATGAGCTTTGGACATGACCGAAAGGACAAGATCACGGGTACAAGCGGCCGAAATGAGTTTCCTCCGCCGTGTGGCGGGGCTCTCCCTTAGAGATAGGGTGAGAAGCTCTGCCATCCGGGAGGAACTCAAAGTAAAGCCGCTGCTCCTTCACATCGAGAGGAGCCAGATGAGGTGGTTCGGGCATCTGGTCAGGATGCGACCCGAACGCCTCCCTAGGGAGGTGTTTAGGGCACGTCCAACCGGTACGAGGCCACGGGGAAGACCCAGGACACGTTGGGAAGACTATGTCTCCCGGCTGGCCTGGGAACGCCTCGGGATCCCCCGAGAAGAGCTAGATGAAGTGGCTGGGGAAAGGGAAGTCTGGATTTCCCTGCTTAGGCTGTTGCCCCCGCGACCCGACCTCGGATAAGCGGAAGAAGATGGATGGATGGACGGTCAAGCGAACATGTTTTCTACGTCAACCAGCAAGTTTTTGGATGGGAAAATTGAGATATTAAGTCGGCTCTTACCGGAGACTTCATTAGATTATGGGACTTCCTCCTGCAGCTCAAAAAGGCAGCTGTGATCTTGGCTCCTCCATCGGCTTCTATGATGGACACTGGCGTTCACTGCAGCCATTCGACTTTCAGGTATGGCTTTACAATCTCACTAAAGCACTATTAAAACAATAAGCAGATAAGGGATGTTCCAGAATTATCCTAGTAAATGTGTCTAATTACATCTGAAACGGTCCCACTGGAGCCGTCGCTTTTTTTTTTTTTTTTGTGCTTCCCTCTCACTTCCCTCCTACCTCAAATTAATGGGGGTATTGTCGCTTTCTCGGTCCAAATAGCTCTTGCTGCTGTAGGCTCACATTAGAAACAATGTGAGAATGTGTCACGCGCACATCGTCTGCTACTTCCGGTACAGGCAAGGCTTTTTTATTAGCGACCAAAAGTTGCGAACTTCAGCAAAAATATGACAATATCACGAAATGATCAAGTATGACACATAGAATGGACCTGCTATCCCCGTTTAAATGAGAACATTTCATTTCAGTAGGCCTTTAAAAGAAAAGGTGATGTAACACAGTGGTGAACATGCCCTTTCCCAACTACTTTGGCACGTTTTGCAGCCAAGAAATTCTAAGTTAATTATTATTTGCTAAATAAAAAAAAAATAAAGTTAATGAGTTTGAACATCAAATATGTTGTCTTTGTAGCATATTCAATTGAATATGGGTTGAAAATGATTTGCAAATCATTGTATTCTGTTTATATTTACACAATTTCCCAACTCATATGGAAACGGGGTTTGTATTTGGTGTAAAAAAAAAAAAAAAGAAGGTAAGTTTTGGGGTAAAACTGCCTGTCTTGTCCAAGGACACCAATCAATCAAATTCTCTGCTTATCTACACCATTTTCACCACAGGTACTCCTCACCTGGTGTAGCCCCAGCCAGCGGGAAAAAGCCAAATAAAAAGCGCGCGGTCCTAGTTTTCCTGAACATGCCGTGCTTTTGTCCGTGTCAGCGGGGAAGAAGTCTCCCCGTGACTTCTCTTCTTCTGCATGAGATGTTTGACCTGCAGCGGGGCAGAAGATGGATGTTGACACGCTTTCACATTCTTTGATGCCATTAGCCAGCCTCTCTGTCATTAGCAACATCTGATTCTAGGAGGCGGCCGTCGCTCAGAAGGAAGGTGGAAAAAGTGCAAAATCTGGAAGCCTGCAGGGAAAGTTGCTGAGGAGGTGGCTTGTGAGCTTTTGCAAGCTCCTAAATCATGAAGATAGGATTTATGCTCGCCACTCATCGGCACAAACACATTTTTCTTTGATTTTGTTCAGAGTGACCCGAGAAATTCCAAAAAAAAAAGTCTAAAGCAGGGGTCAGCAACCTTTTTGAAACCAAGAGCTACTTCTTGGGTACTGATTAATGCCAAGGGCTACCAGTTTGATACACACTTAAATAAATTGCCGGAAATAGCCAATTTGCTCAATTTACTTTTAATAAATAAATATATATATATATATATATATACATACATACATATATATATATATATATATATATATATATATATATATATATATATATATATATATATATATATATATATATATATATATATATATATATATATATATTAGGGGTGTAACGGTACACACAAATTTCGGTTCAGTACGTACCTCGGTTTAGAGGTCAAAGTTCGGTTCAATTTCGGTACAGTAAGAAAACAACACAATATACATTTTTGGGTTATTTATTCACCAAATTTGTAAACAATGGCTTTATCCTTTTAACATTGGGAACACTATAATAATAACTGATTGGCTTTGTATCTAACCAATCAGATGGTTGTGTGGGCGGAACAATGCTGGGTGCTCACTGCTCACTGCTCAGACAGAGGCAGCTGCAGAGCAGCTTGTTAAGACTTTAGTTTACAAAATCGTTCGATACACCCTCGTACCAAACCGAAACACCCGTACCAAAACGGTTCAATACAAATACACGTACCGTTACACCCTACTAATATATCATATATATATATATATATATATATATATATGTAAAAGGGTATTTCTGTCTGTCATTCCGTCGTACATTTTTTTTTTCCTTTTACGGAGGTTTTTTGTAGAGAATAAATGATGAAAAAAACACTTAATTGAACGGTTTAAAAGAGAAGAAAAGAGGAAAAAAAAGAAAATTAAATTTTGAAACATAATTTATCTTCAATTGTGACTCTTTGAAATTCAAAATTCAACCAAAAAAAAATGACGAGACAAACTAGCTAATTCGAATCTTTTTGAAAAAATTAAAATAAAAGAATTTATGGAAAATTATTAGTAATTTTTCCTGATTAAGATTAATTTTAGAATATTGATGACATTTTTTAAATAGGTTAAAATCCAATCTGCACTTTGTTAGAATATATAACAAATTTCTAACAAAGACAAATCATTATTTCTTCCAGATTTTCCTGAACAAAATGTTTAAAAGAAATTCAAAATACTTTGAAATAAGATTTAAATTTGATTCTACAAATTTTATAGATTTGCCAGGATATTTTCTTTGAAAATTAATCATAATAAGTTTGAATAAATATTTAAAAAATATTCTTCGTTAAAAAAACAGAAGCTAAAATGAAAAATTAAATTAAAATGTATTTATTATTCTTTACAATACAAAAAAAAATACTTGAACATTGATTTAAATTGTCAGGAAAGAAGAGGAAGGAATTTAAAAGGTAAAAAGGTATATGTGTTTAAAAATCCTAAAATCATTTTTAAGGCTGTATTTTTTCTCTAAAATTGTCTTTCTGAAAGTTATAAGAAACAAAGTAAAAAAATAAATGAATTTATTTAAACAAGTAAAGACCAAGTTTTTAAAACATTTTCTTGGATTTTCAAATTCTATTTGAGTTTTGTCTTTCTTAGAATTAAAAATGTCAAGCAAAGCGAGACCAGCTTGCTAGTAAATAAATACAATTTAAAAAATAGAGGCAGCTCACTGGTAAGTGCTGCTATTTGAGCTATTTTTAAAACAGGCCAGCGGGCGACTCATCTGGTCCTTACGGGCGACATGGTGGTGACCCCTGGTCTAAACTATATTTTTTTTTTTAACCTTTATTTATTTTTAAGCCACCCAAAAAACATACCATTTATTTTAAACACATTTATATATATATTCCGTATTTTCTAACACTTATTATATTTTCTTTGAGTGCCCGATAAGGCCTCAGTAAATAAAATGGATTAATAATATGTATATTTAGGTCTGTAATATTCCCAAATTTTAATCATTGTAATCATTGCATTTATAATAAATATACTTTAATTGAGCAAAATTGAAGGTCAGAAACCGTTTTATAATGTTATCAAATTATGTCTGCAATTCAAATAATAATTAAAGCTGCAAGCAGTGATGGACTGGACCGACTTTTGCTGGTGTTTCCTGCCTTTACTCATTCAGCATATCTTTACCTGCACTTTACCTACCTTCCCTGCATCCTGGGGTCACACTGGTGCTTCTTTCTTTCACCCATACACGCTGGTGCTTCCTGCCATCACCCAGACAACATATCTTTACCTGCACATTACCTACCTTCTCTGTATCCTGGAGTCAAACGGGTGCCTTCTTCTTTCACCCAGTCAACATATCTTTACCCGCACATTACCTACCTTCTCTGCATTGTGTGGTCACGCTGGTGCTTCCTGCTTTTAAGTGGCCATCTTGAGACGGCAGCACCATCAGAGCAGCACTTCTTTGAAGGCTGGTAAAATCAAAACCAGAGCAGTTAGAAACAACTTTTAATCAGAAGGGTTCAATCTCTCTCCTGTGCGAGTTTGAAGCCGACACAACAAACGCGCTCAGAGGAGATAAAGTTTGAAAAAAGGTGACAGGTTTTTACAGAACTTTTGTTTCGAAGGGGTAACTGCCAGCTTCCTGTTGATTTTTGCTTAAGGATGTCAATGAATGAAATGTAGGTCTAAGTGAGACCTACATGGAAGTTTTTGTTTCATGTCCCTACGACATTCCTACCGGACGTTACAAGCAGTTTTGTCTGTGTTTTCTTCTCAAGAGCAGTTTTGTCTGTGTTTTATTCCTAGGGGGCGCAAGAGCGCAATTTTGAGTTTTGGGGTTTGTTTTCTTTATTAGATCGCAATTTTCACCAGTCCTGATGTGTTTGTCCAGTTTGGTGAGTTTTGAAGCATTTTAAGGAGGTCAAATTACTGCTCAAAGAGGCAAAAATGCCATTTTTTAGGAAACTTTTGTTTTGAAGGGGTTTTTGCAAACTTCCTGTTGATTTTTGCTGAAGAATGTCAACGTATGAAATCTAAGTCTTAGTCAGACCTACATAGAGGTTTTTTGTTTCATGTCTCTACGACATTCCTAACGGAAGTTACAAGCAGTTTTGTCTGTGTTTTTTCCTAGGGGGCGCTACAGTGCAATTTTGAATTTTGGAGTTTGGTTTGTTTATTGGATGGCAATTTTTGCCAGTCCTAATGTGTGTCAAATATTGTGAGTTTTGAAGCATGTTAAGGGGGTCAAATTACAGCTCAAATGTTACCTTAGCTGGTTGGCACTCCTAAAGTTACTTAGCTGGTTAGCACTCCTAAAGTTACTTAGCTGGTTAGCACTCCTAAAGTTACTTAGCTGGTTAACACTACTCAAGTTACTTAGCTGGTTAGCACTCCTACAGTTACTTAGCTGGTTAACACTACTAAAGTTACTTAGCTGGTTAACACTACTAAAGTTACTTAGCTGGTTAGCACTTCTAAAGTTACTTAGCTGGTTAACACTACTTAAGTTACTTAGCTGTTAGCACTCCTAAAGTTACTTCGTTGGTTAGCGCTCCTAAAGTTACTTAGCTGGTTAGCACTCCTAAAGTTACTTGGCTGGTTAGCACTCCTAAAGTTACTTGGCTGGTTAACACTACTAAAGTTACTTAGCTGGTTAGCACTCCTAAAGTTACTTAGCTGGTTAACACTACTAAAGTTACTTAACTGGTCAGCGCACCTAAAGTTACTTAGCTGGTCAGCGCACCTAAAGTTACTTAGCTGGTTAACACTTCTAAAGTTACTTAGCTGTTTAGCACTCCTAAAGTTACTTCGTTGGTTAGCGCTCCTAAAGTTACTTAACTGGTTAGCACTCCTAAAGTTGCTTGGCTGGTTAGCGCTCCTAAAGTTACCTCAGCTGGTTAGCACTTCTAAAGTTACTTAGCTGGTTAGCACTCCTATAGTTACCGTAGCTGGTTAGCACTCCTAAAGTTACTTAGCTGGTTAGCACTCCTAAAGTTACCTTAGCTGGTTAGCACTCCTAAAGTTACTTAGCTGGTTAGCACTCCTAAAGTTACTTAGCTGGTTAGCGCTCCTAAAGTTACTTGGCTGGTTAGTGCTCCTAAAGTTACTTAGCTGGTTAGCGCTCCTAAAGTTACTTAGCTGGTTAGCGCTCCCAAAGTTACTTAGCTGGTTAGCACTCCTAAAGTTACTTAGCTGGTTGGCGCTCCTAAAATTACTTAGCTGGTTAGCACTCCTAAAGTTACTTAGCTGGTTAGCACTCCTATAGTTACCGTAGCTGGTTAGCACTCCTAAAGTTACTTAGCTGGTTAGCACTCCTAAAGTTACCTTAGCTGGTTAGCACTCCTAAAGTTACTCAGCTGGTTAGCACTCCTAAATTTACCTTAGCTGGTTAGCACTCCTAAAGTTACTTAGCTGGTTAGCACTCCTAAAGTTACCTTAGCTGGTTAGCACTCCTAAAGTTACTTAGCTGGTTAGCACTCCTAAAGTTACCTTAGCTGGTTAGCACTCCTAAAGTTACCTTAGCTGGTTAGCACTCCTAAAGTTACTTTAGCTGGTTAGCACTCCTAAAGTTACCTTAGCTGGTTAGGGCTCCTAAAGTTACCTTAGCTGGTTAGCACTCCTAAAGCTATTTAGCTGATTAGCACTCCTAAAGTTACCTTAGCTGGTTAGCACTCCCAAAGTTACCTTAGCTGGTTAGCACTCCTAAAGTTACTTAGCTGGTTAGCACTCCTAAAGTTACTTAGCTGGTTAGCGCTCCTAAAGTTACCTTAGCTGGTTAGCACTCCTAAAATTACTTAGCAGGTTAGCACTCCTAAAGTTACTGACCTGGTTAGCACTCTTAAAATTACTTAGCTGGTTAGCGCTCCTAAAGTTACTTTAGCTGGTTAACACTCCTAAAGTTACTTAGCTGGTTAGCACTCCTAAAGTTACCTTAGCTGGTTAGCACTCCTAAAGTTACTTAGCTGGTTAGCACTCCTAAAGTTAGCCTAGCGTCCCAGCAACTTCTCAGCTTTTTTCCCGGCCTGCAAGGTAAACACAATAAATTCCAGCACATAGCCACGGCCGGCCGGGCTGCTGTTTTATGTTCCGGCACCGCGGGTCAGACGCAGCTGTGGTCATCAGTCCAGGCTCCCCGGGACCCCCGGAGCACATGTTGCTAATGACGGCGCGACAAAAGGCCACAAAGGTTTGAGGTCTGGACTCCTTTTGCCTCATGACTGCACCTTCTGCTAAATGTTTCAACCGGAATGTGAGGCGGGGGATGGATTGTGCCTCAAACCACGATTGTAGTCCTTGGTCATGCTGGACCAGTCCTGTCCTCTTTCAAATATGCTGGTCCACTTCCATCAGTCCTGGTTTAAGTAGACGGTATCATTGATATCACTGGACAAATGTATTGTTGATAAAGTATCATTGATATCACTGGACAAATGTATTGTTGATAAAGTATCATTGATATCACTGGACAAATGTGTTGTAGATAACGTATCATTGATATCAGTGGACGGATGTATTGTTGATCATGTATCATTGATATCACTGGACAAATGTGTTGTAGATAACGTATCATTGATATCACTGGACAAATGTATTGTTGATCATGTATCATTGATATCACTGGACAAATGTGTTGTTGATAATGTATCATTGATATCAATAGACAAATGTATTGTGGATAGCGTATCATTGATATCACTGGAGAAAAATATTGTTGATAACGTATCATTGATATCACTGGACAAATGTGTTATAGATAACGAATCATTGATATCAGTGGACAAATGTATTGTTGATAACGTATCAATGATATCACTGGACACGTGTATAGTTGATAGTGTATCATTGATATCACTGGACACGTGTATAGTTGATAGTGTATCTTTGATATCACTGGACAAATAAGTTGTAGGTAACGTATCATTGATATCACTGGACACGTGTATAGTTGATAGTGTATCATTGATGTCACTGTCCAAATGTATCGTTGATAAAGTATCATTGATATCACTGGACAAAGGTATTGTTGATAACGTATCATTGATATCATTGGACAAATGTATTGTAGATAACGTATCATTGATATCACTGGACAAATGTGTTATAGATAACAGATCATTTATATCAGCGGACAGATGTATTGTTGATAACGTATCATTGATATCACTGGACAAATGTGTTGTAGATAACATATCATTGATATCAGTGGACAGATGTATTGTTGATAACGTACGTATCATTGATATCACTGGACAAATGTATTGTTGATAACATATCATTGATATCAGTGGACAGATGTATTGTTGATAACGTACGTATCATTGATATCACTGGACAAATGTATTGTTGATAACGTATCACTGATATCACTGGACAAATGTGTTGTAGATAACATATCATTGATATCAGTGGACAGATGTATTGTTGATAACGTACGTATTATTGATATCAGTGGACAAATGTAATGTAGATAACGTAATATTGATATCACTGGAGAAATGTAATGTAGATAACGTATCATTGATATCACTGGACAAATGTGTTGTAGATACCGTATCTTTGATATCACTGGACAAATGTGTTGTAGATAACGTATCATTGATATCACTGGACAAATGTGTTGTAGAGAATGTATCATTGATATCACTGGACAAATGTATTGTTGATAAAGTATCATTGATATCACTGGACAAATGTATTGTTGATAAAGTATCATTGATATCATTAGACACATGTATTGTTGACAGCGTATCATTGATATCACTGGACAAATGTGTTGTAGATAACGCATCATTGATATCACTGGACACATGTATTGTAGATAACGTATCATTGATATCACTGGACAAATGTGTTGTAGATAACGCATCATTGATATCACTGGACACATGTATTGTAGATAACGCATCATTGATATCACTGGACACATGTATTGTAGATAACGTATCATTGATATCACTGGACAAATGTGTTGTAGATAAAGTATCATTGATATCATTGGACAAATGTATTGTTGATAGCGTATCATTGATATCACTGGACAAGTGTAATGTAGATAACGTATCATTGATATCACTGGACAAATGTATTGTTGATAATGTTTCATTGATATCACTGGACAAATGTGATGTAAATAACGTATCATTGATATCACTGGACCTCTCTTTACCAGCTCCTGACAGCTGGACTAACCCCAAAATGGATCTGAGGCATTTTTTAGGGAGTCGGTGTTGGAGCGCCGCCAACAATGTGACGCGGGGGTCAGGGGGGTCACGCTGCAGCGGGGTCATGACTCAGAGCGCCAAACATCAAGAGGAGGTTTCCAACAACATGCTTTTTGGGAAATGGGGACAAAAAGTGGTTGTTTGAACACGCTCGCACCTAAACTTGCTTGGAACATTTACAACACACACACACACACACACACACACACAAACACACACACATACGTGTTTGGGTGACATATGAGGACTTATGACAAAAACGTGACATATGGGGACATGCCTTTCCAATGGTCCTGCAGGCCTGGGAATCAGACGGTTAGTGAACCAGAATTTTAGAAACACAGTGGTCTATTGAGATTTTTGCAACTCTTTTGTTTTTTTCTGAACCTGATTTTTATGGTACATATGAGGACTTGTCAGGTTTAGGTGCCATATGAAGACCAGAGTGTTTAAGATTTCAAGTTTATGTGACATATGATGACCATGACGTCACCGAGTGTTTAAGATTTCAGGTTCATGTGACATATGATGACCATGACGTCACCGAGTGTTTAAGATTTCAGGTTCATGTGACATATGATGACCATGACGTCACCGAGTGTTTAAGATTTCAAGTTTATGTGACATATGATGACCATGACGTCACAGAGTGTTTAAGATTTCAGGTTCATGTGACATATGAGGCTAATGACATCAGAGACTTAACAAAACCACCTGAGTTGGTTTAGTTGATGTGTTGTCATTTAAAAAAAAAATCCCAATCCCATGCTACTGTAATCTAAAACCAAGAAGAGTTTAAAAGAAACATGGGTAAAAATGTAATTGTCAACTAAGTGTAACTGAATTGTTTTTGTGGATTTTGTCGCTAAGAATTATCTGGAATAAATACAAAACGCTTGCTGTTTATTTTGCTTTTTTAATTGCTGGTAACATACTCAAACTACCACAGAAGATGTGGGAAAACATTTTTTTTCCCTTTTTTTAATATAATTCTGTTATGGATGTAGTACTTGATGGCAAGCCAATCTCTGTCCTGTAGAGCTACTAGTTCTTTATGGAGGCAGGCTTCACAATCTTTTTTACCTGGTACTTTGTTGCCAGTTACAAAATGCAACATGTGTCATTCAACTCCTTCCACTTCTTCCCCTTTGCAGCTGTCATAAAGGAGACAAAATACAATTTCTTACTGAAGGAAAAATGACTATAACACAGTGAAAAGGTGCAAAACGTAATATAATATTCTAGTAAATGATGTGGATTATTTATTTACCCCGCTTTGGAGTGGACCAAGTGGAAGAAGCTTGAGACATACCCACTTCCAGCGATTTGTCCTGCTGTCAATCTGAAAGGAAGAATTAGAAAACTGTAAAAGTAAATATTTAACATATTGTGCTTTGTGAAGCAGCGGAGTATATGTGTTGTCTGTCTATTTATGAATAATGCAGACCAGGAGTGTTGGCTGAGTTCTTAACGTTTGCTTTCAGAGCGTGCATATCACAACATACAAGATGCCGTCATGGCGACACAACCTATACCGGGCTACCGCGCATGCTCATCACTCCTGTTGCATGCTGGGTAGGGTAGTTCTTTTTTCCCCTGGCTCATAACATCACAATATAGTACCATGTATATGTGTTCAGTTTATCAAAGCACCAAGCAGACAGATATGGTCATAATTATTTTAAGTCCACTACGCAGAATAAACACAACATTATTAATATTGCTACTACGGATAATTTGATCAAAAATTCCCTAAAACAGCCCACTACCTATGATATAAGTTTTTTAAACATAAGATCCCTGATAAAAAAAAATGTTTCTGCTGTTACCTCAGAAATTGCCTGTTCAGATGTTATGATTGTGGCTCAGAGATTTGTATGTAGATTATATTTATTTTCCATAACAAACAGGATAACTTAAATACCCTGGCAGTGGCAATAAGCTTAAATGTTTGTATTTACATTTTTTGAGTTGATTTTCATAAAATTTGCTATTTAACTGCTACTGTTTAACAAGGACTGATTTAAATTGTGTTTGCTCAACAAATGTTTTGGCGCTTTTGTTCATGTGGGAGAATATTCCAATAAAGGTGCACTACACACTACTTTTGAATTCATTATTGGGCTTTGCGTATACAATGCATTTAATCGCGATTAATAAGAGAAATAGTGCGATTAACTTCGATTAAAAATTTTAATCATTGCCCAGCCCTAATATATATACAAACCCCGTTTCCATAAAAGTTGGGAAATTGTGTTAGATGCAAATATAAACTGAATACAATGATTTGCAAATCCTTTTCAACCCGTATTCAATTGAAAGCATTACAAAGACAACATATTTGATGTTCAAACTCAAACTTTTTTTTTTTTGCAAATAATAATTAACTTTGAATTTCAT
This sequence comes from Nerophis ophidion, assembly GCF_033978795.1. Classification (NCBI taxonomy): domain Eukaryota; kingdom Metazoa; phylum Chordata; class Actinopteri; order Syngnathiformes; family Syngnathidae; genus Nerophis; species Nerophis ophidion. The sequence goes on from NC_084621.1 coordinate 15,216,996, forward strand.
GGCTGCAACACGTGCCAAAGTAGTTGGGAAAGGGCATGTTCACCACTGTGTTACATCACATTTTCTTTTAACAACACTCAATAAACGTTTGGGAACTGAGGAAACTAACTGTTGAAGCTTTGAAAGTAGAATTCTTTACCATTTTGCTTGATGTACAGCTTAAGTTGTCGTGTTTTACGCTTCATAATGCGCTACATATTTTCGATGGGAGACATGTCTGGACTGCAGGCGGGCCAGGAAAGTACCCGCACTCTTTTACTACAAAGACACGCTGTTGTAACACGTGGCTTGGCATTGTTTTGCTGAAATAAGCAGGGGCGTCCATGATAATGTTGCTTGGATGACAACATATGTTGCTCCAAAACCTGTATGGACCATTCAGCATTAATGGTGCCTTCTCAGATGTGTAAGTTACCCATGCTTTGGGCACTAATACACCCCCATACCATCACACATGCTGGCTTTTGAACTTTGCGCCGGATGGTTATTTTCCTCTTTGTTCCGGAGAACACCACGTCCACAATTTCCATATATAATTTGAAATGTGGACTCGTCAGACCACAGAACACTTTTCCACTTTGCATCAGTCCATCTTAGATGAGCTCGGGCCCAGCGAAGCCCGCGGCGTTCCTCTGTGTTGATAAATGGCATTTGCTTTGCATAGTAGAGTTTTAACTTGCATTTACAGATGTAGCGACCAACTGTGGTAACTGACAGTGGTTTTCTGAAGTATTTCTGAGCCCATGTGGTGATATCTTTTACACACTGATGTCGGTTTTTAATGCAGTACATCGCTTACGTGCAGTGATTTCTCCAGATTCTCTGAACCTTTTGATAATTTTACGGACCGTAGATGGTAAAATCCCTAAATTCTTTGCAAAAAAAATGTTTAGCAGTTTTAACATCAAATATGTTGTCTTTGTAGCATATTCAACAGAATTGGGGTTGAAAATTCTTTGCAAATCATTGTATCCTGTTTAGATGTACATCTAACACAATTTCCCAACTCATATGGAAACGGGGTTTGAATGTATTTTTATATATATATATAGCCTATTATTTGCGCACTATTTACAAGTTATGTACCAAAAACACGACCACCGAAAAAATACTTTGATCAATGAAAACAGCGCTGCAGAAACCGGCTGTAAACAAGAGGCACTGCATTTTCTGAATTGAAACACTCATTTTAAAGCTTTGACATTAACATTTTAACACACACTAATCTGATTCAGAAAATATGAGGACCTTATATGAAACACACATAGGTCTTTCTTGGTTCAAACAATATGAGGACATGACGAGTGCTCACATGTAGAATTTATGTTGTTGACTTGTAACATCTCCTGTTTTGCTAAACATGAGTTCCAAACTCCCTACTGACTAACATGGATGTACCCTTACGAAAATGTTGTCATGTAAACTGATCTGTGAGAGATTAAAATTAATAAATGTCTTTCAAAATATAGGTTGGGTCAAATTTAGAGCAGATATAGTAAAAATAGACATGTAATAACCTGTTGGAGGGATGAAGTCGGTTTATGGCTGTCATCTGAATCTAGAGAATGTTGAGATAGAACCTCAAACAGTTGGTTTCTGCAACAAAACACAAAAATATAATGTCATAACTAATTAATTATAACATTTTCACCACTTTTTGTTGATAAAAATCTGAGCATACAATGCCAGATAAAGGGTAAAGATTATTACAGAGTTTCAGCTCCTAGACAATTCATTAAGAATGTAACACACACAAAAATCTGGTTCAGAAAATATGAGGACCTGAATTGAGACACTCATTTTAAAGCTTTGACATTAACATTGTAACACACATTTTCTGGTCCAGAAAATATGAGGACCTTATATGAAACACACCTAAGTCTTTCTTGCTTCAAACAATATAAGGACATGACGAGTGCTCACATGTAGAATTTATGTTGTTGACTTGTAACATCTCCTATTTTGCTAAACATGAGTTCTAAACTTTCTACTGACTAACATGGATGTACCCTTGCGAAAAAGTTGTCATATAAACTGATCTGTGAGAGATTAAAATAAATAAATGTCTTTCAAAATATAGGTTGGGTCAAATTTAGAGCAGATATAGTAAAAATAGACATGTAATAACCTGTTGGAGGGATGAAGTCAGTTAATGGCTCACATCTGAATCCGGAGAATGTTGAGATGGAACCTCAACAGTTGGTTTCTGCAACAAAACACAAAAATATAATGTCAGAACTAATTAATTATAACATTATCAGCACTTTTTGTTGATGAAACTCTCAGCATACAATGCCAGATAAATAGTAAAGATTATTACAGAGTTTCAGCTCTTAGACAATTAATTAAGAATATAAAACACACTAAAATCGGGTTCAGAAAATATGAGGACCTGAATTGAGACACTCATTTTATAGCTTGGACATTAACATTGTAACACACACTAATCTGGTTCAGAAAGTATGAGGACCTTATATGAAACACACCTAAGTCTTTCTTGGTTCAAACAATATAAGGACATGACGAGTGGTCACATGTAGAATGTATGTTGTTGACTTGTAACATCTCCTGTTTTGCTAAACATGAGTTCCAAACTCCTTACTGACTAACATGGATGTACCCTTACGAAAAAGTTGTCATATAAACTGATCTGTGAGAGATTAAAATTAATAAATGTCTTTCAAAATATAGGTTGGGTCACATTTAGAGCAGATATAGTAAAAATAGACTTGTAATAACCTGTTGGAGGGATGAAGTCGGTTTATCGCTCACATCTGAATCTGGAGAATGTTGAGATAGAACCCCAACAGTTGGTGTCTGCAACAAAACACAAAAATATAATGTCAGAACTAATTAATTATAACATTAACAACCACTTTTGGTCGATAATATTCTGAGCATATAATTATACATAAACAGTAAAGATTATTATAGCGTTTTAGCTCTTAGACTATTATTTAAGAATGTAACATTCACTAAAATGTGGTTCAGAAAATATGAGGACCTGGATAGAAACACTCATTTTAAAGCTTTGAATTAAACATTGTAACACACACTAATGTGGTTCAGAAAAATATGAGGACCTTATATGAAACACACTGAAGTCTTTTTTAGTTCAAACAATATGAGTACATGACGAGTGATCACATATAGAATTCATGTTGCTGACCTGTAACATCTCCTGTTTTGCTAAACATGAGTTGTAAATTCCACAGACTAACATGGATGTACGCTTAAAAAATGTTGTCATATAAACTGATCTGTGAGAGGTTAAAAGGATTAAATGTCTTTTGAAGTATAGGTTGTGTCAAGTTTTTAGCAGATATAGGGCAGCACGGTGGAACAGGGGTTAGTGCATGTGCGTCACAAATCGAAGGTCCTGAGTAGTCCTGAGTTAAATCCTGGGCTCGTGATCTTTCTGTGTGGAGTTTGCATGTTCTCCCCGTGACTGCGTGGGTTCCCTCCGGGTACTCCGGCTTCATCATACCTCCAAAGACATGCACCTGGGGATAGGTTGATTGGCAACACTAAATTGGCCCTAGTGTGTGAATGTGAGTGTAAATGTTGTCTATTTGTGTTGGCCGTGTAATGAGGTGGCGACTTGTCCAGGGTGTACTCCGCCTTCCGCCCGAATGCAGCTCAGATAGGCTCAAGCACACCCCGCCAACCCAAAAAAGGGACAGGTAGTAGAAAATGGATGGATGGATGGATAGTAAAATAGTCAAGTAATAACCTGTTGGAGGGATGAAGTCGGTTTATCGCTCACATGAATCTGGAGAATGTTGAGATAGAACATCAACAGTTGGTGTCTGCAACAAAACACATAAAAATAATGTTAGAACTTATTAATTATAACATTATCAGCACTTTTTGTTGTTAACATTATGAGCATATAATGCCAGATAAATAGTAAAGATATTTATAGAGGGTTTCTGTCTCTTGTCCCGCTCATGTCTTGAGATGAACTTCCCTCGGTACTCGACCACAAAAGAACCTTTTTAAATTGATGCAAGAGCAAATACACCATATCCTGATAAAACAGTTTATCAATTAACAATGTTTGGAATATCTGTTTTAAAAAGGAATAATAATAGTCATTACTTGACTAAAAATTCAATTACAAACAGAATTACTCTTTCATAAATGTAAATAATTATTAAATTAAGTACAAACCCCGTTTCCATATGAGTTGGGAAATGGTGTTAGATGTAAATATAAACAGAATACAATGATTTGCAAATCATTTTCAAGCCATATTCAGTTGAATATGCTACAAAGACAACATATTTGATGTTCAAACTCATAAACATTTTTTTGGTGCAAATAATCATTAACTTTAGAATTTGATGCTAGCAACACGCAACAAACAAGTTGGGAAAGGTGGCAATAAATACTGATAAAGTTAAGAAATGCTCATCAAACACTTATTTGGGACATCCCACAGGTGTGAAGGCTAATTTGGAACAGGTGGGTGCCATGATTGGCTATAAAAACAGCTTCCCAAAAAATGCTCAGTCTTTCACAAGAAAGGATGGGGCGAGGTACACCCCTTTGTCCACAACTGCGTGAGCAAATAGTCAAACAGTTTAAGAACAACCTTTCTCAAAGTGCAATTGCAAGAAATTTACTGATTTCAACATCTACGCTCCATGATATCATCAAAAGGTTCAGAGAATCTGGAGAAATCACTCCACGTAAGCGGCATGTCTGGAAACTAACATTGAATAACCGTGACCTTCGATCCCTCAGACGGCACTGTATCAAAAACCGACATCAATCTCTAAAGGATATCACCACGTGAGTTCAGGAACACTTCAGAAAACCACTGTCAATAAATACAGTTTGTTGCTATATCTGTAAGTGCAAGTTAAAGCTCTATTATGCAAAGCGAAAGCCAATTATCAACATCCAGAAACGCCGCTGGCTTCTCTGGGCCCGAGATCATCTAAGATGGACTGATGCAAAGTGGAAAGGTGTTCTGTGGTCTAACGAGCCCACATTTCAAATTTTTGGGGGAAATATTCGACACCGTTTCATCCGGACCAAAGGGGAAGCGAACCATCCAGACTGTTATCGACGCAAAGTTGAAAAGCCAGCATCTGTGATGGTATGGGGGTGCATTAGTGCCCAAGGCATGGGTAACTTACACATCTGTAAGTTACCTATCTGTTTGGAACAACATTTGCTGCCATTTAAGCGCCAACTTTTTCATGTGCGCCCCTGCTTATTTCAGCAAGACAATGCCAAGCCACATTCAGCACGTGTTCAGCTTCATAAAAAAGAGTGCAGGTACTTTCCTGGCCGGCCTGCAGTCCTATCAAAAATGTGTGGTGCATTATGAAGCGTAAAATACGACAGAGGAGACCCCGGACTGTTGAACGACTGAAGCTCTACATAAAACAAGAATGGGAAAGAATTCCACCTTCCAAGCTTCAACAATTAGTTTCCTCAGTTCAAACGATTATTGAGTGTTGTTGAAAGAAAAGGTGATGTAACACAGTGGTGAACATGCCCTCTCCCAACTACTTTGGCACGTATTGCAGCCATGAAATTCTAAGTTAATTATTATTTGTAAAAAAAATTATTCCGTTTGGATTTACATCTAACACAATTTCCCAACTCATATGGAAACGGGGTTTGTAATTAATGTGTTACTTGAAAAAGAAAAGTTTTAAATATCTAGCATATGCAGTTGAGAGACATTTCATGAGAGCAGAGTGTGTGTGTGCCTTTAAAAAGCTGTGCCTTTTGCCAAGTGACGTGGGACGTCAGCGCCCAGACATAGCAAAATAGTTCAGCTGTATTTTTTAGCTTAGCAGTGGCAGTTAAGATAGTTCTGTTGAATGTTTTTGTTTGCGTGTGGATGAGGCCTCTTTCTATTTGATATCGTGTTCGTAATTACTTCCGGGGGTTGCTTTCATTAGTAAAAAGATATTACCTGCACTAACCCTTTTGTGCTTCTAACGCTGTCTTGTTGACATACAATCACATCAAAAGTAGCATGCCAGATTACATAAAACGCATCGTAACAGCGTTGTAGCGTACATAAAAGTTATTAGATTACTCGTTACCGGTAAAAGTAACAGCATTAGTAACATCGTTTTCATATACCGCTGTTATACCATCCATCCATCCATCCATCATCTTCCGCTTTTCCGAGGTGGGGTCGCGGTGGCAGCAGCCTAAGCAGGGAAGCCCAGACTTCCCTCTCCCCAGCCACTTCGTCTAGCTCTGCCCGGGGGATCCCGAGGCGTTCCCAGGCCAGCCGGGAGACATAATCTTCCCAAGGTGTCCTGGGTCTTCCCCGTGGCCTCCTACCGGTTGGACGTGCCCTAAACACCTCCCTAGGGAGGCGTTCGGGTGGCATCCTGACCAGATGGCCGAACCACCTCATCTGGCTCCTCTCCATGTGGAGGAGCAGCGGCTTTACGTTGAGTTCCTCCCGGATGGCAGAGCTTCTCACCCTATCTCTAAGGGAGAGACCCGCCACACGGCGGAGGAAACTCATTTTGACCGCTTGTACCCGTGATCTTATCCTTTCGGTCATGACCCAAAGCTCATGACCATAGGTGAGGATGGGAACGTAGATCGACCGGTAAATTGAGAGCTTTGCCTTCCGGCTCAGCTCCTTCTTCACCACAACGGATCGATACAACGTCCACATTACCGAAGACGCCACACCGATCCGCCTGTCGATCTCACGATCCACTCTTCCCCCACTCGTGAACAAGACTCCGAGGGGCCATAGAGGTCAGGTGCATTGTGAGCTGGGCGGCAGCCGAAGGCAGGGCACTTGGCGGTCCGATCCTCGGCTACAGAAGGTAGCTCTTGGGACGTGGAACGCTGTTATTCCAAACACTTCTAATTAAAGCCATATAATACAACCTCTATTAGACAGTAAGGAAATGATCCAAATGAGATGTTGATACAGTTACCATTGATATGTTACATAACAAGACATACCTTTCCAATCATTGATCCACTGGGCCTTAAAACAAGACTTGTCACATCCAGATCAAATAAACTCGGTGGCTTCAGCCTCAGGATTATGTCTCGCTCTTCTTTTGGGCACGATGTCTATATCATGTGTTGATGCGCCTAACAAATCCACACATAAAAATGAAAAAAGTCAGTGACACAGAAATAAAACAAAGAACCAAACCCTTCAAAAACTGTTAAATTTAGGCTCAGTGCAGACATGAAGCTTCTCAAACAAAGTACTAATGTAACAATATCAGTAACATGCCTACTCCACAGCGCTTATCAGCTTGAAATATTTGTATTTGAGAAGAAGTATAAACAATTTGAAGAACTCTAGTCTGTCTTGTTTAAAATTAAGAAAAGGTTTACTAGCATAGTGATCAAGGGTGATGGGTCAAATGGAGAGAATAATTTCACCACACCTAGTGTGTGTGACAATCACTGCTACATATAATCTTCCATGCAACTTTAAAAAAAAAATGTTAAATGCCTTGGCCTTGGCCCAGAACTGAAATGCTTAATTTAACCTCATAAAATCAAATCTGATTGCAATTAATAACAACAACATTTAACTGTTGATTATAATGAACTATTTTCCTATGTTAAAAAACATTGGTCTATTTAATTACGTTAAACTCCATTTTATGCTCACCTGATTCAACCATGCTGTCGAAGACTGTCAAAGATGGTTTGTGACCAAGATAGATGTCCCCCTCTGGTGCTGCAGGTCCCGGAAGTGATGTTCACTGAGCGCTCTGTTGTGCTCAAAATCGTGTGTGAAGTTTTGTATTTCGATTATAAATGGTCCTTTCGGAAAACCCTTTTTATATACATATTCAATATTAAGTGTGATACATGAGCTGTATAACTTCCATGATGAAAATAGTTAACTAGTGATTTAGCCCTCTGTTAGGAGCAGACATCGTCCAGCGGCCAATCAGGCGGCGCCTAACTGAAAATTGGACCAATCAGACGCCGAGACTCTTCAGAGTGGGCGGAAGTAACCATCTTGAACACCATGTAAAGTGAATACCTCCAAAAACAATCCCCATATTAATCCTAAATGTGCCCCAAAGATAAAAATACCCAAATAATGTGCTATTGTAACCATTTGAAAATATTAAATACTGTGTGTAGTTTGAATTGCATTTGAATTATTGCCTTTGTCTCAATCAAGGTTGAAGGTTGTTTTTTTTATGCAAAAACCTACATTTCAGGCACATTTAAAGCAATTATTGTGCGGCATTGTATTTTAGTCAACAGAATAGCAAAAAGTCCAATACAGTAAAATACTGAATCAAACAAATTAAATCATCACCATAATCCCTTTATTACTAATTGTCTAGCCCAAATCCTCTCCAGATAAACCAAATTAATAGATAAAACTAACACTAAAAAGGATGAGATCATCAGATCAGTTGAAAATGTGTTGTTATTTGATTCAGAATTCAAGAGTATGTTTATTGCTGTAATGGTTAGATGTTTTTCAAAATGTTGGAGTGTGTGAGTTTCTGACCCACATGACATATGAGGACATATGACATATGAGGACAAGTGTGTGTGTGTGTGTGTCATAATAGCAAAGATGGCCACTAGGGGCAAAATCGAAGGTGAGCAAAAAAATTAAACACACTTTCACACACTTTTTCTGAAAATTTGACAAATGAAGACTTCAGAGATTTTTGGTCTGGGAACATGCTGGGAGGGTCTAAAACACGATAGCATTGCGGGAAATATGGGGACATGGAAAATGTCCCCATATTTCAACAGGTCCTCATATGTAAGGTGAAATTTCATAAAAATGTCCCCATATGTCACTTTGACAAACGCACACACACGCACACACTCACACACGCACACACACAAATCCACGCATGCATACACACACCAAATGTGTGTGTGTGTGATTGTGTGTATGTGTGTGTGTGTGCGAGCATGCGTGCGTGTGTGTGTGTGTGTATATGTGTGTATGTGTGTGTGTGCGTGCGTGCATCCGAGCGTGCGTGTGTGTGCGATTGTGTGCGCGCGTTTGTGTGTTTATGCATGTGTGTGTGTATGTATGTGGGAGTGTGATTGTGTTTGCGCGTGTGTGCGTGTGCCTGTGCGCGTGTCTGTGTGTGTGTGTGTGATTGGGTGTGCGCGTTTGCGTGTGCGTGTGATTGTGTGTGCGTGTTTGCGTGTGTGTCTGCGCGTGTGTGTGTGTATGTGTGTGCGTGTGTGTGCATGCGTGTATTTGTGTGTGTGTGTGTGTGTGTGTGTTTGAGTGCGTGTGCGCGCAGACACACACATACACCCACACACATACACAGGCACACACGCACACACACACATGCACACGTACACACACACGCACACACAAACACACACTTACACACACACATACACCCACACAAATACACGCGCACACACGCACATACACACACGCACACGCATACACACACATACATACGTACACACACACACACGCACACACATATACACTCATACATACACACACACATACACACTTACACACACATTCACACGCACACATGCACACATGCACACACACTTTCACACACACATACGCGCACACACACACGAACACACACACGCGCACACACATGCACACACACACACACACCCTGCAGGGCCCATGCAGCCCCTCCCCCACCCTTGAAACTGGATCTGTCGGCATGCAGCGCGGAATTCTCCAATCGCCCTGACTTTTGACCTTTGGCCTTTTTGGCAGCGCACAGAGGAGAAGATGAAGTGCCCGCGCTGCTCTCTTCCCCGACACAAAAAATCCCCTGTTCTAGCCGCGCGCACACGCGCACACACACACACACACACATGCTGATTCCCATTTGGGACGCCCTGAGGCCAAACACTCATTGGTTCCCGTGAGGCTCTGTGATCAAAATGAGTCGCACACACACACACACACACACACACACACACACACACACACACACACACACACACACCTACACCTACAGTGCTCCCAATTGTCTGCCAGCCACACCACACCGTGGCGCTGTTATTAAACCCCAAAGTTTCCCCGCCAAGTAGAATTGACTCGAAATTCATCAAACTGCTCGAAGCGCTTTCCAAAACGACCCACAGTAACGTTAGCGGGTTTTGCCCAATCCCCGTCAAATTTGGTAAACATCTTCAGAGGAGTATCAAGCACATGTGTGTAAAAAATGAATAGGATTGGTTGAAAAACATGGCCGCCATCTACCAAAACGTCTTTTGCGATGCATTTCGTGACTGTATAAAAGAGTGAGTGCTTACATCGCTATCATTCTCACACTGGGGTCCATATAACGTAAGCATGTTTTGCCCAATCCCCGTCAAATTCGGCTAACATATTCGGAGGAGTATCAAGCACATGTGTGTAAAAAATGAATAGGATTGGTGGAAAAACATGGCTGCCATCTACCAAAACATCATTTGCGACACATTCCGTGACTGTATAAAATGACGAGTGCTTACGTCGCCATCATTCTCACACCGCTAACCATGTAACTTTAGCGGGTTTAGCCCAATCCCGGTCAAATTTGGTAAACATCTTCGGAGGAGTATCAAGCACATATTTGTAAAAAATGAATAGGATTGGTTGAAAAACATGGCCGTCATCTACCAAAACATCGTTTGCGATGCATTTCGTGACTATAAAACGGTAAGTGCTTACATCGCCATCATTCTCACACTGGGGTCCATATAACGTTAGCATGTTTTACCCAATCCCCGTCAAATTCGGTAAACATCTTCGGAGGAGTATCAAGCACATGTCTGTAAAAAATGAATAGGATTGGTTGAAAAACATGTCCACCATCTAACAAAACATTTTTTGCGATGCATTCCGTGACTGTATAAAACAGTGAGTGCTTACATATCCATCATTTTCACACCGGTAACCATGTAACGTTAGCGGGTTTTGCTCAATCCCCTCCAAATTTGGTAAACATCTTCAGAGGAGTATCAAGCACGTGTGTAAAAAATGAATAGGATTGGTTGAAAAACATGGCTGCCATCAACCAAAACATCGTTTGCGACACATTCCGTGACTGTATAAAATGACGAGTGCTTACATCGTCATCATTCTCACACTGGGGTCCATATAACGTTAGCGGGTTTTGCCCAATCCCCGTCAAATTTGGTAAACCCCTTCAGAGGAGTATCAAGCACATTAGTGTAAAAAATGAATGGGATTGGTTGAAAAACATGCCCGCCATCTACCAAAACGTCTTTTGCGATGCATTCCGTGACTGTATAAAATGACGATGTGCTTATGTCCCCATCATTCTTACACCGGGAACCATATAACATTAGCATGTTTTGCCCAATCCCCGTCAAATTTGGTAAAGATCTTCGGAGGAGTATCAAGCACATGTGTGTAAAAACTGAATAGGATTGGTTGAAAAACATGGCCGCCATCTATCAAGACATCGTTTGCGACACATTCCGTGACTGTATAAAATGACGATGTGCTTATGTCCCCATCATTCTCACACCGGGAACCATGTAACTTTAGCGGGTTTTGCTCAATCTCCGCCAAATTTGGTAAACATCTTCGGAGGAGTATCAAGCACATGTGTGTAAAAAATTAATAGGATTGGTGGAAAAACATGGCTGCCATATACCAAAACATATTTTGCGATGCATTTTGTGACTATAAAACGGTGAGTGCTTACATCGCCATCATTCTCACACTGGGGTCCATATAATGTTAGCATGTTTATCCCAATCCCCGTCAAATTTGGTAAACATCTTCGGAGGAGTATCAAGCACATGTGTGTAAAAAAATAATAGGATTGCTGGGAAAACATGGCTGCCATCTACCAAAACATTGTTTGCGACACATTCCGTGACTGTATAAAACATTGAGTGCTTACGTCACCATCATTCTCACACCGGTAACCATGTAACTTTAGCGGGTTTTGCCCAATCCCTGTCAAATTTGGTAATCATCTTCGGAGGAGTATCAAGCACATACTTGTAAAAAATGAATAGGATTGGTTGAAAAACATGGCCGCCATATACCAAAACATCTTTTGCGATGCATTTCGTGACTATAAAACGGTGAGTGCTTACATCGCCATCATTCTCACACTGGGGTCCATATAACGTTAGCATGTTTAGCCCAATCCCCGTCAAATTCGGTAAACATCTTCGGAGGAGTATCAAGCACATGTCTGTAAAAAATGAATAGGATTGGTTGAAAAACATGTCCACCATCTACAAAAACATATTTTGCGATGCAGTATGTGACTGTATAAAACAGTGAGTGCTTACATAGCCATAATTTTCACACCGGTAACCATGTAACGTTAGCGGGTTTTGCCCAATCCCCGCCAAATTTGGTAAACATCTTCGGAGGAGTATCAAGCACATTTGTGTAAAAAATGAACAGGATTGGTTGAAAAACATGGCCGCCATCTACCAAAACATCTTTTGCGATGCAATCCGTGACTGAATGAAAAATTGAGTGCTTACGTCACCATCATTCTCACACCGGTAACCATGTAACGTTAGCGGGTTTTGCCCAATCCCTGTCAAATTTGGTAAACATCTTCAGAGGAGTATCAAGCACGTGTGTAAAAAATGAATAGGATTGGTTGAAAAACATGGCCGTCATCTACCAAAACATCTTTTGCGATGCATTTCGTGACTATAAAACGGTAAGTGCTTACATCGCCATCATTCTCACACTGGGGTCCATATAACGTTAGCATGTTTTACCCAATCCCCGTCAAATTCGGTAAACATCTTCGGAGGAGTATCAAGCACATGTCTGTAAAAAATTAATAGGATTGGTTGAAAAACATGTCCACCATCTACAAAAACATCTTTTGCGATGCATTATGTGACTGTATAAAACAGTGAGTGCTTACATATCCATCATTTTCACACCGGTAACCATGTAACGTTAGCGGGTTTTGCCCAATCGCCGCCAAATTTGGTAAACATCTTCGGAGGAGTATCAAGCACACGTGTGTAAAAAATGAACAGGATAGGTTGAAAAACATGGCCGCCATCTACCAAAACATCGTTTGCGATGCATTTCGTGACTGTACAAAACGGTGAGTGCTTACATCGCCATCATTCTCACACTGGGGTCCATATAACGTTAGCATGTTTTGCCCAATCCCGGTCAAATTTGGTAAACATCTTCGGAGGAGTATTAGGGCAAATGTGTGTAAAAAATGAATAGGATTGGTGGGAAAACATGGCTGCCATCTACCAAAACATCGTTTGCGACACATTCCGTGACTGTATAAAATGACGAGTGCTTATGTTGCCATCATTCTCACACCGGTAACCATGTAACTTTAGCGGGTTTAGCCCAATCCTGGTCAAATTTGGTAAACATCTTCGGAGGAGTATCAAGCACATATTTGTAAAAAATGAACAGGATAGGTTGAAAAACATGGCCACCATCTACCAAAACGTCTTTTGCAATGCAATCCGTCACTGTATAAAACATTGAGAGCTTACGTCGCCATCATTCTCACACCGGTAACCATGTAACTTTAGCAGCTTTTGCCCAATCCCTGTCAAATTTGGTAAACATCTTCGGAGGAGTAGCAAGCACATATTTGTAAAAAATGAATAGGATTGGTTGAAAAACATGGCCAGCATCTACCAAAACATCATTTGCGACACATTCTGTGACTGTATAAAATGACGAGTGCTTATGTTGCCATCATTCTCACACTGGGGTCCAGGTAACTTTAGCGGGTTTAGCCCAATCCCGGTCAAATTTGGTAAACATCTTCGGAGGAGTATCAAGCACATATTTGTAAAAAATGAATAGGATTGGTTGAAAAACATGGCCGCCATATACCAAAAGGTCTTTTACGACACATTCCGTGACTTTATAAAATGATGAATGCTTATGTCCCCATCATTTTCACACCGGTAACCATGTAACGTTAGCGGGTTTTGCCCAATCCCCGTCAAATTTGGTAAACCCCTTCAGAGGAGTATCAAGCACATGTGTGTAAAAAATGAACAGGATTGGTTGAAAAACATGCCCGCCATCTACCAAAACGTCTTTTGCGATGCATTCCGTGACTGTATAAAATGAGGATGTGCTTATGTCCCTATCATTCTTACACCGGGAACCATATAACATTAGCATGTTTTGCCCAATCCCCGTCAAATTTGGTAAACATCTTCGGAGGAGTATCAAGCACATGTGTGTAAAAACTGAACAGGATTGGTTGAAAAACATGGCCGCCATCTACCAAAAAGTCTTTTGCGATGCATTCCGTGACTGTATAAAATGACGATGTGCTTATGTCCCCATCATTCTCACACCGGGAACCATGTAACTTTAGCGGGTTTAGCCCAATCCCGGTCAAATTTGGTAAACATCTTCGGAGGAGTATCAACCACATATTTGTAAAAAATGAATAGGATTGGTTGAAAAACATAGCCGCCATCTACCGAAACATCGTTTGCGACACATTCCGTGACTGTATAAAAGGTGGAGTGCTGCATTCTCCCAGCGGGGACCAAGTGCTGGGGTCATGTGGCCCCTGACGCTGTGTTTATGTGCGCCCCACCACTCTGTAAACACTTCTTCCCCTCCAAACACACACAGCAAATACATGTGCCAGGAAAACGAGGTGTCCATGCCAGCAGGTGGCGCTAGTCTGAGGTTGTCATGAGTGATGGACAGAAGTGTTGCGTGTCAAGTCCCTCCAGATATTTCAATTCGGTAAACACCTTGTAACTTATGAAAACACTTTATTTTAGTTTTATACACACCTGAGCCACACAAAGTGTCTTTTATCCACCATCTTTGTCATAAAGTACAGAGGTGGCTCAGATGTCCTTGAAGGGGAACTGATCTATTTTTTGCAAATTTGCCCAACAATCACAATCCTTTTGTAAGAAAATAACACATTTAACTTTTTTCATGCATTCTAAGTTGTAAAAAAAAACACTAGCAAAGTCAGCTAACAATGGAGCCAATAGTATTTGCTTGATTCCGCCTATAGAGCACTATACAGAAATTGTAGTATCTAGTAACATTCATAATAACATGTAATATATACATGATGTAAGTATATATGTCATGTAGTAACATTCATAATAACATGTAATATATACATGATGTAAATATATATGTCATGTAGTAACATTCATAATAACATGTAATATATACATGATGTAAGTATATATGTAGTATCTAGTAACATTCATAATAACATGTAATATATACATGATGTATAATATATATATATATAATAATATATATAATAATGTGAATAGTAGGAAAAATAAAAAGTATATATGTCATGTAGTAACATTCATAATAACATGTAGTATAAACATGATGTAAGTATATTATTCATGTAGTAACATTCATAATAACATGTACTATATACAAGATGTAAGTATACATGTAGTCTCTAGTAATATTCATAATAACATGTAATATATACGTAAATGATGTGGGTATACGTGTAGTATCTAGTAAGATTCATAATAACATGTAATATATACGTACATGATGTGAGTATACATGTAGTATCTAGTAACATTTATAATAACATGTAATATATACAGGATGCAAGTATATTATTCATGTAGTAACATTCATAATAACATGTACTATATACAAGATGTGAGTATACATGTAGTCTCTAGTAATATTCATAATAACATGTAATATATACATAAATGATGTGGGTATACATGCAGTATCTAGTAACATTCATAATAACATGTGATATATACGTACATGATGTGAGTAAACATGTAGTATCTAGTAAAATTCATAATAACATGTGATATATACATGATGTAAGTATAATATGCTATAACTGTAATATTTATAAAAATATAATATATAATAATATAAATAATAATGTGCATAGTAGGAAAAATAAAAATAAAAAAATTTACTTCCCCTACAATAATTTCTTACAAAAAGTCAGATAAAACCGAATATCCTACAAAAACTGAAAAATGTTCTCTTAATAAATAACATAAAAACAAATATTACAGTCAGCACACCTAACAATATATTGATAGATAAGATAAAAAATATTTGTAATGTTACAGTAATACCCCCAAAGTTTGTACAATAAGTTATGTTATAGTATTACCCCCAAAGTTTGTACAAGGAGTAATGAAGTAGTAATACCCCAAAGTTTGTAAAAGAAATACTTTATACAAATACCCCCAAAGTTTGTACAAGAAGTACATTACAATAATACCCCTAAGTTTGTACAAGAAGTATGTTACAGTAATACCCCCAAGTTTGTACAAGAAGTACGTTATAGTAATACCCCCCCCCAAAGTTTGTACAAGAAGTACGTTATAATAATACCCCCAAAGTGTGTACAAGAAGTAATGAAGTAATATACTCCCAAGTTTGTACAAGAAGTACGTTATAATAATACCCCCAAAGTGTGTACAAGAAGTAATGAAGTAATAATACCCCCAAGTTTGTACAAGAAGTACGTTATAGTAATACCCCCCAAAGTTTGTACAAGAAGTACATTATAGTAATACCCCCAAAGTGTGTACAAGAAGTAATGAAGTAATAATACCCCCAAGTTTGTACAAGAAGTACGTTATAGTAATACCCCCCCAAAGTTTGTAAAATAAGTACGTTATAGTAATAACCCCGAAGTGTGTACAAGAAGTAATGAAGTAATAGTACCTCCAAGTTTGTACAAGAAGTACGTTACAGTGATACCCCCCCAAAGTTTGTACAAAAAGTACGTTACGGTAATACCCCCAAAGTGTGTACAAGAAGTAATAATACCTCCAAGTTTGTTTAAGAAGTACGTTATAGTAATACCCCCCCAAAGTTTGTACAAGAAGTACGTTACAGTAATACCCCCAAAGTGTGTACAAGAACTAATGAAGTAATAATACCCCAAAGTTTGTACAAAAAGTACGTTATAGAAATACCCCCAAAAAGTGTACAAGAAGTACGTTATGGTGAGAGTACGTTATAGGGAGACCCCCAACGTGTGTAGAAGTATGTTATAGTGAGACCCCCAAAGTGTGTAGAAAAAGTATGTTATAGTTAGACCCCCAAAGTGTGTAGAAGAAGTGTGTTATAGTGAGACCCCCAAAGTGTGTAGAAGAAGTATGTTATAGTGAGACCCCCAAAGTGTGTAGAACAAGTATGTTATAGTGAGACCCCCAAAGTGTGTAGAAGAAGTATGTTATAGTGAGACCCCCAAAGTGTGTAGAAGAAGTGAGTTATAGTGGGACCCCCAAAGTGTGTAGAAGAAGTATGTTATAGTGAGACCCCCAAAGTGTGTAGAAGAAGTATGTTATAGTGAGACCCCCAAAGTTCGTAGAAGAAGTATGTTATAGTGAGACCCCCAAAGTGTGTAGAAGTATGTTATCGTGAGACCCCCAAAGTGTGTAGAAAAAGTATGTTATAGTGAGACCCCCAAAGTGTGTAGAAAAAGTAATGAAATAGTGAGACCCCCAAAGTGTGTAGAAAAAGTATGTTATAGTGAGACCCCCAAAGTGTGTAGAAGAAGTATGTTATAGTGAGACCCCCAAAGTGCGTAGAAGAAGTATGTTATAGTGAGACCCCCAAAGTGTGTAGAAGAAGTGTGTTATAGTGAGACCCCCAAAGTGTATAGAAGAAGTATGTTATAGTGAGACCCCCAAAGTGTGTAGAACAAGTATGTTATAGTGAGACCCCCAAAGTGTGTAGAAGAAGTATGTTATAGTGAGACCCCCAAAGTGTGTAGAAGAAGTGAGTTATAGTGGGACCCCCAAAGTGTGTAGAAGAAGTATGTTATAGTGAGACCCCCAAAGTGTGTAGAAGAAGTATGTTATAGTGAGACCCCCAAAGTTCGTAGAAGAAGTATGTTATAGTGAGACCCCCAAAGTGTGTAGAAGAAGTATGTTATAGTGAGACCCCCAAAGTGTGTAGAAGAAGTATGTTATAGTGAGACCCCCAAAGTGTGTAGAAGAAGTATGTTATAGTGAGACCCCCAAAGTGTGTAGAAAAAGTATTTTATAGTGAGACCCCCGAAGTGTGTAGAAGAAGTATGTTATAGTGAGACCCCCAAAGTGTGTAGAAGAAGTATGTTATAGTGAGGCCTCCAAAGTTCGTAGAAGAAGTATGTTATAGTGAGACCCCCAAAGTGTGTAGAAGAAGTATGTTATAGTGAGACCCCCAAAGTGTGTAGAACAAGTATGTTATAGTGAGACCCCCAAAGTGTGTAGAAGAAGTATGTTATAGTGAGACCCCCAAAGTGTGTAGAAGAAGTGAGTTATAGTGGGACCCCCAAAGTGTGTAGAAGAAGTATGTTATAGTGAGACCCCCAAAGTGTGTAGAAGAAGTATGTTATAGTGAGACCCCCAAAGTTCGTAGAAGAAGTATGTTATAGTGAGACCCCCAAAGTGTGTAGAAGTATGTTATCGTGAGACCCCCAAAGTGTGTAGAAAAAGTATGTTATAGTGAGACCCCCAAAGTGTGTAGAAAAAGTAATGAAATAGTGAGACCCCCAAAGTGTGTAGAAAAAGTATGTTATAGTGAGACCCCCAAAGTGTGTAGAAGAAGTATGTTATAGTGAGACCCCCAAAGTGCGTAGAAGAAGTATGTTATAGTGAGACCCCCAAAGTGTGTAGAAGAAGTATGTTATAGTGAGACCCCCAAAGTGTGTAGAAAAAGTATGTTATAGTGAGACCCCCAAAGTGTGTAGAAGAAGTATGTTATAGTGAGACCCCCAAAGTGTGTAGAACAAGTATGTTATAGTGAGACCCCCAAAGTGTGTAGAAGAAGTATGTTATAGTGAGACCCCCAAAGTGTGTAGAAGAAGTGTGTTATAGTGAGACCCCCAAAGTGTGTAGAAGAAGTATGTTATAGTGAGACCCCCAAAGTGTGTAGAACAAGTATGTTATAGTGAGACCCCCAAAGTGTGTAGAAGAAGTATGTTATAGTGAGACCCCCAAAGTGTGTAGAAGAAGTGAGTTATAGTGGGACCCCCAAAGTGTGTAGAAGAAGTATGTTATAGTGAGACCCCCAAAGTGTGTAGAAGAAGTATGTTATAGTGAGACCCCCAAAGTTCGTAGAAGAAGTATGTTATAGTGAGACCCCCAAAGTGTGTAGAAGTATGTTATCGTGAGACCCCCAAAGTGTGTAGAAAAAGTATGTTATAGTGAGACCCCCAAAGTGTGTAGAAAAAGTAATGAAATAGTGAGACCCCCAAAGTGTGTAGAAAAAGTATGTTATAGTGAGACCCCCAAAGTGTGTAGAAGAAGTATGTTATAGTGAGACCCCCAAAGTGCGTAGAAGAAGTATGTTATAGTGAGACCCCCAAAGTGTGTAGAAGAAGTATGTTATAGTGAGACCCCCAAAGTGTGTAGAAAAAGTATGTTATAGTGAGACCCCCAAAGTGTGTAGAAGAAGTATGTTATAGTGAGACCCCCAAAGTGTGTAGAAGAAGTATGTTAGAGTGAGACCCCCAAAGTGTGTAGAACAAGTATGTTATAGTGAGACCCCCAAAGTGTGTAGAAGAAGTATGTTATAGTGAGACCCCCAAAGTGTGTAGAAGAAGTGAGTTATAGTGGGACCCCCAAAGTGTGTAGAAGAAGTATGTTATAGTGAGACCCCCAAAGTGTGTAGAAGAAGTATGTTATAGTGAGACCCCCAAAGTTCGTAGAAGAAGTATGTTATAGTGAGACCCCCAAAGTGTGTAGAAGTATGTTATCGTGAGACCCCCAAAGTGTGTAGAAAAAGTATGTTATAGTGAGACCCCCAAAGTGTGTAGAAAAAGTAATGAAATAGTGAGACCCCCAAAGTGTGTAGAAAAAGTATGTTATAGTGAGACCCCCAAAGTGTGTAGAAGAAGTATGTTATAGTGAGACCCCCAAAGTGCGTAGAAGAAGTATGTTATAGTGAGACCCCCAAAGTGTGTAGAAGAAGTATGTTATAGTGAGACCCCCAAAGTGTGTAGAAAAAGTATGTTATAGTGAGACCCCCAAAGTGTGTAGAAGAAGTATGTTATAGTGAGACCCCCAAAGTGCGTAGAAGAAGTATGTTATAGTGAGACCCCCAAAGTGTGTAGAAGAAGTATGTTATAGGGAGACCCACAAAATGTGTATAAGAATTATGTTAAAGTGACACCCCCAAAGTGTGTAGAAGAAGTATGTTATAGTGAGACCCCCAAAGTGTGTAGAATAATTATGTTATAGTTAGACCCCCAAAGTGTGTAGAAGAAGTATGTCATAGTGAGACCCCCAAAGTGTGTAGAAGAAGTATGTTAAAGTGAGACCCCCAAAGTGTGTAGAAGAAGTATGTTATAATGAGACCCCCAAACTGTGCAGAAGAAGTATGTTACAGTGAGACCCCCAAAGTGTGTAGAAGAAGTATGTTATAGTGAGACCCTCAAAGTGTGTAGAAGAAGTATGTTATAGTGAGACCCCCAAAGTGTGTAGAAGAAGTATGTTATAGTGAGACCCCCAAAGTGTGTAAAAGAAGTATGTTATAGTGAGACCCCCAAAGTGTGTAGAAGAAGTATGTTATAGTGAGACCCCCAAAGTGTGTAGAAGAAGTATGTTAAAGTGAGACCCCCAAAGTGTGTAGAAGAAGTATGTTATAATGAGACCCCCAAACTGTGCAGAAGAAGTATGTTACAGTGAGACCCCCAAAGTGTGTAGAGGAAGTATGTTATAGTGAGACCCTCAAAGTGTGTAGAAGAAGTATGTTATAGTGAGACCCCCAAAGTGTGTAGAAGAAGTATGTTATAGTGAGACCCCCAAAGTGTGTAAAAGAAGTATGTTATAGTGAGACCCCCAAAGTGTGTAGAAGAAGTATGTTATAGTGAGACCCCCAAAGTGTGTAGAAGAAGTATGTTATAGTGAGACCCCCAAAGTGTGTAGAAGAAGTATGTTATAGTGAGACCCCCAAAGTGTGTAGAAGAAGTATGTTATAGTGAGACCCCCAAAGTGTGTAGAAGAAGTATGTTATAGTGAGACCCCCAAAGTGTGTAGAAGAAGTATGTTATAGTGAGACCCCCAAAGTGTGTAGAAGAAGTATGTTATAGTGAGACCCCCAAAGTGTGTAGAAGAAGTATGTTATAGTGAGACCCCCAAAGTGTGTAGAAGAAATATGTTATAGTGAGACCCCCAAAGTGTGTAGAAGAAGTATGTCATAGTGAGACCCCCAAAGTGTGTAGAAGAAGTATGTTATAGTGAGACCCCCAAAGTGTGTAGAAGAAGTATGTTATAGTGAGACCCCCAAAGTGTGTAGAAGAAGTATGTTATAGTGAGACCCTCAAAGTGTGTAGAAGAAGTATGTTATAGTGAGACCCCCAAAGTGTGTAGAAGAAGTATGTTATAGTGAGACCCTCAAAGTGTGTAGAAGAATTATGTTATAGTGAGACCCCCAAAGTGTGTAGAAGAAGTATGTTATAATGAGACCCGCAAAGTGTGTAGAAGAAGTATGTTATAGTGAGACCCCCAAAGTGCGTAGAAGAAGTATGTTATAGTGAGACCCCCAAAGTGTGTAGCAGAAGTATGTTATAGTGAGACCCCCAAAGTGTGTAGAAGAAGTATGTTATAGTGAGACCCCCAAAGTGTGTAGAAAAAGTATGTTATAGTGAGACCCCCGAAGTGTGTAGAAGAAGTATGTTATAGTGAGACCCCCAAAGTGTGTAGAAGAAGTATGTTATAGTGAGGCCCCCAAAGTGCGTAGAAGAAGTATGTTATAGTGAGACCCCCAAAGTGTGTAGAAGAAGTATGTTATAGTGAGACCCCCAAAGTGTGTAGAAGAAGTATGTTATAGTGAGACCCCCAAAGTGTGTAGAAAAAGTATGTTATAGTGAGACCCCCAAAGTTCGTAGAAGAAGTATGTTATAGTGAGACCCCCAAAGTGTGTAGAAGTATGTTATCGTGAGACCCCCAAAGTGTGTAGAAAAAGTATGTTATAGTGAGACCCCCAAAGTGTGTAGAAAAAGTAATGAAATAGTGAGACCCCCAAAGTGTGTAGAAAAAGTATGTTATAGTGAGACCCCCAAAGTGTGTAGAAGAAGTATGTTATAGTGAGACCCCCAAAGTGCGTAGAAGAAGTATGTTATAGTGAGACCCCCAAAGTGTGTAGAAGAAGTATGTTATAGTGAGACCCCCAAAGTGTGTAGAAAAAGTATGTTATAGTGAGACCCCCAAAGTGTGTAGAAGAAGTATGTTATAGTGAGACCCCCAAAGTGTGTAGAAGAAGTATGTTATAGTGAGACCCCCAAAGTGTGTAGAACAAGTATGTTATAGTGAGACCCCCAAAGTGTGTAGAAGAAGTATGTTATAGTGAGACCCCCAAAGTGTGTAGAAGAAGTGAGTTATAGTGGGACCCCCAAAGTGTGTAGAAGAAGTATGTTATAGTGAGACCCCCAAAGTGTGTAGAAGAAGTATGTTATAGTGAGACCCCCAAAGTTCGTAGAAGAAGTATGTTATAGTGAGACCCCCAAAGTGTGTAGAAGTATGTTATCGTGAGACCCCCAAAGTGTGTAGAAAAAGTATGTTATAGTGAGACCCCCAAAGTGTGTAGAAAAAGTAATGAAATAGTGAGACCCCCAAAGTGTGTAGAAAAAGTATGTTATAGTGAGACCCCCAAAGTGTGTAGAAGAAGTATGTTATAGTGAGACCCCCAAAGTGCGTAGAAGAAGTATGTTATAGTGAGACCCCCAAAGTGTGTAGAAGAAGTATGTTATAGTGAGACCCCCAAAGTGTGTAGAAAAAGTATGTTATAGTGAGACCCCCAAAGTGTGTAGAAGAAGTATGTTATAGTGAGACCCCCAAAGTGCGTAGAAGAAGTATGTTATAGTGAGACCCCCAAAGTGTGTAGAAGAAGTATGTTATAGGGAGACCCACAAAATGTGTATAAGAATTATGTTAAAGTGACACCCCCAAAGTGTGTAGAAGAAGTATGTTATAGTGAGACCCCCAAAGTGTGTAGAATAATTATGTTATAGTTAGACCCCCAAAGTGTGTAGAAGAAGTATGTCATAGTGAGACCCCCAAAGTGTGTAGAAGAAGTATGTTAAAGTGAGACCCCCAAAGTGTGTAGAAGAAGTATGTTATAATGAGACCCCCAAACTGTGCAGAAGAAGTATGTTACAGTGAGACCCCCAAAGTGTGTAGAAGAAGTATGTTATAGTGAGACCCTCAAAGTGTGTAGAAGAAGTATGTTATAGTGAGACCCCCAAAGTGTGTAGAAGAAGTATGTTATAGTGAGACCCCCAAAGTGTGTAAAAGAAGTATGTTATAGTGAGACCCCCAAAGTGTGTAGAAGAAGTATGTTATAGTGAGACCCCCAAAGTGTGTAGAAGAAGTATGTTAAAGTGAGACCCCCAAAGTGTGTAGAAGAAGTATGTTATAATGAGACCCCCAAACTGTGCAGAAGAAGTATGTTACAGTGAGACCCCCAAAGTGTGTAGAGGAAGTATGTTATAGTGAGACCCTCAAAGTGTGTAGAAGAAGTATGTTATAGTGAGACCCCCAAAGTGTGTAGAAGAAGTATGTTATAGTGAGACCCCCAAAGTGTGTAAAAGAAGTATGTTATAGTGAGACCCCCAAAGTGTGTAGAAGAAGTATGTTATAGTGAGACCCCCAAAGTGTGTAGAAGAAGTATGTTATAGTGAGACCCCCAAAGTGTGTAAAAGACCCCCCCACCTGATCCTCTTCTAAAGGTCATGTCTGACTTGCATGTGTTTATTGTGACTCACTTCCTCTTTGATTGTCCTCACCACAATGTCGTCAGTGTTGACGCCGTCTCAAAAGACCTCTTATGCCGCATCCGAGGCAATGCGGAGCGGGCCGACGTTTTTTTTTTTTTTTTTTGCCTTTCGCTTCCATTCATGCGCTGACAAACGGCAAAGTGTCTGCTGAGCATGTGTCAGGCCGCTTAGATTTAGGGCTTTGTTCCTAGGCCACCTCCGTCTTCTATGGCCGCTCTGTCTTGCTCATTATTGCCATAAGCCTGACATTCTAATGTACAGCCACTGTCTGTGTGTGTGTGTGTGTGTGTGTGTGTGTGTGTGTGTGTTACGGCTGGGTTTACACAGTTTGCCGCGCGGTTTGTTCTCCCGGGATGCAAACAGGCCGGAAACCAACATTGAATCGATCCCTCAGACGGCACTGTATCAAAAACCGACATCAATCTCTAAAGGATATCACCACACGGGCTCAGGAACACTTGAGAAAACCACTGTCACTAAATAGTTCGTCGCTACATCTGTAAGTGCAAGTTAAAGCTCTACTATGCAAAGCCAATGCCATTTATCAACAACATCCAGAAACGCCGCCGGCTTCTCTGTTTCTGAGATCATCTGAGATGGACTGATGCAAAGTGGAAAAGTGTTCTGTTTGTCTGATAAGTCCACATTGACGAAATGTTTTTGGAAATATTCGACATCGTGTCATCCGGACCAAAGGGGAAGCGAACCATTCAGACTGTTATCAACGCAAAGTTGAAAAGCCAGCATCTCTGATGGTATGGGGGTCAATTAGTGCCCAAGGCATGGGTAACTTACACATCTGTGAAGGCACCATTAATGCTGAACGGTACATACAGGTTTTGGAGCAACATATGCTGCCATCTTTTTCATTGACGCCCCTGCTTATTTCAGCAAGACAATGCCAAGCCACGTGTTACAACAGCATGGTTTTGTAAAAAAAGAGTGCGGGTACTTTCCTGGCCCACCTGCAGTCCAGACCTGTCTCCCATGGAAAATGTGTGGCGCATTATGAAGCGTAAAATACGACAGCGGAGACCCCGGACTGTTGAACGACTGAAACTCTACATAAAACAAGAATGGGAAAGAATTCCACTTTCAAAGCTTTAACAATTAGTTTCCTCAGTTCCCAAACGTTTATTGAGTGTTGTTAAAAGAAAAGGTGATGTAACACAGTGGTGAACATGCCCTTTCCCAACTACTTTGGCACATGTTACGGACATGAAATTCCAAGTTAATTATTATTTGCAAATGAGTTTGAACATTAAATATGTTGTCTTTGTAGCATATTCAACTAAATATGGGTTGAAAAGGATTTGCAAATCATTGTATTCTGTTTATATTTACATCTAACGCAATTTCCCAACTCATATGGAAACGGGGTTTGTATAAGTGTATTATTATTATTATTATTGTTAGCACTAGGGGGAGCCTGTGAGCGCTGATCAAATCCATTCCATCCGAGAGTCCACTTCAGTGTGACAAAAGCGCACGCCACGCCACGTCCGTCCGCCTGTTGTCGTGACGACCAGCCGGAAGGGACGGCGGTGTCTGGCTAAATAACTGCCGCGCCAGATGAAGTGCCGTGACATTTGCCGCAGATATTTCCTGGGCTGCCCCGGAGGAACAAATACCCCCCCCCTCAGATTCTTCAGCTCGCCTCACCAGAAGGTCAAATTGTCCGAAGTTTGAGTTTGTGCCCGTGTCAGACGGACGGCAAAAGCAGAAAAAGATGATGTCGGCGAAACACGACTTGAGCGTTGCGCGAGTAAGCGTGCTAGCAGGCTGACATTTAGCCAAATAGTGTATCCCACTTGTCTTCCTCCTGCATGCGTCCCGGGGAAGATGCCAGTGAACATGACTTGTCAGCTTTCCACCACAACACTACAGCATGTCCACCGTCTACAGCAGGGGTCACCAACACGAGGTCGCCCGTAAGGACCAGATGAGTCGCCCGCTGGCCTGTTCTAAAAATAGCTCAAATAGCAGCACATACCAGTGAGCTTGTTACACCTGTTCGATTCCCTCGAGGATGCGTCGAAAATTGAACACAGCAGCAAAAGGTATGCACTTGCACTGAGCCTGGTCAATAAAATCCGCTACACCTCCTTGATACCGAAGTACATGTCAAATTACTTCCTTAACCGCCATAACCACAACACCAGGGGGAGCTCCACAAACCACGTTAAACCCAGATTTCGATCTAACAAAGGTCTTAACTCATTCTCTATCTATGCCACATCAATGTGGAATGCACTCCCAACAGCTGTAAAAGTAAGTGCATCTCTATATTCCTTCAAAACCGCTCTAAAACAACACCTCCAGGCAACTTCAACACTTTACTAATACCCTCCTCCATTCACATCCCATCTCCCCGGATTATAAACAACTCAAATGTACTTCTAATGTATATACTTGTTCTTATGCTATGTGAACTCACCATGTTCTCTGCTGGCTGTACATATCCTACTAAATAAGACCTACACTGTTTCAATGTCCACATTTCTCTGTTGATGCAATTGTTGATGACTGAAGTTCTGATATCAACCAAAGCTCCTCATCCCACCTCCCGGATTGTAAATAATATAAACGATTCAATGTATATACTATGATGATTAACTTGTGTGATGACTGTATTATGTTGATAGTATATATTTGTACCATGAATTGATTAACGTGGACCAGTACTCTGGAATGCCCTCCCGGTAACAGTTCGAGATGCTACCTCAGTAGAAGCATTTAAGTCTCACCTTAAAACTCATCTGTATACTCTAGCCTTTAAATAGACCTCCTTTTTAGACCAGTTGATCTGCCGCTTCTTTTCTTTCTCCTATGTCCCCCCCCTCCCTTGTGGAGGGGGTCCGGTCCAATGACCATGGATGAAGTACTGGCTGTCCAGAGTCGAGACCCAGGATGGACCGCTCGTCGGGACCCAGGATGGACCGCTCGCCTGTGTCGGTTGATCCGCCTCCGCTTGAGATGGTTTCTTGTGGACGGGACTCTCGCTGCTGTCTTGGATCCACTTTGAACTGAACTCTCGCGGCTGTGTTGGAGCCACTATGGATTGAACTTTCACAGTATCATAAATAAACATTGATTGATTGATTGATTGACCATGACTTAAACACGTTGAAAAACTTATTCGGGTGTTACCATTTAGTGGTCAATTGTACCCGAATATGTACTGTACTGTGCGATCTACTAATAAAAGTATCAATCAATCAATCAATCAAACTAATGATTTATTTAACAAAAGGTGCTAGAGAACAAAAATACTGGAGCTAAGAAAAGGCAAACAAAAGACTCTAGCATGAAAGCTAGGATTGTCACACATATGGATCATGTTTTGTTTTGTCGTGTTATGTTTTTGATTTTGGACAATCAGTCACGTTTTGCACTGACTGGGTTTGTTTGTTTCCATGCCATCAATCAATCAATCAATGTTTATTTATATAGCCCCAAATCACAAATGTCTCAAAGGACTGCACAAATCATTACGACTACAACATCCTCGGAAGAACCCACAAAAGGGCAAGGAAAACTCACACCCAGTGGGCAGGGAGAATTCACATCCAGTGGGACGCCAGTGACAATGCTGACTATGAGAAACCTTGGAGAGGACCTCAGATGTGGGCAACCCCCCCGCCCCCCTCTAGGGGACCGAAAGCAATGGATGTCAAGCGGGTCTAACATGATACTGTGAAAGTTCAATCCATAGTGGCTCCAACACAGCCGCGAGAGTTCAGTTCAAAGCGGATCCAAGACAGCAGCGAGAGTCCCGTCCACAGGAGACCATCTCAAGCGGAGGCGGATCAGCAGCGTAGAGATGTACCCAATCGATACAGGCGAGCGGTCCATCCTGGGTCCCGACGAGCGGTCCATCCTGGGTCTCGAACGGAAAACGCTCTATAGCCCGCAGACTTTTTTTGGGCTCTAGGAATCACTAATAAGCCGGAGTCTTTTGAACGCAGATTTCTTGCCGGGACATATGATACAACACCATCGGCAAGATAGGCTGGAGCTAGACCGTGTTGTATTTTATACGTAAGTAGTAAAACCTTAAAGTCACATCTTAAGTGCACAGGAAGCCAGTGCAGGTGAGCCAGTACAGGCGTAATGTGATCAAACTTTCTTGTTCTTGTCAAAAGTCTAGCAGCCGCATTTTGTACCAACTGTAATCTTTTAATGCTAGACATGGGGAGACCCGAAAATAATACGTTACAGTAATCGAGACGAGACGTAACAAACGCATGGATAATGATCTCGGCGTCTTTAGTGGACAAAATGGAGCGAATTTTAGCGATATTACGGAGATGAAAGAAGGCCGTTTTAGTAACGCTTTTAATGTGTGACGCAAAGGAGAGAGTTGGGTCGAAGAAAATACCCAGATTTTTTACCGAGTCACCTTGTTTTATTATTTGGTTGTCAAATGTTAAAGTTGTATTATTAAATAGAGGTCGGTGTCTAGCAGGACCGATAATCAGCATATCCGTTTTTTTGGCGTTAAGTTGCAAAAAGTTAGCGGACATCCATTGTTTAATTTCATTAAGACACGCTTCCAACTGACTACAGTCCGGCGTGTTGGTCAGCTTTAGGGGCATGTAGAGTTGGGTGTCATCAGCATAACAGTGAAAGCTAATACCGTATTTGCGTATGACGTCACCTAGCGGCAGCATGTAGATGCTGAAGAGTACAGGGCCAAGGACCGAACCCTGGGGAACTCCACACGTTACCTTAACATAGTCCGAGGTCACACTGTTATTGTTATGCCAACCTCATTAGTTTTCACCTGTCACGTCCCTGTTCTCGGCCTCACCTGTTTTAACTAATCATCACAGCTATTTAAGTCACTCTTTTTCTTGTCTTCGTCCTGGGATCCTCACACTCGCACGCACCCTATCCATGCTGTTCAAACCTCCACGTCCTCGCCCACAGTTTCATGCCGAGTGAGTTTATGTATTCATGCCACAGTGCTATTTTTGTTTTGTATGTTCATAGTTCATTCATGCCAATCGAGCAAGTGTTTTTGTTTCCTGTTTATATTTTGTAGCCAAGTTTTATACCTCCTTGTGAGTGCCCTTAGTTTGATTATTTTTGATTACAGTGTTTGTTTATTTAATAAATCATGTACCTGAATTCATGCCTGACTCGTCCCACATCGTCCTTGCATCGAGGAAGCACAAACATCCACAGTGGCAGCTTGACAAGGATAAACAAATAGTAAACTAAACTGGCACATAGGCACACAAAGGGGAAAACAAAACATCTAGCATGAGAGCTAAGAATGAATAAAATTGCGCAGCGTGAGAGCTTGCGAGAATGATACAAAAATTGCATGGAAGCAAAAGTGCAAAGCAGACGTACCGTTGTGTGAAAACAAAATTGGATCCAAGAATGAACAACAAAAGATGCTAGCTTATATAAGGCAGGTGATTAATGAGGACAGGTGTGCAGGGCCGTGAGAAACAGGTGAAACTGATAAGCTACCATGGTGACCGACTCAAACAGGAAATAATAGGATCAGACGGAGAGTGAAAATAAAAATGGAACAATAAACAATAAAATGATGAGCATCCAATAACCGGATCTCAACAGAACTGCCTCTATTTTTTGAATTGTATTTATTTACTAGCAAGCTGGTCTCGCTTTGCTGGACATTTTTAATTGTAAGAGAGACAAAACTCAAATAGAATTTGAAAATCCAAGAAAATATTTCAAAGAATTGGTCTTCACTTGTTTGAATCAATCAATCAATCAATCAATGTTTACTTATATAGCCCTAAATCACTAGTGTCTCAAAGGGCTGCACAAACCACCACGACATCCTCGGTAGGCCCACATAAGGGCAAGGAAAACTCACACCCAGTGGGACATCGGTGACAATGATGACCCAGTGGGACGTCGGTGACAATGATGACTATGAGAACCTTAGAGAGGAGGAAAGCAATGGATGTCGAGCGGGTCTAACATGACACTGTGAAAGTTCAATCTATAATGGATCCAACACAGTCGCGAGAGTCCAGTCCAAAGCGGATCCAACACAGCAGCGAGAGTCCCGTTCACAGCGGAGCCAGCAGGAAACCATCCCAAGCGGAGGCGCATCAGCATCGCAGAGATGTCCCCAGCCGATACACAGGCAAGCAGTACATGGCCACCGGATCGGACCGGACCCCCTCCACAAGGGAGAGTGGGACATAGAAGAAAAAGAAAAGAAACGGCAGATCAACTGGTCTAAAAATGGAGTCTATTTAAAGGCTAGAGTATACAATAAATTCATAAATTTTTTTACTTTGCTTCTTATAACTTTCAGAAAGACAATTTTAGAGAAAAAATACAACCTTAAAAATGATTTTAGGATTTTTAAACACATATACCTTTTTATCTTTTAAATTCCTTCCTCTTCTTTCCTGACAATTTAAATCAATGTTTAAGTACATTTCTTTTTTTTTTATTGTAAAGAGTAATAAATACATTTTAATTTAGGTCTTCATTTTAGCTTCTGTTTTTTCGACGAATAATATTTGTAAAATATTTCTTCAAACTTATAATGATTAAAATTCCCCAAAAATTATTCTAGCAAATCTAGAAAATCTTAAGAATCAAATTTAAATCTTATTTCAAAGTCTTTTGAATTTCTTTTAAAATTTTTGCTCTGGAAAATCTAGAAGAAATAATGATTTGTCTTTGTTAGAAATATAGCTTGGTCCAATTTGTTATATATTCTAACAAAATACAGATTGGATTTTAACCTATTTAAAACATGTCATCAAAATTCTAAAATTAATATTAATCAGGAAAAATGACTAATGATGTTCCATAAATTCTTATCTAAATTTTTTCAAAAAGATTCAAACTAGCTAGTTTTTCTCTTCTTTTTTTCGTTTGAATTTTGAATTTTAAGGAGTCGAAATTGAAGATAAACTATGTTTCAAAATTGTATTTTCTTTTTTTTCCTGTTTTCTCCTCTTTTAAACCGTTCAATTAAGTGTTTTTTTCATCATTTATTCTCTACAAAAAACTTTCCGTAAAAGGAAAAAAAATGTACGACGGAATGACAGCCAGAAATACCCATTTATATATATGTATATATATAAATATATATATATATATATATATAGATTTATTTATTAAAGGTAAATTGAGCAAATTGGCTATTTCTGGCAATTTATTTAAGTGTGTATCAAACCGGTAGCCCTTCGCATTAATCAGGACCCAGGAAGTAGCTCTTGGTTTCAAAAAGGTTGCTGACCCCTGGTATAGACACTAGGGTTGTTCACTATACCGCCACTAGTATCGTATCACAGTACTAATCAATGAAAACGGTACTATACTCTGAAAAATACCAGTTCCCCTTTCTTTTTTTTTTTTTTTTTAACGGACATGACACCGTCATCACGTCATGGCTGGTTTTAGGAGCAGAGGAGCATGTTGGGCAGCGCACACACACAGAGTACTTACAAGCAGCCACGGTGTGTAGACAAAAAGGGAGAATGAATCCATTTTGCTGTAAAAAAAGTGTCACGGCGTGGATTCGAACCCGCTTTCCTCCTGCATCTCATTGTCACAGTTCCTCCTCGGACACGCCCCTGCTCACGCTGAGCATAGCACACCCACGCAGCGACAAGCCTGCACCCAATCGCCAATCTCCTCACTTGGAATTGATGAAGGTGGGCTGGATAGAGGTCCAGTGGACCCAAGGATCGGCGCGGGAACTTAGTTACCTACCTGTGTACCGAAAGCCTGATGTTCGCTCACCATGGTTGTGTTTCCCTCTGTGATTCTGACGTCCGTGTTGCTCTCCCGCAGAGTCTTCCACCTTCGAGATCGTCTTTTGTTCCCCCCTGAGTTTTTGGATTGCCTTCCTCGATTCCCGACCCTCGCCTGAACACGGATCTGGCCTCTCCTCTCCTGCCCTGGATGTTCATTTGCCTGCCCCTCCTTCGCTCTCTACAACATTTGGTAACACACACTTCAGTTAAATTCTACACATAGTCTCACACCATACACTCTTGTGTTTTGTCACACTTCATTTCCTTGGTTTACTCGTTTAAATTGTTGTATAATTGTAATATATATATATATTTATATATATATATATATATATATATATATATATATATATATATATATATATATATATATATATATATATACCATATATAAAATAAATGATAGAAAACTACTGCCACCTGGTGTCAGTCTGCCGTCATCTCCCCTTAGTTAAAACCATAACAAAAAGTCAAGATAAAGGTGAAGCTAAAAAGGCGCACGAGGCGGATAACAAACTTGGCTATGAACAAAAAACACTTACTGTGACACGAAGGAACTATGGCATGAAGAGAGTGACCAGAAAGTAGAAACAGCTACAACGATAAGTACTAATAACATTGACAGGTAGTGCTGAAGAGAGGTGATGACAATAATCCATCACTGAGTGGAGGAGAAAACAGGTTTAAATAGGGCCTGGCTGATTGACACCGGGTGTGGCCAGGTGCCAATCAGCAACAGCTGAGGGGACACAGAATTCAGGGAGACAAACAGGAAACAGAACTAAAATAAGAGTGCTGACAGGAACTAAAGACAGGAAACAAAGACAAATGCAGAGGAAAAACTAAGACATGGTCCAAACTGTCAAAGAACAGAAGAATAAGTGATTATTACATTTAAACAGAAGTGTAGATACAACATGTTAAACAGAAAACAGGGCGACACCTACCCTTTACATCAGTATTTTTTAACCACATTATTGCTGGTGTATTAGGTATTATATTTTATTGTATGATCCTGCAACTATTTAGTATCGGATCGATACCTACATGTGTAGTATCATCCAAAACTAATGTCAAGTATCAAAGAAGAGACGAATAAGTCATTATTACATTTGAACAGAAGTGTAGATAAAACATGTTCAAACAGAAAACAGCACGACACCTACCCTTTACATCAGTATTTTTTAACCATATTATTGCTGGTGTATTAGGTATTATATTTTATTGTATGATCCTGCAACTACTTGGTATTGGATCGATACCTAAATGTGTGGTATCATCCAAAACTGATGTAAAGTATCAAAGAAGAGAAGAATAAGTGATTATTACATTTGAACAGAAGTGTAGATAGAACATGTTAATACAGAAAATAAGCAGATATTGACAGTAAATGATCAAATAGAGGAATAATCAATTTTTACAGTTTGTCCCTCGTAATGTGTAGAAAATAATAGGTGTATAAATGACACAATATGTTATGTTACTGCAGACTAATTAAGAGTCTTTGTTTGTTTACTTACTATTAAAAGACAAGTATGTTCAACATTTTATTGAAGGACTAAATGACAATAACAAACATATGTTTCATGTACACTAAATTTTTTTTTTTTGCAATATAGACAACAATGACATTGTTTGTGATCCCCTTTATTTAGAAAATTATGGAAATACAAACCCCGTTTCCATATGAGTTGGGAAATTGTGTTGGATGTAAATATAAACGGAAAACAATGATTTGCAAATCATTTTCAACGAATATTCAGTTGAATATGCTACAAAGACAAGATATTTGATGTTCAAACTCATAAACTTTATTTTTTTGCAAATAATTATTAAATTAGAATTTCATGGCTGCAACACGTGCCAAAGTAGTTGGGAAAGGGCATGTTCACCACTGTGTTTCATCACCTTTTCTTTTAACAACACTCAATAAACATTTGGGAACTGAGGAAACTAATTTTTAAAGCTTTGAAAGTGGAATTATTTCCCATTCTTGCTTGATGTACAGCTCAAGAGAACAATTTCCCTTGTGGATCATTAAAGTTTGTCTAAGTCTAAGTCTAAGTTGTTCAACAGTCCGGGGTCTTGTTGTCATATTTTACGCTTCATAATGTGTCACACATTTTCGAGGGAGACAGGTCTGGACTGCAGTCGGGCCAGGAAAGTACCCGCACTCTTTTACTACGAAGCCACGCTGTTGTAACACGTGGCTTGGCATTGTTTTGCTGAAATAAACAGGGGCGTCCATGATAACGTTGCTTGGATGACAACATATGTTAGTCCAAAACCTGTATGGACCTTTCAGCATTAATGGTGCCTTCACAGATGTGTAAGTTACCCATGCCTTGGGCACTAATACACCCCCATACCATCACAGATGCTGGCTTTTGAACTTTGCGCCTATAACAATCCAGGGGATTATTTTCCTCTTTGTTCTGGAGGACACCACGTCCACAATTTCCTAATATAATTTGAAATGTGGACTCATCGGACCACAGAACACTTTTCCACTTTGCATCAGTCCATCTTAGATGAGCTCGGGCCCAGCGAAGCCGGCGGCGTTCCTGGGTGTTGTTGATAAATGGCTTTCGCCTTGCATAGTAGAGTTTTAACTTGCACTTACAGATGTAGCAACCAGCTGTAGTTACTGAGACTGGTTTTATTAAGTGTTCCTGAGCCCATGTGGTGATATCCTTTACACACTGATGTCTGTTTTCGATGCAGTAACGCCTGAGGGATCAAAGGTCCGTAATATCATCGCTTACGTGCAGTGATTTCTCCAGATTCTCTGAACCTTTTGATGATTTTACGGACCGTAGATGGTAAAATCCCTAAATTCCTTGCAATAGCTCGTTGAGAAATGTTGTTCTTAAACTGCTCGACAATTTGCTTACAAATTGGTGACCCTCGCCTCATCCTTGTTTGTGAATTACTTAGCATTTCATGGAAGCTGCTTTTATACCCAATCATGGCACCCACCTGTTCCCAATTAGCCTGCACACCATAAGTGTTTGATGAGCATTCCTCAACTGAATCAGTATTTATTGCCACTTTTCCTAACTTCTTTGTCACGTGTTGCTGGCATCAAATTCGAAAGTTAATGATTATTTGCAAAAAGTTTTGAACATCAAATATGTTGTCTTTGTAGCATATTCAACTGAATATGGGTTGAAAATGATTTGCAAATCATTGTATTCTGTTTATATTTACATCTAACACAATTTCCCAACTAAAATATGGGTATGGGGACAAGACTATTTACTACGAGATGCGGTCGGCCAGTTTCCTTTAGCCCGAGTGCAAAAGTTAGGACACCCGCGGTGTATAAATCCTGCACACTATTTAGCGACTGTAAGCAAGTCTTCTGTCTTCTGACCTTCTCTCTTCCTTTCGCTCCAAATCTCTCTTTTCATGAGCCATTTGAAAAGGAATAACCTAATTAGGGGGAGTTGCTTCCCCCAGATGAGTGCAAACAAAGCATGACTTATGCACGGCTCCACCTCGCCCCCCCGCTCGGACAACAACAAGGCCGGGGTGCTTGTTGTCGCTCCCCCGGGAATGCTGGGAAAGGAAGGCCTCCGCATCTGTCCCGGGGCACCACGTGACACCCCGGCCCGGACAAGAAGAAGGAGACAAAGGAGGAGGAGTAAATACTAAAAAGGGAAGATCTAGAAAGTGATGTCGTGAATCCCAGAGAGACGCAGGAGCCTACCCCAAAGGAGGAGGAGGAGGAGGACGTCGGCGATGTGCTGCTGAAGCTGTGATCTTCTCCGCCCTCCTGCTGTGAAGGCAGCAGGGAAAGTGATTAGGACCGCCGCTCCTCCTCCTCCTCCGTTTTAAAGTCCACTTGGAACACCGGGGGCCGGATTTATCCAGCGTCTTCCAGTGCCATTTTACACATAAATTCCTACTGAAATGAGATGTTCTTATTTAAACAGGGATAGCAGGTCCATTCTATGTGTCATACTTGATCATTTCGTGATATTGCCACATTTTTGCCGAAAGGATTTAGTAGAGAACATCGAGGATAAAAATCGCAACTTTTGGTCGCTGATAAAAACAGCCTTGCCTGTACCGGAAGTAGCAGACGATGTGCGCGTGACGTCACGGGTTGTGGAGCTCCTCACATCTGAACATTGTTTACAATCATGGCCACCAGCAGCCAGGGCGATTCGGACCGAGAAAGCGACGATTTCCCCATTAATTTGAGCGAGGATGAAAGATTCGCGGATGAGGAAAGTAAGAGTGAAGGACTAGAAAATGAAAAAAACTCCACGGCAGAGCGATTCAGATGTTATTAGACTAATTTACTAGGATCATTCTGCAAAATCCCTTATCTGCTTATTGTGTTACGAGTGTTTTAGTGGGATTATATAGTCATACCTGTACAGCCTGAAAGTCGGGTGTGGTGACCGCCAGTGTCTCCGAGGCGAAAGCAGCCGGTCAAGTACCAATGATTGTCACACACACACTAGGTGTGGTGAAATGTGTCCTCTGCATTTGACCCAACCCCTTGATCACCCCCTGGGAAGTGAGGGGAGCAGTGGGCAGTAAGGGTGCCGCGCCTGGGAATTATTTATGGTGATTTAACCCCCAATTCCAACCTTTGATGCTGAGTACCAAGCAGGGAGGCAATGGGTCCCATTTTCATAGTCTTTGGTATGACTCGGCCGGGGTTTCAACTTACAACCTACGGATCTCAGGGCGGGCACTCTAACAACTAGGCCACTGAAAAGTTATTTTTTGGTTTTTTTTTTCCCTCCAACAACGGTGGAAGCATCCGACAGTCGGGGGCGGCCGGTGGGAGGAGGCAAGAGAGTCCGCAGCTGCCTCTTTGACAGGCGCAGGAGGAACGACGCAAGTTCGCCGCTCATGTCTGCGGTATGAACCGACTTATTACCACCATTTTCTCACCGAAACCTGCCGGTTGACATGTGTTAGGGAACCATGTTCGCTTGACCGCTCTGTTCCATAGTAAAGCTTCACCGTTATCTTTCGGGAATGTAAACAAAGAAACACCGGCTGTTTTTGTGTTGCTAAAGGCGGCCGCAATACACCGCTTCCCACCTACAGCTTTCTTCTTTGACGTCTCCATTATCCATAAGTCAACTCTTAGCAGACGTCTTAGGAGTCATTCTAAGAAGCTTGATAAACACGGCCCCAGGACTCCATCTTTGTGACAGGACTCATGTTTGATGTTTGTTATGGCTGTTGACCTGGGTGTCCAAACCTAAAATAATTATGACCCTCTTCATATTCAAAACTATTACACTGAACACATAGTTTTGTTCTGCTTTCAGGGTTTCCTCAAGTTTGGTCCTTAGTCACAAAAATGTTCAAAACAAGTCATGTATCAATTTTATTTCAACGCTTTAATCCCTAGATCAGGTTGCCCGTAAGGACCAGATGAGTAGCCCGCTGGCCTGTTCTAAAAATAGCTGAAATAGCAGCTGTGGAGAGGCGGAGCCGACGGTCCGACAGAGATGGCGGCGAGGAGGCGGGGATGGCGAGCGAGCGGCGAGGCGGGGCATCCCGGGAACGATGCCACAAACAAGATCAGGTGTGTGGATCGAGCACCTGTACACGATTAATGTATCTCCTCTCGCTGTATAAAAGGGGAGAAGGAAGAGAGAACGGGGCTGGTGATGGTGTGGAGCGAGAGCAACCCATACGAGGAAGGAACAAGAGAGAGACGACAACACGAGCAGCAGTGCGTGCAACCCGGAAGAGAGCGAGAGCGAGAGGCAGACGCAGACAATAGAAGGCTGCAAAGCAACACGCAAAAGACTTGTGATTATTGAAAAATAAAAGAAGTCTACATCTGTTCAAATGGCGTGTCCTTCCTTGGTGGTCCCTGGAACCCGCAAGACGACGGCAATTTGTTTTTATTTTATTTATTTACTACCAAACTGGTCTCGATTTGCCCGACATTTTTAATTCTAAGAGAGACAAAACTCAAATAGAATTTGAAAGTCCAAGAAAATATTTTAAAGACTTGGTCTTCACTCGTTTAAATAAATTCATTTATTTTTTTACTTTGCTTCAAATTACTTTCAGAAAAACAATTTTAGAGAAAAAATACAACCTTAAAAATGATTTTAGGATTTTTAAACACGTATACCTTTTTACCTTTTAAATTCCTTCCTCTTTTTTCCTGACAATTTAAATCAATCTTCAAGTAAATTAATTTATTTTATTGTAAAGAACAATAAATACATTTTAATTTAATTCTTCATTTTAGCTTCTGTTTTTTCGACGAAGAATATTTGTGAAATATTCCTTCAAAGTTATTATGATTAAAATTCAAAAAAAATATTCTGGCAAATCTAGAAAATCTGTAGAATCAAATTTAAATCTTATTTCAAAGGCTTTTGAATTTCTTTAAAAAAAATTGTTCTGGAAAATCTAGTAGAAATAATGATTTGTCATTGTTAGAAATATAGCTTGGTCCAATTTGTTATATATTCTAACAAAGTGCAGATTGGATTTTAACCTATTTAAACATGTCATCAAAAATATATATTTCTTGTGAGAAATCATTAAGATGATCAGTGTTTCCAAAAAGATAAATATCATTAACTATTAATAATAACATAGAGTTAAAGGTAAATTGAGCAAATTGGCTATTTCTGGCAATTTATATAAGTGTGTATCAAACTGGTAGCCCTTTGCATTAATCAGTACCCAAGAAGTAGCTCTTGGTTTCAAAAAGGTTGTTGACCCCTGCCCTGGATCTACTTCAGATTAATCTGTTATTTTTATTATTATCTTTTTTGGGAAAAAAAAAATAATAATTTAAAAAAAAAAAAAAAAAAAAAAATATATATATATATATATATATATATATATATATATATATATATATATATAGTTTATGGCAAAAACACAAAATATCCAACATTTTCCCCTCCAAAAAATGTGAAAGATGAAGTAATTGGAGCCTAAAAAGGTCAATAAATCATAACATTGATTTTCGATTCTTTATTTTTTGAGCAATGGTCGTTAAAATAAAAAAAAAATCCACAAAAAATTTGGGGAATTCATAAACGGGTAAAAATAAGTCATATATTACAAACCCCGTTTCCATGTGAGTTGGGAAATTGTGTTAGATGTAAATATAAACAGAATACAATGATTTGCAAATCCTTTTCAACCCATATTCAGTTGAATATGCTACAAAGACAACATATTTCATGATCAAACTCATAATTTTTTTTTCTTTCTTCTAAATAATCATTAACTTTGAATTTTGTGGTTGCAACACGTGCCAAAGTAGTTGGGAAAGGGCATGTTCACCACTGTGTTACATCACCTTTTCTTTTAACAACACTCAATAAACGTTTGGTAACTGAGGAAACTAATTGTTGAAGCTTTGAAAGTGGAATTCTTTCCCATTCTTGTTTTATGTAGAGCTTCAGTCGTTCAACAGTCTGTCGTATTTTACGCTTCATAATGCGCCACACATTTTCCATAGGAGACAGGTCTGGACTGCAGGCGGGCCAGGGAAGTACCCGCACTCTTTTTTACGAAGCCACGCTGTTGTAACACGTGCTGAATGTAGCTTGGCATTGTCTTGCTGAAATAAGCAGGGGCGTCCTTGAAAAAGACGGTGTTTAAATGGCAGCATATGTTGTTCTAAAACCTGTATGTACCTTTCAGCATTAATGGTGCCTTCACAGATGTGTAAGTTACCCATGCCTTGGGCACTAATACACCCCCATACCATCACACATGCTGGCTTTTGAACTTTGCGTCGATAACAGTCTGGATGGTTCGCTTCCCCTTTGGTCCGGATGACACAATGTCGAATATTTCCAAAAACAATTTGAAATGTGGACTCGCCAGACCACAGAACACTTTTCCACTTTTCATCAGTCCATCTTAGATGATCTCGGGCGCAGAGAAGCCGGCGGCGTTTCTGGATGTTGTTGATAAATGGCTTTCGCTTTGCATAGTAGGGCTTTAACTTGCACTTACAGATGTAGCGACAAAGTGTATTTAGTGACAGTGGTTTTCTGAAGTGTTCCTGAGCCCATGTGGGGATATCCTCTAGTGGGTAGAGCGGCCGTGCCAGAAACCTGAGGGTGTCAGGTTCACTTCCCACCTATTGACATCCAAAAAAGCGCTGCCGTTGTGTCCTTGGGCAGGAGACTTCACCCTTTGCCCCCGGTGCCGCTCACACTGGTGAATGAATGATGAATGAATGATTGGTGGTGGTCGGAGGGGCCGTAGGCGCAAACTGGCAGCCACGCTTCCGTCAGTCTACCCCAGGGCAGCTGTGGCTACATATGTAGCTTACCACCACCAGGTGTGAATGAATGATGGGTTCCCACTTCTCTGTGAGCGCTTTGAGTATTTAACAATAGAAAAGCGCGATATAAATCTAATCCATTATTATTATTATTATTATTTTCCACGGGCTTCACGGTGGCAGAGGGGTTAGTGCGTCTGCCTCACAATACGAAGGTCCTGCAGTCCTAGGTTCAAATCCAGGCTCGGGAGTGTGTGGAGTTTGCATGTTCTCCCCGTGAATGCGTGGGTTCCCTCTGGGTACTCCGGCTTCCTCCCACTTCCAAAGACATGCACCTGGGGATAGGTTGATTGGCAACACTAAATTGGCCCTAGTGTGTGAATGTGAGTGTGAATGTTGTCTGTCTATCTGTGTTGGCCCTGCGGTGAGGTGGCGACTTGTCCAGGGTGTACCCCGCCTTCCGCCCGATTGTAGCTGACATAGGCGCCCGCGACCCCAAAAGGGAATAAGCGGTAGGAAATGGATGGATGGATTATTTTCCACTTTGCATCAGTCCATCTTAGATGATCTCGGACCCAGAGAAGCCGGCGGCGTTTCTGGATGTTGTTGATAAATGGCTTTGGCTTTGCATAGTAGAGCTTTAACTTGCACTTACAGATGTAGTGACCAACTGTATTTAGTGAGAGTGGGCTTTCTGAATTGTTTCCGAGCCCATGTAGTGATATCCTTTAGAGATTGATGTCGATTTTTGATACAAGTCACGGTCATTCAATGTTGGTTTTTGGCCATGCCGCTTACGTGGAGTGATTTCTCCAGATTCTCTGAACCTTTTGATGATATTATGGAGCGTAGATGTTGAAATCCCGAAATTCCTTGCAATTGCACTTTGAGAAACGTTGTTCTTAAACTGTTTGACTATTTGCTCACGCAGTTGTGAACAAAGGGGTGTACCTCGCCCCATCCTTTCTTGTGAAAGGCTGAACATTTTCTGGGAAGCTGTTTTTATACCCAATCATGGCACCCACCTGTTCCCAATTAGCCTGCACACCTGTGGGATGTTCCAAATAAGTGTTTGATGAGCATTCCTCAACTTGATCAGTATTTTTTGCCCTCTTTCCAACTTCTTTGTCACGTGTTGCTGGCATCAAATTCAAAGTTAATTATTATTTGCAAAAAAAAAAAAGGTTTATGAGTTTGAACATCACATATGTTGTCTTTGTAGCATATTCAACTGAATTTGGGTTGAAAAGGATTTGCATTGTATTCTGTTTATATTTACATCTAACACTAATTTCCCAACTCATATGTTCACTTTTTGGCCAGCCCTGCTAACGAGGGAGAGATGTCGCCCATGGCGGACTTCATTAAGAAAAGTGACAATTTAAGGCTGCAGCCTGAGCTGTCAATCACATTGATAAATATGTGACAGCGCCTCAAACGCCCGCGTTCGTGACCCCCCCGGGGGGGGAGAAAAAAGAGGAAACTTTTCGCTTTCGCCCTTTTTCTTCCCTTTCCTCCATTTATCCGCGTGACCCCCGTCGCCTTCACACACTTGTGGGAGCCAAAGGTCCTGACTCGGCACGCCGTGCCCGCCGACCCCTCGCCATTCACGCTGGCCGGAGTCAAGTTAATAGCGGGGGAGGGGCGGGGGGAGTGGGGTTTTTGGGGGCGCAGAAGAGACATTTTGGGATGAAAAGTTTGGGCCAAAAGGAAAGGATGATCTTCTGTTTCTGGATGAGTTGTCAACAAAACAACTGTATAAAAGCCCCCCCCCTTACACCCCCCTTTAGTCCTTTCTCCCACTGACCACTGCCCCCTCACCCCTAGTGACCCCTTTTGGGCCCTTTCACTCGTCGACAATGGCCGCCGGGGGCCGTGTTATTTGAGGCACTAAAGAGTGGGCGTGACAGCCCCCCCTAACCCACCCCCCCCACGGAGATCTCTCTTCTCCCCACCTCGCTAATGACAGGTTTCATTCCCCCCCCCTACCCCCAACTCCATGCTGCCTGCTGACCCAACAAGCCCGCCCCCTCCCACTAATGGACACAGGTAGACTTTCCCTCTCTGTGGGAGTGGGCTGGAAGTCCTGAGTCATTAAGCACAAAACCAAACAAAGGTGATATAAATGTCCTTATTTGAAGCAAAGTGCCGTGTAAAACCGCACATGTGTCGACATAAACAATTATCAAATCATGATTAGTTGCAT
Source organism: Nerophis ophidion (assembly GCF_033978795.1). Taxonomy (NCBI): domain Eukaryota; kingdom Metazoa; phylum Chordata; class Actinopteri; order Syngnathiformes; family Syngnathidae; genus Nerophis; species Nerophis ophidion. Next base: position 15,258,912 of record NC_084621.1, read on the forward strand.
GTTACTCACACGTACGAAGCATCGATGGCGGGAACGTGTAGGAGAGTGTTCAGGAACAAACGTGTCCGCATCATTCAGCCAATATGAATTTAAACACGGTCATTTTCAAATACCGGGGTGGGTATGGAAGTATTGTTGGAGTAAAATGGTTTGCAAACGTGGATCTTGAGCCATGTGGTGATATCCTTTATAGATTGGTGTTTTTCAATCCGTGATGCGATGCACGAGTGTGTCGGCATCTCGATCTGTTTGTGTGAGTGTAAATGTCAGGATAATTACTTAGAGGCCGTTGCTATAGTTATCATCATTGTGCTGAACTTGTGTTTTTCTATAAACCCCGTTTCCATATGAGTAGGAAAATTGTGTTAGATGTAAATATAAACAGAATACAATGATTTGTAAATAATTTTCAACCCATATTCAGATGAATATGCTACAAAGACAACATATTTGATGTTCAAACTGATAAAAAAAATTTTTTTTTGCAAATAATCATTAACTTTAGAATTTGATGCCAGGCAACACGTGACAAAGAATTTGGAAAGGTGGCAATAAATAATGACAAAGTTGAGGAATGCTCATCAAACACTTATTTGGAACATCCCACAGGTGTGCAGGCTAATTGGGAACAGGTGGGTGCCAGGATTGGGTATAAAAACAGCTTCCCAGAAAATGTTCAGTCTTTCACAAGAAAGGATGGGGCGAGGTACACCCCTTTGTCCACAACTGCGTGAGCAAATAGTCAAACAGTTTAAGAACAACGTTTCTCAAAGTGCAATTGCAAGAAATGAAGGGATTTCAACATCTACGCTCCATAATATCATCAAAAGGTTCAGAGGATCTGGAGAAATCACTCAACGTAAGCGGCATGGCCGGAAACCAACATTGAATGACCATGACCTTCGATCCCTAGACGGCCCTTTATCAAAAACCGACACCAATCTCGAAAGGATATCACCACATGGGCTCAGGAACACTTCAGAAAAACACTGTCACTAAATACAGTTGGTCGCTACATCTGTGAGTGCAAGTTAAAGCTCTACTATGCAAAGCCAAAGCCATTTATCAACAACATCCAGAAACGCCCCTGGCTTCTCTGGGCCCGAGATCATCCAAGATGGACTGATGCAAAGTGGAAAAGTGTTCTGTGGTCTGACAAGTCCACATTTCAAATTATTTTTGGAAATATTCAACATTGTCTCATCCGGACCAAAGGGGAAGCGAACCATCCAGACTGTTATCAACGCAAAGTTCAAAAGCCAGCATCTGTGATGGTATGGGGGTGCATTAGTGTCCAAGGCATGGATAACTTACACATCTGTGAAGGCACCATTAATGCTGAAAGGTACATACAGGTTTTGGAACAACATATGTTGTCATCCAAGCGCCATCTTTTTCATGGACGCCCCTGCTTATTTCAGCAAGACAATGCCAAGCTACATTCAGCACGTGTTACAACAGCGTGGCTCTGTAAAAAAAAGAGTGCAGGGTACATTCCTGGCCCGCCTGCAGTCCAGACCTGTCTCCCATGGAAAATGTCTGGCGCATTATGAAGCGTAAAATACGACAGCGGAGACCCCGGACTGTTGAACGACTGAAGCTCTACATAAAACAAGAATGGGAAAGAATTCCACTTTCAAAGCTTCAACAATTACTTTCCTAAGTTCCCGAACGTTTATTGAGTGTTGTTAAAAGAAAAGGTGATGTAACACAGCGGTGAACATGCCCTTTCCCAACTACTTTGGCACGTGTTGCAGCCATGGAATTCTAAGTTGATTATTATTTCCCCCAAAAAATAAAGTTTATCAGTTTGAACATCAAATATGTTGTCTTTGTAGCATATTCAACTGAATATGGGTTGAAAATGATTTGCAAATCATTGTATTCTGTTTATATTTACATCTAACACAATTTCCCAACTCATATGGAAACAGGGTTTGTATAATCCGCACAGCAACCACATACTTTCCCCATGGTGGAGTCCATCAAGTATCTCCTATCTTCTCCCACGCAGCATGTAAACAAATGTATGTCTTTATTGACTTAGTGGGCAGAAGTGGGTTGAGGAGAAGAAATGCCGACTCAGCATGTGGTCAGCGTGCTAACACAATCCAAAAGCCTTGCAAGGCTTTGGATTTGTTTTCAAGTCCTTTGTTGTGTCGTTGCTGTCACGCTGCGAAAGGGAACCGCTGAGTCGTCACTTGCATGAAGCCGTCACTCGCAGGCTGGCGAGGGACGGCGCTCGGTCATTAGCCGAGCTGATGATGATGATGATGATGATGTACACCTGTCAAAGAAACCAGCAGGTATGAAGGAGCGCTGCAGGTTCATTATTTACAAAAAAGGATTTCACTTTTCTATAGAGAGCCAGCAAGTCATGTAGAGTCAACATGTGTTAATCAGGGGGGAAAAGCAGGTGTGTCAGAAGCAAATCAGAAGATCATAGCACTTACAAAGCAGACGTCGCTAATGTCCTCGCCAGTGCTGCTCACAGCCACCAGGGGGACTAGTAGACTACTACACTACTGTATTTAATGTTGTCATTATGGTGGTACTTAATGAATACTTATGTCTACCACACTACTGTATTTAATGTTGTCATTATGGTGGTACTTAATGAATACTTAGGTCTACTACACTACTGTATTTAATGTTGTCATTATGGTGGTACTTAATGAATACTTAGGTCTACTACACTACTGTATTTAATGTTGTCATTATGGTGGTACTTAATGTATACGTAGAAGAAGACGAACTAGAACAAGAAGCAGAAGAAGAAGAAAAAGAAGAAAAACAAGAACAAGAACAAGAATAAAGAACAAGAACAAGAAGTAGAAGAAGAAGAACAAGAAGAAGAACAAGAAGAAGAACAAGAAGGAGAACAAGAAGAAGAAAAAGAACAAAAAGAAGAACAAGAAGAAGAACAACAACAAGAACAAGATCAAGAAGAAGAAAAAGAAGAAGAAGAACAACAACAACAAGATCAAGAAGAAGAACAAGAAGAACAAGAAGAACAAGAACAAGAAAAAAGAACAAGAAGAAGAATAAGTAGAAGAAGAAGAACAAGAAGAATAACAAGAAGAAGAAGAACAACAACAACAAGAACAAGATCAAGAAGAAGAAGAAGAACAAGAACAAGAAGAACAAGAAGAAAAAAAACAATAACAAGAAGAAGAACAAGAAGAAGAAGAAGAAGTACACGAACAAGAACAAGAAAAACAAAAAGAAGAAGGAGAAGAAAAAGAACATGAACAAGAAGAAGAATAACAAGAAGAAGAACAAGAAAAACAAGAAGAACTTAATGTATCTGTAGGTCTACCAGCTACTGTATTTAATGTTGTCATTATGGTGGTACTTAATGAATACTTAGGTCTACTACACTAATGTATTTAATGTTGTCATTATGGTGGTACTTAATGAATACTTAGGTCTACTACACTACTGTAATTTAATGCTGTCATTATGGTGGTACTTAATGAATACTTAGGTCTACTACACTACTGTAATTTAATGTTGTCATTATGGTGGCACTTAATGAATACTTAGGTCTACTACACTACTGTAATTTAATGTTGTCATGATGGTGGTACTTAATGAATACTTAGGTCTACTACACTACTGTATTTAATGTTGTCATTATGCTGGTACTTAATGAATACTTAGGTCTACTACACTACTGTATTTAATGTTGTCATTATGGTGGTACTTAATGAATACTTAGGTCTACTACACTACTGTATTTAATGTTGTCATTATGGTGGTACTTAATGAATACTTAGGTCTACTACACTACTGTATTTAATGTTGTCATTATGGTGGTACTTAATGAATACGTAGAAGAAGACGAAGTAGAACAAGAAGAAGAAGAAGAAGAAGAAAAAGAAGAAAAACAAGAACAAGAAGAAGAAGAGGAATAAGAAGAACAAGAACAAGAAGCAAGAACAAGAACAAGAAGAAGTAGAAGAAGAAAAACAACAACAAGAACAAGAAGAACGAGAAGAAGAAAAAGAACAAAAATACGAAGAACAAGAACAACAACAAGAACAAGATCAAAAAGAAGAACAAGAAGAACAAGAAGAAGAACAGGAAGAAGAACAAGAAGAACAAGAACAACAACAAGTTCAAGAAGAAGAACAAGAAGAACAAGAACAAGAACAAGAAAAAAGAACAAGAAGAACAAGAAGAAAAACAACAATAACAAGAAGAAGAAGACGAAGAACAAGAAGAAGAAAAAGTACACGAACAAGAATAAGAACAAGAAAAACAAGAAGAAGAAGGAGAAGGAGAAGAACATGAACAAGAAAAAGAAGAACAAGAAGAAGAACAAGAAAAACAAGAAGAACTTAATGTATCTGTAGGTCTACCAGCTACTGTATTAAATGTTGTCATTATGGTGGTACTTAATGAATCCTTAAGTCTACTACACTACTGTATTTAATGTTGTCATTATGGTTGTACTTAATGAATACTTAGGTCTATTACACTACTGTATTTAATGTTGTCATGATGGTGGTACTCAATGAATACTTAGGTCTACTACACTACTGTATTTAATGTTGTCATGATGGTGGTACTTAATGAATACTTAGGTCTACTAGACTACTGTATTTAATGTTGTCATTATGGTGGTACTTAATGATTACTTAGGTCTACTACACTACTGTATTTAATGTTGTCATTATGATGGTACTTAATGAATACTTAGGCCTACTACACTACTGTATTTAATGTTGTCATTATGGTGGTACTTAATAAATACTTAGGTCTACTACACTACTGTATTTAATGTTGTCATTATGGTGGTACTTAATGTATACGTAGAAGAAGACAAACTACAACAAGAAGAAGAAGAAGAAGAAGAAAAAGAAGAAAAACAAGAACAAGAAGAAGAAGAGGAATAGAAGAACGAGAAGCAAGAAAAAGAACAAGAAGAAGTAGAAGAAGAAGAACAACAACAAGAACAAGAAGAACGAGAAGAAGAAAAAGAACAAGAATACAAAGAACAAGAACAACAACAAGAACAAAATCAAGAAGAAGAAGAAGAACAAGAAGAACATGAAGGAGAAGAACAGGAAGAAGAACAAGAAGAACAAGAACAACAACAAGAACAAGATCAAGAAGAAGAAGAAAAAGAACAAGAACAAGAAGAACAAGAACAAGAAAAAAGAAGAACAAGAAGAACAAGAAGAAGAAGAAGAAGAAGAAGAAGAACAAGAGCAAGAACAAGAACAAAACAAGAACAAGATCAAGAAGAAGAAGAACAAGAAGAAAAACAACAACAATAACAAGAAGAAGAAGAAGAACAAGAACAAGAATAACAAGAATAAGAATAAGAAGGACACGAACAAGAATAGGAACAAGAAAAACAGGAAGAAGAAGGAGAAGGAGAAGAACATGAACAAGAAAAAGAAGAACAAGAAGAAGAACAAGAAAAACAAGAAGAACTTAATGTATCTGTAGGTCCACTAGCTACTGTATTTAATGTTGTCATTATGGTAGTACTTAATGAATACTTAGGTCTACTACATTACTGTATTTAATGTTTTCATGATGGTGGTACTTAATGATTACTTAGGTCTACTACACTACTGTATTTAATGTTTTCATTATGGTGGTACTTAATGATTACTTAGGTCTACTACACTACTGTATTTAATGTTGTCATTATAATGGTACTGAATGAATACTTAGGTCTACTACACTACTGTATTTAATGATGTCATTATGGTGGTACTTAATGTATACGTAGAAGAAGACGAACTAGAACAAGAAGAAGAAGAAGAAGAAAAAGAAGAAAAACAAGAACAAGAAGAAGAAGAGGAATAGAAGAACAAGAACAAGAAGCAAGAACAAGAAGAAGTAGAAGAAGAACAACAACAAGAACAAGAAGAACGAGAAGAAGAAAAAGAACAAGAATACGAAGAACAAGAACAACAACAAGAACAAGATCAAGAAGAACAAGAAGAACAAGAACAGGAAGAAGAACAAGAAGAACAAGAAGAACAAGAACAACAACAAGAACAAGATCAAGAAGAAGAACAAGAAGAACAAGAACAAGAAAAAAGAACAAGAAGAAGAAGAAGTAGAACAAGAAGAACAAGAACAAGAAGAACAACAAGAAGAAGAAGAACAAGAGCAAGAACAAGAACCAAAACAAGAACAAGATCAAGAAGAAGAAGAACAAGAAGAAAAACAACAATAACAAGAAGAAGAAGAAGAACAAGAACAAGAATAAGAAGAAGTACACGAACAAGAATAAGAACAAGAAAAACAAGAAGAAGAAGGAGAAGGAGAAGAACATGAACAAGAAAAAGAAGAACAAGAAGAAGAACAAGAAAAACAAGAAGAACTTAATGTATCTGTAGGTCTACTAGCTACTGTATTTAATGTTGTCATTATGGTGGTACTTAATGAATACTTAGGTCTACTACACTACTGTATTTAATGTTGTCATTATGGTGGTACTTAATGAATACTTAGGTCTACTACACTACTGTATTTAATGTTGTCATTATGGTAGTACTTAATGAATACTTAGGTCTACTACACTACTGTATTTAATGTTGTCAAGATGGTGGTACTTAATGAATACTTAAGTCTACTACAATACTGTATTTAATGTTGTCATTATGGTGGTACTTAATGACTATTTAGGTCTACTACGCTACTGTATTTAATGTTGTCATTATGGTGGTACTTAATGACTATTTAGGTCTACTACGCTACTGTATTTAATGTTCTCATGATGGTGGTACTTAATGACTACTTGGGTCTACTACGCTACTGTATTTAATGTTGTCATTATGGTGGTACTTAATGACTATTTAGGTCTACTACGCTACTGTATTTAATGTTGTCATGATGGTGGTACTTAATGACTACTTAGGTCTACTACGCTACTGTATTTAATGGTGGTGTTACTAGGTGCAGAAGGTTAGAGAAGCAGAGGTGTAAATAATGCAGTTTAAAGTCTTTGGAGATGAAGAATGTGACTTGAGGCTGCAGCGGGGTCAACACCTCCCCTCTGCTGAAACTCACATGTCCTTTGAAGAGGCGGAGTGCAGAAGCATGAGTGACAGTGGGTGTGTCACCATCACCACGCTCGGCCGCTGAGGTGTGGCGACTCCGAGAAAGGCAGCTACTGCGTAGTGGAGCCCGGGATTGTGACGGTGAGGCTGCGGGGGCATGCAAGGTAACACAACTGTACTCAATACTGTTCAGTGGCTAAGGTCGCATGTTGGCCTCATTCCTGTGAGAATGCTGGGAATTAAATGTGCATATGATGGAGGAATGCACAGAAAAAGGGTTGAAATTCTACTGAATTTGCATGAAATCTGGTTGTTTTAGCTAATAACCATGATGCAAGAGCTAGCATGTTGCATTCAATGTTTATTCCCATTCATTTCCCATTATTAGGGACCGATGTCCCTTTGGGACAGAGGACCCTATTGAATTTCGAAGGTCTTATAATTATTCTTTTTTCTTTATTATTATACCGCCGCATCTTTGAGCTGTAATTTGACCCCCTTAACATCCTTCAAAACTCACCAAATTTGACACACACATCAAGACCGGTGAACATCTAATCAAAATACCCAACCCCAAAACTCAAAATTGCGGTATAGCGCCCCCTAGGAAGTAAACACTGACAAAACTGTATGTAACTTCCAGTAGGAATGTTGTAGGAACATGAAACAAAAACCACTACATAGGTCTCAGTTAGACCTATATTTCATCCACTGACACCCCCCGGCTAAAACAACAGGAAGTTTGCTATTCCCACTTCAATACAAAAGTTGGCTAAAAAATTTCGCTTTTTTTTCAAACATTATCTCCTCTGAGGCCGTTTATCGTTTCGGCTTCAAATAAGCACAGAAGAGAGATTGAACCCTTTTAATTAAAAGTTAAAGAAAGAGTTTTAATTACTACCCCGGTTTGGATTTTATGAGCCCACATAGAACCATTGCGCTGCTGCTGTTGTCACAAAATGCGGCTTTCCGCTCAGACAAAACTGTAGGGCTGTCATACACACATGAAACAAAAACCTCAAAAAGGTCTCACTGAGGCCTATATTTCATACACTGACCGCCGCCATCTAAAATCTACGGGAAGTTTGCTATTCCCACTTCAATACAAAAGTTGGCAAAAAAAATGCGCTTTTTTTCAAACATTATCTCCTCTGAGTCCGTCTGTCATTTCGGCTTCAAATAAGCACAGAAGAGAGATTGAACCCTTCGGATTAAAAGTTAAAGAAAGAGTTTTAATTACTACCCCGGTTTGGATTTTATGAGCCCGCAAAGAACCATTGCGCTGCTGCTGTTGTCACAAAATGGCGGCTTTCTGCTCAGACAAAACTGTAGGACTGTCATACACACATGAAACAAAAACCTCAATATAAGTCTCACTGAGGCCTATATTTCATACACTGACCGCCCCCAACTAAAATCTACAGGAAGTTTGCTATTCCCACGTCAATACAAAAGTTGGCTAAAAAAATGTCGCTTTTTTTTCAAACATTATCTTCTCTGAGGCCGTTTGTCGTTTTGGCTTCAAACAAGCACAGAAGAGAGATTGAACCCTTTGGATTAAAAGTCAAAGAAAGTGTTTTAATTACTACCCCGGTTTGGATTTTATGAGCCCGCAAAGAACCATTGCACTGTTGCTGTTGTCACAAAAAGGCATCTTTCTGCTCAGACAAAACTGTCAGACTGTCATACACACATGAAACAAAAGCCTCAAAAAGGTCTCACTGAGGCCTATATTTCATACACTGACCGCCCCCAACGAAAATCTACAGGAAGTTTGCTATTCCCACGTCAATACAAAAGTTGGCTAAAAATGTCGCTTTTTTTCAAACATTATCTCCTCTGAGTCCGTTTGTCATTTCGGCTTCAAATAAGCACAGAAGAGAAATTGAAACCTTCTGAATAAAAGTTAAAGAAAGAGTTTTAATTACTACACCGGTTTAGATTTTATGAGCCTGCAAAGAACCATTGCACTGTTGCTGTTGTCACAAAAAGGCGGCTTTCTGCTCAGAAAAAACTGTAGGACTGTCATACACACATGAAACAAAAGCCTCAAAAAGGTCTCACTGAGGCCTATATTTCATACACTGACCGTCCCCAACGAAAATCTACAGGAAGTTTGCTATTCCCACGTCAATACAAAAGTTGGCTAAAAAAATGTCGCTTTTTTTTTCAAACATTATCTTCTCTGAGGCCGTTTGTCGTTTTGGCTTCAAATAAGCACAGAAGAGGGATTGAACCCTGCGGATTAAAAGTCAAAGAAAGTGTTTTAATTACTACCCCAGTTTGGATTTTATGAGCCCGCAGAGAACCATTGCGCTGTAGCTGTTGTCACAAAAAGGCTTCTTTCTGCTCAGACAAAACTGTAAGACTGTCATACACACATGAAACAAAAACCTCAAAAAGGTCTCACTGAGGCCTATATTTCATACACTGACCGCCCCCAACTAAAATCAACAGGAAGTCTGCTATTCCCACTTCAATACAACAACTGCATTCCATTCCATGCATTAGAGTCTTATAAAATGCTCAAGCCACTTTACAACTGTTATTACTATGAGACTGATGTATAACATGTGTATACAACTTTTTCTCTGTGTAATAATCCATCCATCCATCTTCTACCGCTTATCTGGGCTTGGGTCGCGGGGGCAGCAGCCAAAGCGGTCCCGTCCGTCGCTGCTTGAAGCTTTAATTTCTCGTTAATTTCCATGGAAAGTTTCCAACTTTGAATATTCCCGGAATTTTGCAACCCTGTTCATACTACATTCTGTCAGCATTTCAGTTGAACTCCAGCATGGGAACATTCACACATCATCTCGTTGCTTACTCGGCTGCAAAAAGGGAATTTGGGATAAGGTGCTCACTTGTTCCAAGTGGTTGATTGAAGCGTGCCGTTGGAGGGACTTGACTACTGATGTGTCAAAGCGTGGACTGTGAGGTTTGTTTTCCTGGAAGGCAAAGGAAAGTTGGCGCGGGCAAGGCCTGTAAGTAAGGACATCATTTATTTTAACACTAACAAAATGAACAAAAAAAAGGCGCGCACAAGGCGGAAGTACAAAACTTGGCTAATAAAACATAAACTAGCACTTGGGCAAAAAAAAACTATGAACATGACACCCATGGAGGGTGGACGCTCCCCTTTCCTCTCCCTTTTCTCTCCTGCTTGCTTCTTTGTTTCGTCTTAACTTTCTTATTGCCTCTTTTTGCACTGCTCTCCAAATCTAAACATTGCAACTATTTAACTGGCCTCAACAAAAATTGACAAGATCTTGGGTTTGGGGGAACCTGCTTTTGTGACGAAGCGGTTGTTGCTGGACACACGACGGACTCTTGGGAGAAGAAGGAGTGCCGCGTTCCTGGCGACCCTTTTCTGTCGAGGACGTGAAGATATCCACCTACTCGGAATTATGACAACAGGACATCTGCTGATTGGAGTAAGCGTTGCTCTGGTTTGTTGACAAATTGGAAGTTGCTGGCAGTCTTCAAAGTACCCCAAAGCTGCCACAAATGATTGGAGGATGCGGGAAGAACTGTGGATCACATCGGACTGTCTACCCCGCAGTTTTGAGGACCAGTCATAGACAATTTAGAGTGAAAAGCAAATGTTATTTTCACCCGCATACAAAACATTCTAACTTGGATTGTTTCCCTGGCTTCGAGACTCTCCTGAAGGACAGCGCAGCGAAGACACACCAAACTCCCTTTTTGTCTCTCATGGACACACACCTGTTGTTGTTGACTTTGGACTAGCGACTGCAATACATCAAAGCCGCGGAACAGAGACACACTACGGGCTTACACACTAATACACAAAAATATACGCCAAACATACACACCCCATCCCCCCAACCCAACGCCCTCGACGCAAATCCCATAGGGGTGATGAATGGATGGTCAGCGCCTGAGAGCTGCGGCCTACCACCATGACCCTGAACTACCTTTCTTCTGTTGCTAGATATCTCGAGATGTATGTTGCGCAGTGGGAGAGTGGCCATGCGCAACCCGAGGGTCCCTGGTTCAATACCCACCTAGTACCAACCTCGTCACGTCCGTTGTGTCCTGAGCAAGACACTTCACCCTTGCTCCTGATGGGTGCTGGTTAGTGCCTTGCATGGCAGCTCCCTCCATCAGTGTGTGAATGTGTGTGTGTGAATGGGTAAATGTGGAAGTAGTGTCAAAGCACTTTGAGTACCTTTAAGGTAGAAAAGCGCTAAACAAGTACAACCCATTTAACATTTATCATTTATAATGTATATGTGCTTTGCTTTGGAGGTTTTTTCCCACTCCAGACTGGGCCCCCTTAGGAGCCCAGTCTGGATTGTATTTTTTTACTCATCCTTCCCCAGCATTTACCTTTTTCCCATCTTTTACGGGGCGCCTTATGGCGACCCATCAGCGTTCTTGCTCTGTAACCCTGTACTATGTTTGTTTGTCTAATCTTCAACAGGTTTTTGCTTAAAACAAAGTTTCCTTGTACTTGTGCAATGACAATAAAGACCTATCCTATCCTATCCTATCCTATCCTAAAACTCGATGACTGTGACAAAAAAAACAAAAAACTTACGTGGCATTGCATGAAGCAAAACTACGGATCGGCATGAAGTGAAGAGAGGCAAAGTCGCCAAGTTGACTTCCTGGCAACTTTCGGTTTAAATAATAGACATGATTAGTGAAAACAGATGCGGACTCCAAATGTGACACGAACACAAAACTGCTGGGTTTGTCTACCTGCACTGCACCTGGACCACGCGTGTCCACAGGCAGAGTGACGGAGGCAGAGAGATCTCACGCCTCACCTTCCTCTCACTCTTTTGACCTACTTGGTCCTCATGGAGCCAGACACTTCCAACACCTCCAAGTCGCTCTCTCTCTCTCCGACTCGTTTGTCCGACACATATCCACATCTGTCTGGCACATCTGTCTGCCCCCACTTCTGCAAAAAAAAAAAAAAAAAAAAAAACGAGATAAGGGATTTAATCCCCCTGCGATGATTGTTGCTTTTTATTGAATTCTGGGACATCCGATGCAATCCTTCTGCTTATTTTTGTTTTAATCTCCCGAGATGGGCCGTGTGTTTTTGCATCTGCGAGGGCTACACAACACACACACACACACACACACACACACACACACACACACACACACACACACACTTATATAACCGATGCTTCCTTTGGAAAAACAATGAAGGATGTCACGAGAGCAGAGGTGGCCCCGGGGACACACTGGACAGCAGACGCTTGAACATTCTGCACCTCTCGGCTATTAAAGACCAGCCGAATCCATCCCATGTAGGTCAAGATGAGCTCGGACCATTTTTGTCACTCTCCTGGGCGAGCGTTCTGGGTGTGATAACGTTTGGGAGCCCTATGGGCTATAGGGGTGTCAAAAAAAAAAAATAGGACTTTTAAATGAATCGCGACTCTTATTTTGTAACCATTCTTAATCCATTTAAAAAATATATCAATAAAAAACAAAAATCATGTATATATATATATATATATATATATATATATATACATATATATATGTATTTCCTTGAATTCAATCAATCAATCAATGTTTATTTATATAGCCCCAAATCACAAATGTCTCAAAGGACTGCACAAATCATTACGACTACAACATCCTCGGAAGAACCCACAAAAGGGCAAGGAAAACTCACACCCAATGGGCAGGGAGAATTCACATTCAGTGGGACGCCAGCGACAATGCTGACTATGAGAAACCTTGGAGAGGACCTCAGATGTGGGCAACCCCCCCCCTCTAGGGGACCGAAAGCAATGGATGTCGAGCGGGTCCAACATGATACTGTGAAAGTTCAATCCATAGTGGCTCCAAGACAGCAGCGAGAGTCCCGTCCACAGGAAACCATCTGAAGCGGATCAGCAGCGTAGAGATGTCCCCAACCGATACAGGCGAGCGGTCCATCCTGGGTCCCGACGAGCGGTCCATCCTGGGTCTCGACTCTGGACAGTCAGTACTTCATCCATGGTCATCGGACCGGACCCCCTCCACAAGGGAGGGGGGGACATAGGAGAAAGAAAAGAAGCGGCAGATCAACTGGTCTAAAAAGGAGGTCTATTTAAAGGCTAGAGTATACAAATGAGTTTTAAGATGAGACTTAAATGCTTCTACTGAGGTAGCATCTCGAACTGTTACCGGGAGGGCATTCCAGAGTACTGGAGCCCGAACGGAAAACGCTCTATAGCCCGCAGACTTTTTTTGAGCTCTAGGAATCACTAATAAGCCGGAGTCTTTTGAACGCAGATTTCTTGCCGGGACATACGGTACAATACAATCGGCAAGATAGGCTGGAGCTAGACCGTGTAGTATTTTATACGTAAGTAATAAAACCTTAAAGTCACATCTTAAGTGCACGGGAAGCCAGTGCAGGTGAGCCAGTACAGGCGTAATATGATCAAACTTTCTTGTTCTTGTCAAAAGTCTAGCAGCCGCATTTTGTACCAACTGTAATCTTTTAATGCTAGACATGGGGAGACCCGAAAATAATACGTTACAGTAATCGAGACGAGACGTAACAAACGCATGGATAATGATCTCGGCGTCTCCAGTGGACAAAATGGAGCGAATTTTAGCGATATTACGGAGATGAAAGAAGGCCGTTTTAGTAACGCTTTTAATGTGTGACTCAAAGGAGAGAGCTGGGTCGAAGATAATACCCAGATTTTTTACAGAGTCACCTTGTTTTATTATTTGGTTGTCAAATGTTAAAGTTGTATTATTAAATAGAGGTCGGTGTCTAGCAGGACCGATAATCAGCATTTCCGTTTTTTTGGCATTAAGTTGCAAAAAGTTAGCGGACATCCATTGTTTAATTTCATTAAGACACGCTTCCAACTGACTACAGTCCGGCATGTTGGTCAGCTTTAGGGGCATGTAGAGTTGGGTGTCATCAGCATAGCAGTGAAAGCTAATACCGTATTTGCGTATGACGTCACCTAGCGGCAGCATGTAGATGCTGAAGAGTACAGGGCCAAGGACCGAACCCTGGGGAACTCCACACGTTACCTTAACATAGTCCGAGGTCACACTGTTATAGGAGACGCACTGCATCCTATCAGTAAGATAAGAGTTAAACCATGACAGGGCTGAGTCTGACATACCAATTCGTATTTTGATACGCTCTAATAAAATATTATGATCGACGGTATCGAAAGCAGCGCTAAGAATTGCCTCTTCTCACTTACCAAAGGCATGCAGTAAAAATTTGAGTGTGATGTAAGCTTGGACCTTGAATCCTACTGAATGGCTCTTAATCTTCTTCCCTTTATGCGATTTCAAATTACCGGTATCGAAATCAGCCTCCTCCATTTTGAAAATGATGCCAGGGGAAGTGTCACCAGTTTGACCCGGCGGTAATACTAAGCATGCGCTAATTATTTTGCGAAGCGAGTTCGACCCCGCAGTATTTCAAGGAAGGCGCATACTATATGCCCTGCGGCAATTCAAGGAAATACGGTATATATACTATATATATAATATATATATATATATATATATATATATATATATATATATATATATAAACAGCGTGACTACATAGTAAAAGAGTGCGGGTACTACACTGGCCTGCCTGTAGTCCAGACATTGAAAGTGTGTGTGTTATGATCCGCTGCCCGGATCATATCATGTTCTGGTTTTGATTCGTTTTTGTATTATATTCAGTTAGTGTTTGACTTCCCTAGTTCCTGGTTTGTTCTGTTTCCATAGTTACTTATTAGATTCACCTCCGTCTTGCTTTTGACGCGCACCTGCCTTTTGATTACTGTCTTTATTTAAGCCTGCCTTTTCTGTTCATTCAGTCTTGCCTCCTAATTTGTGTTCGCACAACAGCGACGACCTTGATCCTCGATTCTGATTCCAAATCTGCACTTGCTAGCTTCCGCGCTAGGCCTTTGCTCCTCTAGCTCCCATGCTAGTAGTTTTGTTTTGCCTTTTGTGCCCTGTGCACGTTTTTATGTTATTTCTCTAGCTCCCATGCTAGTAGTTTTGTTTTGCCTTTTGTGCCCTGTGCACATTTTTCTGTTATTTCTCTAGCTCCCATGCTAGCGCTTTTGGGTTTTTTTCAAGCTCCCATGCTAGTTCTGTTTGTTTTGACTAAGTCTGTTTTTATTTTTTAAATAAATCAATTTTTTCTTACCTTCACGCTGTGTTCCACCCCCACTGCAGCCCTGAGAGAACGACCCACATCACCACGATGCCTCCAATCGTCACGGTGTGAAGGCTAAAATATGAGCAGGGAGACTTTTGAACAACTTAAGCTGTACATCAAGCAAGAATGGGAAAGAATTCTACTTCAAAAATGTATCTCCTCAGTTCCCAAACCTTTACTGAGTGTTGTTAAAAGAAAAGGCCATGTAACACACTGGTTGCTGCCATTACATTCTAACTTCATGGTTATCTGCCAAAAATATTTATATGTATATAAAAAAAACCTGACAACTTCACTGCTTTTGGCTTTTGCACATTTTATATACATATATTGTGTAAACGGTAAATAAAAAGAGAATACAACAAATCCTTTTCAACTTATATTCAATTAAACAGACTGCAAAGACAAGATATTTCATTTTCACACTGAGAAACTGTTATTTTTTTGGCAAATAACCATGAAGTTAGAATTTAATGGTTATTCGTTTTAACTTTCCACTTACAGATGTAGCGACCAGCTGTACTTACTGACAGTGGTTTTTCTGTGGTGTTCCTGAGCCCATGTGGTGATATCCTTTACGCACCGATGTCACCCTGCCTCCCGCAATCCTGGTGATGAGGATGCCAGCGGTCTTGGTCATCCTACCCCGCCTGGCAGAAGGAGACACTTAAGGCCTCACCGCCTCAGGGACGTTTCCTAGCCGGACGAGCGCAGACAAAGAGGTGCATGTGCGAGAGGAAGTGCGGAGCTGGTTGGCGTGTTTGCTAAACAGCGTGCTTGGCGGGAGGGGAAGTGCAGGAGGAACCTGAGCAGCGGCACAGAAGGAAGAAGACAACGCTCTAAAAGCAAGGATCGTCCACTAATATTCTGACACAACACAACAATCGGCTTTTCTTTCCATGGAATTACTTTTGGAAACAGAGCAGCACCCCGTCCTGTATAGACTGTCCCCATACCAACATGTAGTGCCATACCTTTCTGAATACCAGGGACCACAAAAAATGTCATTATTGTTTTTATTGTAACAAAAAAATCTTAGTGTGCATAAAGCTGCTAGACCTTTGACAAGAACAAGAAAGTTTGATCACATTACGCCTGTACTGGCTCACCTGCACTGGCTTCCTGTGCACTTAAGATGTGACTTTAAGGTTTTACTACTTACGTATAAAATACTACACGGTCTAGCTCCATCCTATCTTGCCGATTGTATTGTACCGTATGTCCCGGCAAGAAATCTGCGTTCAAAAGACTCCGGCTTATTAGTGATTCCTAGAGCCCAAAAAAAGTCTGCGGGCTATAGAGCGTTTTCCGTTCGGGCTCCAGTACTCTGGAATGCCCTCCCGGTAACAGTTCGAGAAGCTACCTCAGTAGAAGCATTTAAGTCTCACCTTAAAACTCATTTGTATACTCTAGCCTTTAAATAGACCTCCTTTTTAGACCAGTTGATCTGCCGCTTCTTTTCTTTCTCCTATGTCCCCCCCTCCCTTGTGGAGGGGGTCCGGTCCGATGACCATGGATGAAGTACCGGCTGTCCAGAGTCGAGACCCAGGATGGACCGCTCGTCGGGACCCAGGATGGACCGCTCGCCTGTATCGGTTGGGGACATCTCTACGCTGCTGATCCGCCTCCGCTTGAGATGGTTTCCTGTGGACGGGACTCTCGCTGCTGTCTTGGATCCGCTTGTACTGAACTCTCGCGGCTGTGTTGGAGCCACTATGGATTGAACTTTCACAGTATCATGTTAGACCCGCTCGACATCCATTGCTTTCGGTCCCCTAGAGGGGGGGGGTTGCCCACATCTGAGGTCCTCTCCAAGATTTCTCATAGTCAGCATTGTCACTGGCGTCCCACTGGATGTGAATTCTCCCTGCCCACTGGGTGTGAGTTTTCCTTGCCCTTTTGTGGGTTCTTCCCAGGATGTTGTAGTCGTAATGATTTGTGCAGTCCTTTGAGACATTTGTGATTAGGGGCTATATAAATAAACATTGATTGATTGATTGAAACATATGTTTTTTATTGTCATTTAGTCCTTCGATAAAATGTTGAACATACAAACCCCGTTTCCATATGACTTGGGAAATTGTGTTTGATGTAAATATAAACGGAATACAATGATTTGCAGTTGAATATGCTACAAATAATCATTAACTTTAGAATTTGATGCCAGCAACACGTGACAAAGAAGTTGGGAAAAGTGGCGATAAATACTGATAAAGTTGAGGAATGCTCATCAAACGCTTATTTGGAACATCCCACAGGTGTGCAGGCTAATTGGGAACAGGTGGGTGCCATGATTGGGTATAAAAGCAGCTTCCATGAAATGCTAAGTAATTCACAAACAAGGATGGGGTGAGGGTCACCAATTTGTAAGAAAATTATCGAACAGTTTTAGAACAACATTTCTCAACGAGCTATTGCAATGAATTTAGGGATTTTACCATCTACGGTCCGTAAAATCATCAAAAGGTTCAGAGAATCCGGAGAAATCACTGCACGTAAGCGATGATATTACGGACTTTTGAACCCTCAGGCGGTACTGCATCAAAAACCGACATCAGTGTGTAAAGGATATCACCACATGGGCTCAGGAACACTTCATAAAACCACTGTCAGTGACCACAGTTGGTTGCTACTGTTACGCTTGTGTGGCATTGTAATGCCGGATTCGGTCCTCCGTGGATGCGTCAGCAAGAACACAGCAAAGAGGTAAGAACTAAGGGATTCATTAAACAAAAGGAGCTATGAACAAAAACACTGATACAAATAGAAAAGGCAAATAAAAGTGCTAGCATGGAAAGCTAGGACAAACAAACCGAAGCACAAAGGGACACAAAAGGAAACACAAAACAACTAGCGTGAAAGCTAGGAATAAAATAAAGCTTAGCATGAGAGCTAGCGAAAAACGAGAGTGAGAGACAAGTCGTAAACAGATGTATGTGAACAAACTAAGATCCGACAATCAGTGAACAGAAAACGCTGGCTTATAAACAGGTGGTGATTAGTAAAGACAGGTGTGCTGGAAAAGAGAGTAGCAGTTGAAACTAATGAGTGACCATGGAAACGAACAAAACAAGAACTAAGTATGTCAAACCGCAGAGTGATATAAATATGGAACAAAAATAACAATATGGTGATGATCCGACCATCGGATCACAACAGCTACAGCTGTAAGTGCAAGTTAAAACTCTACTATGCAAAGCGAAAGCCATTTATCAACAACACCCAGGAACACCGCCGGCTTCACTGGCCCCGAGCTCATCTAAGATGGACCGATGCAAAGTGGAAAAGTGTTCTGTGGTCTGACAAGTCCACATTTCAAATTATATTTGGAAACTGTGGACGTGGTGTCCTCCGGAACAAAGAGGAAAATAACCATCCGGATTGTTATAGGCGCAAAGTTCAAAAGCCAGCATCTGTGATGGTATGGGGGTGTATTAGTGCCCAAGGCATGGGTAACTTACACATCTGAGAAGGCACCATTAATGCTGAATGGTCCATACAGGTTTTGGAGCTACATATGTTGTCATCCAAGCAACGTTATCCTGGACGCCCCTGCTTATTTCAGCAAAACAATGCAAATTCACGTGTTACAACAGCGTGGCTTCGTAGTAAAAGAGTGCGGGTACTTTCCTGGCCCGCCTGCAGTCCAGACATGTCTCCCATCGAAAAAGTGTGGTGCATTATGAAGCGTAAAATACGACAACAAGACTGTTGAAGGACTGAAGCTCTACATAAAACAAGAATGGGAAAGAATTCCACTTTCAAAGCTTCAACAATTAGTTTCCTCAGTTCCCAAACGTTTATTAAATTCGAAAAAAATATTCCGGCAAATGTAGAAAATCTGTAGAATCAAATTTAAATCTTATTTCAAAGTCTTTTGAATTTCTTTTAAAATTTTTGTTCTGGAAAATCTAGACGAAATAATGATTTGTCTTTGTTAGAAATATAGCTTGGTCCAATTTGTTATATATTCTAACAAAGTGCAGATTGGATTTTAACCTATTTAAAACATGTCATCAAAATTCTAAAATTAATCTTAATCAGGAAAAATTACTAATGATGATCCACAAATTCTTTTTTAAATTTTTTCAAAAACATTCGAATTAGCTAGTTTTTATCTTCATTTTTTTCAGTTGGATTATGCGTTTTAAAGAGTCAAAACTGAAGATAAACTATGTTTCAAAATTAAATTTTCATTTTTCTCGTGTTTTCTCCTCTTTTTAAGTGATTTTTTCATCATTTATTCTCTACAAAAAAACCTTCCGTAAAAGGAAAAAAAATGTACGACGGAATGACGGACAGAAATACCCATTTATAATATATATATAGACTATTTATTCAAGGTAAATTGAGCAAATTGGCTATTTCTTGCAATTTATTTAAGTGTGTATCAAACTGGTAGCCCCTCGCATTAATCAGTACCCCCTTTCAAAAAGGTTGCTGACCCCTGAACTAGAGCAACAGCCTTCAAGCATAAGAGTTATGTGATAACCTGGATATCATGATTCTACCAGTGCTGATTGGCCAAAATGTGCTTCCACGGCCGGGATGTGGCCCCCCCTGGCTAATGTGTGCAATAATTATCAATGTGTTGGAGATATTACGATCCAAAAGGGCCACCCTTCAAGGCTGCGAGCTGGGCTTGAGTGTCCCTTGAGCTCGAGGCTGGAATGGTTCAAATGTGACGATGACAAGGGTCCTCATTCCGACTTGAGCCACCCCTGACCCCCATGCTTCATTTCAGGCTCCTCATTAAAGCCTCGCTGTTATTTTTTTCTCTCTGCTCCCTTGTAAAGGGGAGAAAAGGGCCCCCAGTGCTTGAGCGTGCTAATAAAACAAACTGGAAGGGGTCATTTCTTTATTTGGATGTGTGGGAGAAGCAGGAGGAGGTTTTAGGTTCAGAGAGCGGCTAAAAGAAACGGAGGTCAGGGGAGACAAAGGAGCCCGAGACCCCCCCGGGGTCAAGCCGCCTGGTGTCCGCAGTCAGCGGGGCCCGCCAAGGGCCCGGGATTGTATAATCGCCTCGCTATGTTTTGTCCGCCGGTACAAGGTGGAATATATCACGTCAACAATAGATCACCGACGGTGCGAGCGCCATCCCGTTCTTGGCAGAGCTTCATCAGGTGCAGGCTACATCTGCAGATTAACTGCTGACCCTTTTCACCCCCATTCAATCCCCGACAACATCGCATATGGCTTATTATCGTCCTGGAAGAGGAAGACGTGGAGAATTCATCCGCTTAAGAGGAGAATGGACACGGTCAACACAAAAGTGGACAACTTGACCTTGTTTTTACTTAAAGGCCAGGCGGCGTATGAGGTCACAAGTCTTTTTCAAATTCTTGTCCTTTGTACTGGGAGACCCTTCTAATAGCAAAAGGAACTTATTCCATAGTTCTGGACCAGGTTTGGAAAGGCGTGGAAAGTTTTGGGTAAATGTCCGGAAACTTTCCGGAAATTTACCACGGGAAGTTATGCTCGGGAAGTTTGGATATATTGACCTTTTTTCGAGTAATCAAAGTTAGACACTGTCCATGGGAATGAATAGGAATATATGGGAATCAATGGGAATATATGGGAATTAAAAGGAATATATGGTAATGAATGGGAACTAATGGGAATATATGGGAACTAATGGGGATATATGGGAATGAATGGGAACTAATGGGAATATATGGAATGAATGGGAATATATGGGAATACATGGGAATCAATGGGAATGTATGGGAATGAAAGGGAATATATGGTAATGAATGGGAACTAATGGGAATATATGGGAACTAATGGGAATATATGGGAACTAATGGGGATATATGGGAATGAATGGGAATATATGGTAATGAATGGGAACTAATGGGAATATATGGGAACTAATGGGAATTTATGGGAACTAATGGGGATATATGGGAATGAATGGGAATATATGGTAATGAATGGGAACTAATGGGAATTTATGGGAACTAATGGGAATTTATGGGAACTAATGGGAATATATGGGAACGAATGGGAATTTATGGGAACTAATGGGGATATATGGGAATGAATGGGAACTAATGGGAATATATGGGACTGAATGGGGATAAATGGGAATGAATGGGAGTATATGGTAATGAATGGGAACGAATGGGAATGTATGGGAACTAATGGGAATACATGGTAATGAATGGGAATATATGGGAATGAATGGGAATATATGGGAACTAATGGGAATACATTGTAATAATGAATGGTAATATATGGGAATGAATGGGAATATATGGTAATGAATACAAACTAATGGGAATATATGGGAACTAATGGGAATATATGGGAATGAATGGGAATATATGGCAACTAATGGGAATATATGGGAATGAATGGGAATGACTGGGAATATAAGAGAATGAATGGGAGTATATGGTAATGAATGGGAACGAATGGGAATTTATGGGAACTAATGGCAATACATGGTAATGAATGGGAATATATGGGAATGAATGGGAATATATGTGAACTAATGGGAATACATTGTAATAATGAATGGGAATATATGGGAATGAATGGGAATATATGGTAATAAATACAAACTAATGGGAATATATGGGAACTAATGGGAATATATGGGAATGAATGGGAATATATGGGAATGAATGGAAATATATGGCAACTAATGGGATTATATGGGAATGAATGGGAATATAAGGGAATGAATGGGAGTATATGGTAATGAATGGGAACAAATGGGAATTTATGGGAACTAATGGCAATACATGGTAATGAATGGGAATATATGGGAATGAATGGGAATATATGGGAATTAATGGGAATACATTGTAATAATGAATGGGAATATATGGGAATGAATGGGAATATATGGGAATGAATACAAACTAATGGGAATAAATGGGAACTAATGGGAATATATGGGAATGAATGGAAATATATGGGAATGAATGGGAATATATGGAAACTAATGGGAATATATGGGAATGAATGTGAATGAATGGGAATATAAGGGAATGAATGGGAGTATATGGTAATGAATGGGAATGAATGGGAATTTATGGGAACTAATGGGAATACATGGTAATGAATGGGAATATATGGGAACTAATGGGAATACATTGTAATAATGAATGGGAACTAATGGGAATGAATGGGAATATATGGTAATGAATACAAACTAATGGGAATATATGGGAACTAATGGGAATATATGGGAATGAATGGGAATATATGGGAATGAAAGGGAATATAAGGGAATGAATGGGAGTATATGGTAATGAATGGGAACGAATGGGAACGAATGGGAATTTATGGGAACTAATGGGAATACATGGTAATGAATGGGAATATATGGGAATCAATGGGAATATATGGGAACTAATGGGAATATATTGTAATAATGAATGGCAATATATGGGAATGAATGGAAATATATGGTAATGAATACAAACTAATGGGAATTTATGGGAACTAATGGAAATATATGGGAACTAATGGGAATATATGGGAATGAATGAGAATATATGGTAATTAATGGGAATATATGGGAACCAATGGGAATATATGGGAATGAATGGGAATATATGGTAATGAATACAAACTAATGGGAATATATGGGAACTAATGGGAATATATGGGAATGAATGGGAATATATGGTAATGAATACAAACTAATGGGAATATATGGGAATGAATGGGAATATATGGTAATGAATACAAACTAATGGGAATATATGGGAACTAATGGGAATATATGGGAACTAATGGGAATATATGAGAATCAATGGGAATATATGGTAATGGATGGGAATATATGGGAATGAATGGGAATATATGGCAACTAATGGGAATATATGGGAATGAATGGCAACTAATGGGAATATATGGGAATGAATGGGAATATAAGGGAATGAATGGGAGTATATGGTAATGAATGGGAACGAATGGGAATATCTGGGAACTAATGGGAATATATGGTCATGAATGTAATTATTTGGGAATGAATGGGAATATATGGGAATGAATGGGAACATATGGGAACTAATGGGGAATTTCAATAATGATATATTATTGGGCACTTGTCTATATGCTGCTGCATCTTTCTGGCATTTCTTAATTCCTTCACAAGGGTGCACCATCTTTCCTTTTCAAAGACATTGTCTGTGTGAATACATTTATTCAATCCAACTTTGTATTATCTGGTTGTGAGTAATTAAAACTGTTGTAACAAACTCTCTATTGTTCCTGTTTAAGATTCGGACTTTTCGACCACATAAAATTGGTCCTGTTCGTGACGCCAATTTTATGTGGTCGAAAAGTCCGAATCTTAAACAGGAACAATAGAGAGTTTGTTACAACAGTTTTAATTACTCCCAATCAGATAGTACAAAGTATATGAATTACAGACAGTGTCTTATGAGACAAAAGATGGTGCACCCTCATGAAAGGAATCAATAAGAGCGCACACTCAGGTTTGGTCTTCCCTTCTTATTTATACACTCCATGATAACCTGATTTGTAGCATAATCAACTTATATAACTGTCCAATGTTCAGATGTCACCCGACCAACTTGGTCAGGGTGACTTGACCTCTCATGTCGTGTCCTTCCCAATGCATTTAGTTTGGAGGTAACCCTAGGACAGAAATTTTCCACTACATTCATCTACGTCACAGCAGCTCAGAGGAGGCACCAAGCGGTGTGGGCGGGGAGCGTTTCCACAAACGCGGAAGGAGCTTTTCACAACAAAGTTCTAAAACTTAGTGATATATCAGATTGTAGGTGGGTTTATTTTGTACCATCTCTGTTCATATTTCACCGTTTGTTACATTTTTGTTGTGTTTCACTTGATTGTAAAATATGTCGATGGAAAGGGGTGTGATGTTCATAATTTGTCAATATTCAGTGTTTTATCCTTTATAGAAAAATGTAAAATTCCATTCCATTTTTTTTAAGGCGGTCTGTCATAACGTTTTTAGCATTCAATCAGACATTATTGTGAGGTGTTGTATTAGTATTCCTAAATGTGGCCCCCCGAGTCAAAATAATTGCCCAGGCTTGGATTAGAGTGTCCACCCTGAGATGGGTAGGTTGTGAGTCCAAACCCCGGCCGAGTCATACCAAAGACTATGAAAAAAGGGAGCCATTAACCTCCCTACTTGGCACACAGCATCAAGGCTTGGAATTGGGGGTTAAATCAGCAAAAATTATTCCCGGGCGTGGCCACCGCTGCTGCTCACTGCTCCCCTCACCTACCAAGGGGTGATCAAGGAGAATAATGCGGAGAATAATTTCACCACACCTAGTGTGTGTGTGTGTGTCTGACTATCATTGCTACTTCAACTTTGAACTCTGAACTCAACTCTGCCTTCAGCTAGTGATGTGAGAGAGCAGCTGCTACGGAACATTCCGGTCCCTCACCTCTCTCCCAGTGTTGCAAACATGACTCCCTAGAAGAAGTCACAATGCAGGTATAGGAGAGGTGGAGAGACATGCTAACAAGCTAACATGCTAGACATTGAAACGAGGTTGAGAACTTGTGGAATTAGGTCCTGATAGTCAGCAACTGACTGGTGTGGTTGGGGGCGTGGTTAAGAGGGGAGGAGTATATTTACAGCTAGAATTCAAGTCAAGTATTTCATATATATATATATATATATATATATATATATATATATATATATATATATATATATATATATATATATATATAGACATACACACACACATAACACTCATCTACTCATTGTTGAGTTAAGGGTTGAACTCTCCATCCTTGTTCTATTCTCCGTCACTATTTTTCTAACCATGCTGAACACCCTCTCTGATGATGCATTGCTGTGTGGCATGCACAAAATTGCTTTCCTCAAATGCACTACAGTCTGGAATCTTCCATCCTTGTCTCCTTGTTGTGTGCGCAATTGTGCACTGCACTCTCCAAAAGCCGTAGATGTTATTGTCAAATGTGCATGTGCAGTAGATGGGAGTATTGTCCTGTTTAGGAGTGTCACAACATTGCTGTTTACGGCAGACAAACTGTTTTAAGGTAGACGAAAATGGACTGCTGTTGTTGTGTGTTGTTTTACCGCGCTGGGAGGACGTTGATGAAACTGCCTAACAATAAACCCACTTAACAAGCCAAGAAGTCGCCCTTAATCATTTTACAGTTATAACGTCATTGGGCAGGCTCGCTGTTTATATTGTGGAAAAGCGGACGTGAAAACGGGCTGTCGACAAGTCACTGAGGTCCGCATGGAGCTGGAGGGGTCGTGGCCTCCAGCTCCGCCTAAATTTCGGGAGATTTTCGGGAGAACATTTTTCCTGGGAGGTTTTCGGGAGTCTTACATTGATTTGACATTGAAATGTGGTCACTTACCGACCAACAACGTGGATCCAATGTTGGACACCAACCTAGTCTCAATTTACTTTACAAATACTTTTTTTTTTTTGCAAGGTTGTTTAGAAATCCGTTTTAAAGGACGTGTGATCGAGGTCGTATCAATGGTCGGTGTGCAGGAGACACCAAGTACCAGAGGTTACATGGATGGTATCCTTCTGGGGACTAAAGGTGGCGATTCCAGAAACTCATGAGTGATTTGTCAAAAATATCAAATAAAAGTGAAGGAAATGTCAAGACGTATGTTGAAGGAAGCCCTCCGCCCTGGGGGAGTCAGGGAAGTGGGTCACAGCGTGCACATTAAGATGATTTTGCGGGGGTGATGAGAGGTTGAAGGTCAGGATTAAAGAGTTTGTGGTCCGAAAGCAAAGTGAGAGATCGTTGCTGTCCTCCATCACAATCACAATCAGAATTGGAATTAGACTCAGAGTAGTCCATGCAGAAGAAGCTAGGACAGGGGTCGGCAACCCGAGGCTCTTTGGCCACTCCGATGTGTCTCAGCTGCATAATCGCCGACCCCCACGATTATTTCGGGAGGTTTCCGGATTTTTGGTGCCTCTCCCGTACATCACCCGGGGCTAACATTCTCCGATTTTCACCCGGACTACAATATTGAGGGCGTGCCGTGATGGCTGTACTTTTAACGTCCTCTACAACATGTCATCGCGCCCGCTTTTACGCCAAGCTATCTGCGTGCCGGCCGGACGCGTGCATTTCGCTGCTTCTGTCATCCCACGTACGAGATTGCAAGGCATACTTGGTCAACAGCCATACAGGTTACACTGAAGGTTGTGATATAAACAACTTTGACACCCTTACTAATATGCGCCACACTGTGAACCCACACCAAACAAGAATGACAAACACATTTCGGGAGAACATCCTCACAGTAACACAACATAAACAGAACAGAACAAATACCCAGAATCCCATGCATCCCTTACTATTGCTGGCTACATTATACACCCCGCCCCCCCACCTCAACCGTTTTGTCCTACTAGTTTTAGCAGTCCTTGAACTCACCCTAGTTTGTTTACATCAGGGGTGCCCATTACGTCGATCGCGAGCTACCAGTCGGCCGCGGGGGGTGTGTCAGTCGATCTCGAGCCAGGCTTTTAAAAAAAATAGACCTAAAAATTAGTGATCATCAATCTTCACCAAGACGTCACTTAAATGACATTCACGGTACCGGAGGGTCTTGTGAGATGACGCTGGCTGCTGCAAGATCATTATTATTAAAATATGACCGAGAGGAAGGCGAGGAACACTTTTTATTTCAACAGACTCTCGCGCCGTACCTTCCGTCAAAACTCTAAAGGCCGACTGCACATTTCCTATCTTCACAATAAAAGCCCTGCTTCATGCTGCCTGCGCTAACTAAATACAGAGTCTCGGAAAACTGGCGTGCACAAGCGATCCCTCCGAGACTCTTATTTTGTTAGAGCAGGCAGCATGAAGCGGGGCTTTTATCGTGAAGATAGGAAATGTGCAGTCGGCCTTTAGAGTTTTGACGGAAGGGACGGCGCGAAAGTCTGTTGAAACAAAAAGTGTTTCTCGCCTTCCTCTCTGTCATTTTTTCATAATAATGAACTGGCAGCAGCCAGCGTCATCTCACAAGACCCTCGGGTGCCGTGAATGTCAATCAAACAAGCTACGGAATTTGCCGCCAATGTTTTTCTTGTAAAGTGTATGGAAGCTGGATGAATTAGATGCCAAAAACCAACCACTTTCATGTGGTATTGTACAGAAAGGACAACTTTTTTTCTCCTCCATTTGAAAATGTGGGCGTTATCATCACTACTGTCTGATTCCAATCAATGCAAGTCATCAGAATCAGGTAATACACCAACTTATATTCTTGTCTTGGTGAAAGAAAGACATCTTTATGTCTTACATATGCTTGTATTATCATTAAACACATTTAACTTGTTTACAAAAATGTCTCTTTCATAAATAAATAAATATAAATGATACATATAAATGAGGTAGATCCCCTCGAGTTGGTCAATTGAAAAGTAGCTCGCCTGCAGAAAAAGTGTGGGCACCCCTGGTTTACATGTATAACTTTCTACGACTTTCTAAGACGTGATTTATGCCATTTCTTTTTCTGTCTCAGTTTGTCCACCAAACTTATAACGTTAAGCATGAATGCACAAAGGTGAGTTTTGTTGATGTTATTGACTTATGTGGAGTGTGCTAATCAGACATATTTGCTCACTGCATGACTGCCAGCTAATCGATGCTAACATGCTATTTAGGCTAGCTGTATGTACATATTGCATTACTATGCTTCATTTGTAGCTATATTTGAGCTCTTTTAGTTTCCTTTAAGTCGTCATAATTCAATTTATATCTAATGACACTATTTGTATGTACTATGGCTTTTAATTTTTTGCGGCTCCAGACGGATGTTTTTGTATTTTTGGTCCAATATGGCTCTTTCAACATTTTGGGTTGCCGACCCCTGGTCTACAATGACATATGAAAATGTAACGGTAATGTCTAAAAATGTCCAGCAGAGGGAGACTCCCGTCTGCTTGAATGACTTGAACACATTGTATATAATTTGACGATTATATTCAACACATCGGCACTATTACACTTTTTTAACATGTCTGACAAGTTGTTAACTTTTTAAAGACAACTAACGGCATTGCTACTTTGCCGCTTTGTGTAGGATGGCAACAGAAATTACGAGAGAAGACCACAACATGTATGACTTGCTTTCGAACGAATACCGGAAGACAACCAACAGGAAGCAATTTAGCGGAAGTGACATCATCTAACTGCTAACAATAAATATAAACAACTTTAGCTCCAAATTAAAGCATTGCAGTCACTAATACAAAAACATTATGAAGTAATTATGTAAATAATATTAACAATTGACTTCAGGACAACAGAACGGGACAAGAACAAGACTTAAATGGATGGATGGATGACCGGATCAACAATAGATGCATAGGTGGATGGATGGATGTAGTGAAGTGAATTATATTTATATAGCACTTTTCTCTAGTGACTCAAAGCACTTTACATAGTGAAACCCAATATCTAAGTTCCATTGAAACCAGTGTTGGTGGCACTGGGAGCAGGTGGGTAAAGTGTCTTGCCCAAGGACACAACGGCAGTGACTAGGATGGCGGAAGCGGGGATCGAACCTGGAACCGTCAAGTTGCTGGCACGGCCGCTCTACCAACCGAGCTATATTGCTTCAACAATTATTGTCATTTAGTCCTTCAATAAAATGTTGAACATACTAGACAACTTGTCTTTTAGTAGTAAGTAAACAAACAAAGACTCCTACTTAGTCTGCGGTAACATATTGTGTCATTTATACACCAATTATTTTCTACACATTATGAGGGACAAACTGTAAAAATGTATTAGTAATCTACTTGTTCATTTACTGTTAAAATCTGCTTATTTTCTGTTAGAACATGTTCTATCTACACTTCTGTTCAAATGTAATAATCACTTATACTTCTCTCCTTTGATACTTGACATTAGTTTTGGATGATACCACACATTTAGGCATCGATCCGATACCAAATGGTTGACGGATCATACAATAAAATATACTACTTAATACACCAGCAATAATATGGTTAAAAAATACTGATGTAAAGGGTAGGTGTCGTGCTGTTTTCTGTTTGAACATGTTCTATCTACACTTCTGTTTAAATGTAATAATCACTTATTCTTCTCTTCTTTGATACTTGACATTAGTTTTGGATGATACCACATATTTAGGCATCGATCTGATACCAAATGGTTGCAGGATCATAAAATAAAATATACTACTTAATACACCAGCAATAATATGGTTAAAAAATACTGATGTAAAGGGTAGGTGTCGTGCTGTTTTCTGTTTGAATATTTTCTATCTACACTTCTTTACGAATGTAATAATCACTTATTCTTCTTTTCTTTGATACTTGACATTAGTTTTGGATGATACCACACATTTAGGTATCGATCCGATACCAAGTAGTTGTAGGACCATACAATAAAATACCTAATACACCAGCAATAATATGGTTTAAAAAATACTGATGTAAAGGGTAGGTGTTGTGCTGTTTTCAGTTTGAACATGATCTATCTACATTTCTGTTCAAATGTAATAATCACTTATTCTTCTCTTCTTTGATACTTTACATTAGTTTTGGATGACAGCACACATTTAGGTATCGACCCGATACCAAGCAGTTACAGGATCGTACAATAAATATAACACCTAATAAACCAATAATAATATGGCTAAGAAATACTGATGTAAAGGGTAGGTGTCGCCCTGTTTTCTGTTTGAACATGTTCCATCTACACTTCTGTTCAAATGTAATAATCACTTATTCTTCTCTTTTTTGATACTTTACATTAGTTTTGGATGATACTACACATTTAGGTATTGGGGATAGGTTGATTGGCAACACTAAATTGGCCCTAGTGTGTGAATGTGAGTGTGAATGTTGTCTGTCTATCTGTGTTGGCCCTGCGATGAGGTGGCGACTTGTCCAGGGTGTACCCCACCTTCCGCCCGATTGTAGCTGAGATAGGCGCCAGCGCCCCCTGCGACCCCGTAGGGGACAAGCGGTAGAAAATGGATGGATGGATGGATACACATTTAGGTATCGATCCGGTACCAAGTAATTGCAGGATCATACAATAAAATATAATACCTAATACACCAGCAATAATATGGTTAAAAAAAATTCTGATGTAAAGGGTAGGTGTCATCCTGTTTTCTGTTTGAACATGTTCTATCTACACTTCTGTTCAAATGTAATAATCACTTATTCTTCTCTTCTTTCATACTGGACATTAGTTTTGGATAATAGCACACATTTAGGTATTGATCTTATACCAAGCAGTTACAAGATCGTACAATAAATATAATACTCAATAAACCAATAATAATATGGCTAAGAAATACTGATGTAAAGGGTAGATGTCGCCCTGTTTTCTGTTTGAACATGTTCTATCTACACTTCTGTTCAAATGTAATAATCACTTATCCTTCTCTTCTTTGATACTTGACATTAGTTTTGGATGATACTACACATTTAGGTATCGATCCGATACCAAGTAGTTGCAAGATCATACTATAAAATATAATACCTAATACACCAGCAATAATATGGTTAAAAAATACTGATGTAAAGGGTAGGTGTCACCCTGTTTTCAGTTTAAACATGTTCTATGTGCACTTCTGTTCAAATGTAATAATCACTTATTCTTCTCTTCTTTCATACTGGACATTAGTTTTGGATGATACCACACATTTAGGCATCGATCCGATACCAAGTAGTTGCAGGATCATACAATAAAATATAATACCTAATACACCAGCAATAATATGGTTAAAAAAATACTGATGTAAAGGGTAGGTGTCACCCTGTTTTCTGTTTGAACATGTTCCATCTACACTTCTGTTCAAATGTAATAATCACGTATTCTTCTCTTCTTTGATACTGGACATTAGTTTTAGATGATACCACACATTTAGGCATCAATCCGATACCAAAATGGAACTTAGATATTGGCTTTCACTATGTAAAGCGCTTTGAGTCACTAAAGAAAAATGCTATATAAATATAAATCACACTAATTCACATAGTAAACGTATGTTTCATGTACACTAAGATTGTTTCGTTCAAATAAAGCCCATGATGACATTTTTTTTGTGGTCCCCTTTTTTTAGAAAAGTATGGAAACGTTTGGAAATACATTTAAGTACCGGTACCAAAACACGGGTATGGGGACAAGACTAGTAGCAGAACGGGAGACATTTGGGTGAAGGTTGAATGACTCTGATGGCATGATCTTGCGAGTGTTCATCCAACGAGGTAACATCCTGTCATGTGACCCCCAACCCCCCTCCCCCCGCAGCCCACCTGTGTGGACTTTCCCCTTAATCCCTGACCAGCGTTGTGTTGAGTCCTGGGACTAGTGAGTGTAACTAATCCTCCCACACTAGGATATTGTCTTCTCTCATCTGGCCTTTTGTCCTCGGCCCATTCACTCATTTCATCAGGCGGAGGTGTGGGCTTAGAGGGGTGGGGGGGGGCTTTTCCAATTAAAATGCCTTAATAGCCTATTAGCATGGAACTTTAGCGGCTAACTTAAGATGCTATGTCAGTACCCAGCATGAAAGGTGTCGCTGCCCACCAGCAGGCTCCCCTGGGACCCCTCCTTTCCCACAGACCCACGGTCCTGCCCAGGGATGACCCTCCGGCGGTCAGGGGTCAGCTGCTCCTACAGGTCTGCAGCTTCGGCGTAAATCAGCCACCGCTCATGGCGGGAACCGCGCGCTGCCCGAGGTCCCAGACCAGCCTGGCACCATCTGGCCCGGGACTCTGACGCAGAACCACAGTGGGTTCCCAGCAACCTGCTGCACCCGTCTGGACCACCGGAGCCCACCCTGGACCACCAGTAGATCCATCATACTGGGGACGTGTGTGTGTGTGTGTGTGTGTGTGTGTGTGTGTGTGTGTGTGTGTGTGTGTGTGTGTGTGTGTGTGTGTGTGTGTGTGTGTGTGTGTGTGTGTGTGTTCTTGTATTTCTAGCCTTCTTGAGACATGAAGGAAGAAAAGTATCTTCCATATGAGGAGGTGTGAAGAACTAATGACATAAATGATGGTCCCAAACCCCGTTTCCATATGAGTTAGGATATTGTGTTAGATGTAAATATAAACAGAATACAATGATTTGCAAATCCTTTTCAACCCATATTCAGTTGAATGCACTACAAAGACAACATATTTGATGTTCAAACACATAAACGTCATTTTTTTTTGCAAATAAAAATTAACTTAGAATTTCATGGCTGCAACACGTGCCAAAGTAGTTGGGAAAGGGCATGTTCACCACTGTGTTACATCACCTTTTCTTTTAACGACACTCAATAAACGTTTGGGAACTGAGGAAACTAATTGTTGAAGCTTTGAAAGTGGAATTCTTTCCCATTCTTGTTTTATGTAGAGCTTCAGTCGTTCAACAGTCCGGGGTCTCCGCTGTCGTATTTTACGCTTCATAATGCGCCACACATTTTCCACGGGAGACAGGTCTGGACTGGAAAGTACCCGCACCCTTTTTTTTTTACGAAGCCACGCTGTTGTAACACGTGCTGAATGTGGCTTGGCATTGTCTTGCTGAAATAAGCAGGGGCGTCCATGAAAACCACGGCGCTTGGATGTCAGCATATGTTGTTCCAAAACCTGTATGTACCTTTCAGCATTAATGGTGCCTTTGCAGATGTGTAAGTTACCCATGCCTTGGGCACTAATGCACCCCCATACCATCACAGATGCTGGCTTTTGAACTTTGCGTCGATAACAGTTTGGATGGTTCGCTTCCCCTTTGGTCCGGATGATACGATGTCGAATATTTCCAAAAACAATTTGAAATATGGACTCATCAGACCGATTGTAGCTGAGATAGGCGCCAGCGCCCCCCGCGACCCCGAAAGGGAATAAGCGGTAGAAAATGGATGGATGGATGGATGGACTCATCAGACCACAGAACACTTTTCCACTTTGCATCAGTCCATCTTAGATGATCTCGAGCCCAGAGAAGCCGGCGGCGTTCCTGGGTGTTGTTGATAAATGGCTTTTGATTTGCATAGTAAAGCTTTAACTTGCAATTACAGATGTAACAACAATCTGTATTTAGTGACAGTGGTTTTCTGCAGTGTTCCCGAGCCCATGTGGTGATATCCTTTGGAGATTGATGTCGGTTTTTGATACAGTGCCGTCTGAGGGATCGAAGGTCACGGTCATTCAATGTTGGTTTCCGGCCATGCCGCTTACGTGGAGTGATTTCTCCAGATTCTCTGAACCTTTTGATGATATTATGGAGCGTAGATGTTGAAATCCCTAAATTTCTTGCAATTGCACTTTGAGAAACGTTGTTCTTAAACTGTTTGACTATTTGCTCACGCAGTTGTGGACAAAGTGGTGTACCTCGCCCCATCCTTTCTTGTGAAAGACTGAGCATTTTATACCCAATCATGGCACCCACCTATTCTCAATTAGCCTGCACACCTGTGGGATGTTCCAAATAAGTGTTTGATGAGCATTCCTCAACTTTATCAGTATTTATTGCCACCATTCCCAACTTCTTTGTCATGTGTTGCGGGCATCAAATTCTAAACTTAATGATTATATGCACACAAAAAAATGTTTATCAGTTTGAACATCAAATATGTTGTCTTTGTAGCATATTCAACTGAATATGGGTTGAAAAGGATTTGCAAATCATTGTATTCTGTTTATATTTACATCTAACACAATTTCCCAACTCATATGGAAACGGGGTTTGTACATAATGTAGCAGCCTTTTTGTGTGTCTTTCTCGCCATCAACGGGTCTAAGTTGGATGTCAAAGTTGACCAACTTCTGGGTGTATGACCACAACATGCATGAAGTACTGGCTGTCCAGACGCGAGACCCAGGATGGACCGCTCGTCGGGACCCAGGATGGACCGCTCGCCTGTATAGGTTGGGGACATCTCTACGCTGCTGATCCGCTTGAGATGGTTTCCTGTGGACGGGACTCTCGCTGCTGTCTTGGATCCGCTTGAACTGAACTCTCGCGGCTGTGTTGGAGCCACTATGGATTGAACTTTCACATTATCATGTTAGACCCGCTCGACATCCATTGCTTTCGGTCCCCTAGAGGGGGGGAGTTGGCCACATCTGAGGTCCTCTCCAAGGTTTCTCATAGTCAGCATTGTCACTGGCGTCCCACTGGATGGGAATTCTCCCTGTCTACTGGGTGTGAGTTTTCCTTGCCCTTTTGTAAGTTCTTCCGAGGATGTTGTAGTCGTAATGGTTTGTGCAGTCCTTTGAGACATTTGTGATTTGGGGCTATATAAATAAACATTGATTGATTGATTGATTGAACCTTCTACCATCCAGGTGAGAGGCTTGATGTGTAATCCAGAATGAACTTTCACCAGCTCAGAGGAGATGCAGCACAAGCTAATTAGCTCTCTGTGATTAGGCGCCCGTAAAAGTAGTTCCTCTGTGATAACACTTCTAATAACATTGTGGTTTCCAGTTAATATTCAGGTCAAGATGTGCATGGAGTATTGTTGGCTCTCTGGGCTTGTAGAAGTATAGAAAAAAATCAACAGCAGTGATGTTTCCCGATTAATGTTTGAGGGCCCTAAAAAACGTCCACTTTTAACCCTCTCAGCACCAAAACGGTCCTCATGCAAGTGTAATAAAATGTACATTTTAATTGTATCAAATCTTTTCCTCAACGTTCAAAAGTGTCATATTTGAGAAAGTGTTGACGACAACAAATGGAGAAGCTCTCATATTTCACTGCGGTAAAGAAAATAGATCCTGAACCAGACAATGATCCGGATCGCCCTCAAAACGTAATCACGAGCTCCCCGGTCCCTTTCTGACATGTCCTGATATTGTCATCAAAAATCCACCTGTATCATTTTGAGCTACGTTGCTAAAGAACAAAGAGACGGACAAACAAAGCAGCAACCACACCTGGCAGAGGTCATGAATGGAAGGCTAAATCGAGTACAATAATCACAAATAAATATAAAATAATAAAGAGAGGTACAACATACACATTGTGAGCATTTGCAAAAAATAAAAGGTAGGTAGTTGGAAAACAACTTTAGCTGAGGGCGCTATTTCTAGCATGAGATGTATGCCTACTTGTGGATGTTTTGTGTCACGTGTGAGTCATAGAAAAGTTCAGAATACATTTTATATCCCAAGTAAAAGTAGAAATCTAAGTACTATTGTCTGACACAGCAGCTTAGTATCGCTTCAGGCTTGTGTTTGTACATACTACTAATACATAGTACATAGTACATATTACATAGTACATGTACCTATTCACCCCCAAATCCACATTAATGTTGGCGTATTGTCTCCCTCGTGTGTCCGATAGTGGTATTACAACAGGTCTTAACAGCACACAGTGACATTTCTAGAATTACAGTCCTATATATATATATATATATATATATATATATATATATATATATATATATATATATATATATATGTATATATATATGTATATATATATATCCATCCATCCATTTTCTACTGCTTATTCCCTTTCGGGGTCGCTGGCGCCTATCTCAGCTACATATATAGATATATATATATATATATATATATATATATATATATATATATATATATATATATATATATATACACATACACATATACTTAAATACATATATATACATATATATACACACATATATATACATATATATACGCATTTATATACATATATGTACATATGCATACGTGTATATATATACATATATATATATGTACATATACATATAAATATACATATATACATATAAATACATACACATATATATATACATACACACATATATACATACACACATATATATATATATATATATATATATATATATATATATATATAGATATATATATAGATATATACGTATATATCTATATATATATACATATATATATATGGAACTCAGTCATCATCAGGCTGGTTTGCAGACTTTGGGGATCAGAACTCTACATCAAGGGAGTAAGTTTGATTTTGAGATTGGTGGGGACACAAAAGTGCTCCGAGGCAGCACTCTGAAAGTTTACTTTTTTTTTTTTTTTTTACATTAGCAATCATAATTTCACGTCATGCAGATGTTATAGGGTAAAGCCACTAAAATGAAAGCAAAGGAGACAACTTGGAAGAGTTCTCATCTTTACTGTTTAGTGTATGGCTGTAGCGCAACTGTGCATCATACTGTCAATTAACACAGCCTACTGTCCATCAACAACATTAGAAATACATTCATTGTAAATAAACATAAATGAAGTGTAATAATCTTTTCCCCAACTTGTGTTTAAATCACTCACAATTTTTCCCTTCATCTACTTCTTTCTATTGCAGCTTTTGTACTGTAAATATGTTTGTCACTAATACTCAAATACAAGCAGATTAGTGTCCACTGGTTGTTCCTATTTGAAAGAGCCAAACACATGTCTGTAACAGAAATGAACTGCTGGCAGATTTCTCTCAGGTCAGTATTGTCCAGTTTTCCCTGATGGACATGACACACAGCAAGATTGTTCAGTCTTACTTGTGTCATGGTGGTTCTAAGCCATGTTTTAAGTCTCCTTAAAAATGATTATCTAGTGAGGTTTTATTGTATTTCCACCACAAAGTTTTGTTAATTTGTATTTTCAAACTGTTGCTCACTTCTACACAAATACATGAAACAAAAAAATTATTTAAAAAATAAAACGGAAAGGTGAAATCTGATTGGCTGTTAACCGTGGTTTAAATATTCTAAAGCCTTATCACAGCGTAGGCTATCACTCCGCCTCAGGCGCGCATGACTGGTATGAATGGAAGTTGTTGTCATGTATCCATGACAACGGACTGTTGCAGTCCGTAGTAAAAGACAGCTGATGTTTTTACGATGTTAAAAGACGGACTAAAGTAGTTGAATTCACATGTTCAAGGTTAAAGTTCACCTCCGGTAAAGCGGTATTGAGCATTGACTTTCACCTGACAAAAAGCGGAGGAAAAGACGAGATGCATTGCTAATTTGGAGCTAACGTCTGGATAGGTGGGTCTATTTTTTTCCACAGTGAGGCTATTTTATTGGATAGTATGTATTTCTGGTTGAATAAAACTACATTAAATTGATTGAGTATTCCTATTTCATATTGCCTTTATTGGTAACCACTTTATAAAAGCAATATATCACTCCAGGAACAACAAATGCCGAACATGTTGACAACTTGTCAGGTCGCTAGCAACTTTTACAGGCATGAGTGACAGCGGGGACAGCCAATCACACGTAAGTTAGCAAGAAACTGGCAACCAATCAGGGAGCGATATTTAGCTTGGGGGCGGGACTTCTAGCAGAGACCGACATTTAACCCTTTCTGTGCCATAATCATTGACTAAACATTACGGGCAGCGCTTGTATTGATAGTGACTACACAGTAGCGGCTGGATATTGGGTAGGGACGTGTCCCTAGCGTCCCTACCCAATTCCACGCCCTTGCTCTACATATTAAATATAACATATTACATGTTGATTGGCAACACTAAATTGGCCCTAGTGTGTGAATGTGAGTGTGAATGTTGTCTGTCTATCTGTGTTGGCCCTGCGATGAGGTGGCGACTTGTCCAGGGTGTACCCCGCCTTCCGCCCGATTGTAGCTGAGATAGGCGCCAGCGCCCCCCGCGACCCCAAAAGGGAATAAGCGGTAGAAAATGGATGGATATTACATGTACGTGTGAATACCCATCACCGCCCTAAATCCACATTCATGTTGGCGTATTGTCTCCCTCGTGTGTCTGATATTGGTACTACAATAGGTTTTAACAGCACACAGAAGACATTTTCTTGGATTACAGTTCAGTATATATATATATATATATATATATATATATATATATATATATATATATACATACACACACACACACTATATTGTCAAAAGTATTGGGCCAGCCATCTGATGAGAATCAGGTGTCTGAATCACGAAGCCCGGCCCCAGGTGTATCAAATCAAGCAATTATGCATGGAGACTGTTTCTAGAAACATTTGTGAAAGAACGGGCCGCTCTCAGTGATTTCCAGCATGGAACTGTCACAGGATGCCACCAGTGCAACAAATCCAGTCGTGGAATTTCCATGTTCCCTAAATATTCCAAAATCAGCTTTATTCTAAGAAAAGTAAAAAGTTTGGGAACTTTGGAAATGCTTCCCTCATGCGTCCAAACTTGGCATTACAGGTGTGTGAAATAATAAGCATGCACCTGCACTAATGAAGCATGTTTTAAATTCAATGACACTTAGTGCTTACTTTTCTGTTTACCAAAGTAAATGTCAATACTTTTACAAACCCGTTTCCATATGAGTTGGGAAATTGTGTTAGATGTAAATATAAACAGAATACAATGATTTGCAAATCCTTTTCAACCCATATTCAGTTGAATATGCTACAAAGACAACATATTTGATGTTCAAACTGATATACATTTTTTTTTCGCAAATAATCATTAACTTTAGAATTTGAGGCCAGCAACACGTGACAAAGAAGTTGGGAAAGGTGGCAATAAATACTGAAAAAGTTAAGGAATGCTTATCAAACACTTATTTGGAACATCCCACAGGTGTGCAGGCTAATTGGGAACAGGTGGGTGCCATGATTGGGTATAAAAGCAGTCTACATGAAATGCTAAGTAATTCACAAACAAGGATGGGGTGAGGGTCACCAATTTGTAAGCAATTTGTCGAACAGTTTTAGAGCAACTTTTCTCAATGAGCTATTGCAAGGAATTTAGGGATTTTACCATCTACGGTCCGTAAAATCATCAAAAGGTTCAAACTCATAAACACATTTTTTTTTTGCAAATAATAATTAACTTAGAATTTCATGGCTGCAACACGTGCCAAAGTAGTTGGGAAAGGGCATGTTCACCACTGTGTTACATCACCTTTTCTTTTAACAACACTCAATAAACGTTTGGGAACTGAGGAAACTAATTGTTGAAGCTTTGAAAGTGGAATTCTTTCCCATTCTTGTTTTATGTAGAGCTTCAGTCGTTCAACAGTCCGGGGTCTCCGCAGTCCTATTTTACGCTTCATAATGCGCCACACATTTTCCATGGGAGACATGTTTGGACTGCAGGCGGGCTAGGGAAGTACCCGCACTCTTTTTTTTTTTTTTTTACAAAGCCACGTTGTTGTAACACGTGCTGATTGTGGCTTGGCATTGTCTTGCTGAAATAAGCAGGGGCGTCCATGAAAAAGAAGGCTCTTAGATGGCAGCATACGTTATTCCAAAACCTGTATGTACCTTTCAGCATTAATGGTGCCTTCACAGATGTGTAAGTTACCCATGCCTTGGGCACTAATGCACCCCCATACCATCACACATGCTGGCTTTTGAACTTTGCGCTTATAACAGTCTGGATGGTTACGCTTCCGCTTTGGTCTGGATGACACGATGTCTAATATTTCCAAAAACAATTTGAAATGTGGACTCGTCAGACCACAGAACACTTTTCTACTCTGCAACAGTCCATCTTAGATGATCTCGGGCCCAGAGAAGCCGGCGGCGTTTCTGGATGTTGTTGATAAATGGCTTTTGCTTTGCATAGTAGAGCTTTAACCTGCACTTACAGATGTAGCGACCAACTGTATTTAGTTACAGTGGTTTTCTGCAGTGTTCCTGCACAAAAAAAAATGTTTATCAGTTTGAACATCAAATATGTTGTCTTTGTAGCATATTCAACTGAATATGGGTTGAAAATGATTTGCAAATCATTGTATTCCGTTTATATTTACATCTAACACAATATTCCATCATGATGATGAAAATACTATACATTTTTATTCGTCATATTACACATTAGGGTTACAATCATTATATTGATATTAGTTATTAGTCCATGTCTAAATCGCACCAATGTTGCACAACTTTTTGCTCGGTTGTACCGTAGAAAAATAAATTTTTAACGTTATTAATGTTATGTTATTTTGTTAATAGTCACCTACTTAGTTCTCATCGCAACAGAATGAGGCAGGCATTTTGCAGGTAAACATGATTTAATTAAAACTAAACAAGAACAAACAAAAGGGTACTAAAGAAAGGCGCGCACAAGGCGGATAACAAACTAAAATAGTTAGCATGGGAGCTAGAAAAGCTAGCAAAAACAAAAGGGCCTTGCGTGTAAGCTAGCAGGTAGCGAGCAGAAAAACAGAAGCCGTTACCTGTTGCGTGTAAACAAATTGGAAGCAGGGAACAAAAGACAGTAAGCTACAAACAGCTACCGAAATATAGCTTACCGCTACGCTGTAATGACACGAGCGATGACAATAATCCAGCACAGACTGGATGGGAAGACAGGTCTAAATAGGAGTGGGCTGATTGACCCCAGGTGTGGCAAGGTGCCAATCAGCCGCAGCTGAGGGGAAACAGCGCCCAGGGATAAACACAGGCAACAGACAAAATAAGAGCGCTGACAGGAAATACTACACACACAGAGGAAACAAAGACAAATGGCGTGGCGGGGAGTGGCCGTGCGCAACCCGAGGGTCCCTGGTTCAATCCCCACCTAGTACCAACCTCGTCATGTCCGTTGTGTCCTTGAGCAAGACACTTCACCCTTGCTCCTGATGGGTGCTGGTTAGCGCTTTGCATGGCAGCTCCCTCCATCAGTGTGTGAATGTGTGTGTGAATGGGTAAATGTGGAAGTAGTGTCAAAGCGCTTTGAGTACCTTGAAGGTAGAAAAGCGCTATACAAGTACAACCCATTTATCATTTATATTTATAAATGCAGAGGACGAAACTAAAACATAGACAAACTGTCAGGGACAAGCCTGACAGCAACACTCCTGTTAAGTTCTGTCTGTCGAACGCTCTCCCTGACCACCTGAGGGCACCACAGACTGTGGAAGCTTTTTAAAAAAGGCCTAAAACCCCTTTTTTTTTTAAAAAAGCCTTTTCTTAGATATATATATTTATTCATGTTTTTAAATGCACTGTCGCACTTTGAGGTGGTTTGCTCAATCTAAAGTGCTTTCACAAATAAAATCTATTATTTTTATTATTATTGATATAGTTGATTTGTGTATTGTAAATAAAGTCACACAGACAGTTGTAAAATTTGACCGACCTGACCGAGAGATCTGACCATATCCTTTATTTTAGGGCACTTATGCTCCAGTTTTGTAAACATTTTCATTAATTGAATACATGTGGGAAATAATTGAATTGTTTCTTATTCCAAATTAACTGTTTTTGTTAAAGTATTTACATGTAAACTATTTAATTTCTATTTATTTGCAGCTGAGATAGGCTCCAGCCACACCCCCAGCGGCCCCAAAAGAGTTCTTTCTTGTTGTCAAAAGTCCAGCAGACACATTTTGTTATCTGCAGTCCGACATCAGCTATGACATCACATAGATGTATGTGTACATGTATGTCACTAGCGTGTCCCCACCCCCGGGGGTCCGGGCCCTGAAAGAAAAGGTCGCAGCTCAGCAGCTTCCATTGACCACACAGCAGGACTGCAAGCCTCTGCACATCCAGGCTTCCAGAAGGCCCATCCCCCGTCCCTAAGCGCCACCAACAACCTCCCGTCGCCATCCACGCCCCCCCAACCCGCCTGCAAGGGGTCACGTGACGGCGGGCCCCGTCAAGCGGACCCCGTCGGTCCCGTCAAAGGATTTTGCCTCCATCGACAGAAAAGGAGGAGGGGATAACTTTTTGGGAATTTGGCCCTGTGCTTCCTTTTTGCCATAGCGCTCGCTGCTCGCCGCTCGCTTCAACTCTCCGTCACTCTCTCTCTCTCTTTCGCTCGCCCTCGCCCGCCCTTGAGGGAGTCAGGTCAACCTGAGGATTTAAGGTAAGCAACCTTGTGTTGGTCGGACATTCCACAAGTCCATACGTGACACCACATTGTGCGGTCCAGCCTTCGGCTAGCAACCGTTGCCAAGGAGAAGTCGGACATTGAAAACCCTCTCCTGCCGTGAAAATCTCCCAACAGATAACCGGGAGACGTCTGCCGTTTTTTTTTTTTTTTAAAGAGAACCTTTCTCAGGTCACCTTTACAGTACGTACACACCACCCACCTGAGGTTTTCTCCGGTCCAGAACCTGTCCGAGGCTCGCTCATGATGTACAGCTTCATGGGAGGGGGGCTGTTCTGCGCCATCGTGGGGAACATCTTGCTGGTGGTTTCCGCGGCAACTGACTACTGGATCCAGTACCGTCTTTCGGGGAGCTTCGCCCACCAGGGTCTGTGGAGGTACTGCATGTCGGGCAAGTGCTACATGCAGACCGACAGCATCGGTAAGACCCTCTCCTTGGACCACAACACCATTTAAAGAGGCCAACAAAACACACGCGTCAGCTTTTATATGTATTTGTATATGTCTTAAACAAATTATCCAGAGAATAGTGCTCGATACCGTGGTAGAGCGCAATATATGTATGTGTGGGATAAAATCACAAGACTACTTCTTCTCTGCAGAACTGTTTCATGAGGGTTTCCCTCAATCATTTATCTCCTGATGATTGAGGGAACCCCTCATGAAACAGTTCTGTAGAGATAAAGTAGTCTTGTGATTCTTCCCACACACATATACATATATATACATACATACATACATATATGTATATATATACACATATATAAATACATACATACATATATACATACATGCACACATATATATACATATATATATATATATCATAATTAATCTACAATATTTTCTAAAAGTATTATGCAAAACCAACTTTTCCTACCTATTGGTGCCGGTTTTGGTGTATTTGGGCGCTGCATGGATCCTGAAAATTTGAAATCAAACCATAGAGGCATGGCGTAGATATTTATAAAACAATCTTGCCCAATTTTGTACTTCCTCGGGTATGCCCAATTGTGACGATTTATCCATATACGGTCAAGTTTGACCCGAAGAGCTTTGCGCGAGCCTGTCGGTGGCCAACAAAAGTAACTCAAGTCAGTGGCCATTAATTGTACACCAATGCAAATACGGGCACAGCATTTAGTTATATGACCCAACCCAGACAACCTTCCCTAGTCATGGTGCAAATAAAATGAAAATGTCAACAAACATAGTTACACGTAACACAACCTGATTATTGAATTTTGTGGATATTATAACAAAAGATCAGCATTAAAAAAATCAAAAGTACAACCACCAAAATCCATTATAAAGGTTGATGGGAAAAATGCCGAAACACTCTCAACACTTATCCATGTTTGGCGCATTTTAACTGCTTGATAATTCTAATTACAAAACTTTAAGAAGGGCGTCACAGAAGTAAACAATGTAGGGGTCGGATTTTCATATTTTCTTTTAATTATTAATGATATATCCATTATATAATAATTTATAATTACTTTATAATAATAATAATAATAATGATAATATATTTTATTTGTAAAAGCACTTTAAATTGAGCAAACAACCTCAAAGTGTTTAAAAAAATAGAATAAAAACAAAACAGCGGCGCTAGAACCACAAACAGCAGCCCCCAACAAGTAAAATAAATAGTAAGAAGATAAAATAAAAAGTATAACTGACTAATAGCTAGAACTAGCACACATATAACCAAAAAAAGAAAAGTTATTTTGTTTTTTGTTTTAAAATAAGGGTTTTTAAGCCTTTTTAAAAGCATCCACAGTCTGTGGTACCCTCAGGTGGTCAGGGAGAGCATTCCACAGGCTGGGACACACCCTCCCCCATGGACTGGCAAACCCTACATGGACTGACACACCTTCCGCCATGGACTGACACACTTTCCACCATGGACTGACACACTCTCCGCCATGGACTGACACACTCTCCACCATGGACTGACACACCCTCCGCCATGGACTGACACACCCTCCGCCATGGACTGACACACCCTCCGCCATGGACTGACACACCCTCCATGGACTGACACATCCTCTGTGGACTGACACACCCTCCCCCATGACAAACCCTCCATGGACTGACACACCCTCCACCATGGACTGACACACCCTCCATGGACTGACACAACCTCCACCATGGACTGACACACCCTCCACCATGGACTGACACACCCTCCACCATGGACTGACACACCCTCCACCATGGACCGACACACCCTTCGCCATGGACCGACACACCTTCCACCATGGACTGACACACCCTCCACCATGGACCGACACACCCTTCGCCATGGACTGACACACCTTCCACCATGGACTGAGACACCCTCCACCATGGACTGAGACACCCTCCGCCATGGATTGACACACCCTCCCCCATGGACTGACACACCC
Organism: Nerophis ophidion; assembly: GCF_033978795.1. NCBI lineage: Eukaryota > Metazoa > Chordata > Actinopteri > Syngnathiformes > Syngnathidae > Nerophis > Nerophis ophidion. Next base: position 15,303,340 of record NC_084621.1, read on the forward strand.
TCCAACATGGACTGACACACCCTCCAACATAGACTGACACACCCTCCACCATGGACTGACACACCCTCTCCTATGGACTGACACACCCTCTCCTATGGACTGACACACCCTCTCCTATGGACTGACACACCCTCCCCCATGGACTGACAAACCCTCCGCCATGGACTGACACTCGCTCCGTGGACTGACACATCCTCCTATGGACTGACACACCCTCTCCTATGGACTGACACACCCTCCGCCATGGACTGACACTCGCTCCATGGACTGACACATCCTCCGTGGACTGACACTCCCCACCCCCATGAACTGACAAACCCTCCATGGACTGACACAACCTCCTCCATGGACTGAAACACCTTCCACCATGGACTGACACACCCTCCATGGACTGACACACCCTCCCCCATGGATTGACACACCTTCCACCATGGACTGACACACCCTCCGCCATGGACTCACACACCCTCCACCATGGACTGACACACCCTCCACCATGGACTGACACACCCTCCTCCATGGACTGACACACCTTCCACCATGGACTGACACACCCTTCGCCATGGACTGACACACCTTCCACCATGGACTGAGACACCCTCCGCCATGGATTGACACACCCTCCCCCATGGACTGACACACCCTCCAACATGGACTGACAAACCCTCCGCCATGGACTGACAAACCCTCCATGGACTGACACACCCTCTCCTATGGACTGACACACCCTCCGCCATGGACTGACAAACCGTTCGCCATGGACTGACAAACCCTCCATGGACTGACACACCCTTCCCCATGGAATGACACACCTTCCACCATGGACTGACACACCCTCCCCCATGGACTGACACACCCTCCCCCATGGACTGACACACCCTCCACCATGGACTGACACACCCTCCCCCATGGACTGACACACCCTCCACCATGGACTGACACACCCTCCCCCATGGACTGACGAACCCTCCGCCATGGACTGACAAACCCTCCACGGACTGACACACCCTCCGCCATGGACTGACACACCCTCCACCATGGACTGACACACCCTCCCCCATGGACTGACACAACCTCCCCCCATGGACTGACACACCCTCCATGGACTGACACAACCTCCCCCATGGACTGACACACCCTCCCCCATGGACTGAAACACCTTCCACCATGGACTGACACACCCTCCCCAATGGACTGACACTCCCCTCCGTGGACTGACACACCCTCCATGGACTGACAAACCCTCCCCCATGGACTGACAAACCCTCCATGGACTGACACACCCTCCACCATGGACTGACACACCCTCCCCCATGGACTGACACAACCTCCCCCATGGACTGAAACACCTTCCACCATGGACTGACACACCCTCCCCAATGGACTGACACACCCTCCGCCATGGACTGACACTCCCCTCCGTGGACTGACACACCCTCCATGGACTGACAAACCCTCCAACATGGACTGACACACCCTCCAACATAGACTGACACACCCTCCACCATGGACTGACACACCCTCTCCTATGGACTGACACACCCTCTCCTATGGACTGACACACCCTCTCCTATGGACTGACACACCCTCCCCCATGGACTGACAAACCCTCCGCCATGGACTGACAAACCCTCCGCCATGGACTGACACTCGCTCCGTGGACTGACACATCCTCCTATGGACTGACACACCCTCTCCTATGGACTGACACACCCTCCGCCATGGACTGACACTCGCTCCGTGGACTGACACATCCTCCGTGGACTGACACATCCTCCGTGGACTGACACCCCCCACCCCCATGAACTGACAAACCCTCCATGGACTGACACAACCTCCCCCATGGACTGAAACACCTTCCACCATGGACTGACACACCCTCCATGGACTGACACACCCTCCCCCATGGATTGACACACCTTCCACCATGGACTGACACACCCTCCGCCATGGACTCACACACCCTCCACCATGGACTGACACACCCTCCACCATGGACTGACACACCCTCCACCATGGACTGACACACCCTCCTCCATGGACTGACACACCTTCCGCCATGGACTGACACACCCTTCGCCATGGACTGACACACCTTCCACCATGGACTGAGACACCCTCCGCCATGGATTGACACACCCTCCCCCATGGACTGACACACCCTCCAACATGGACTGACACACCCTCCCCCATGGACTGACACACCCTCCATGGACTGACACAACCTCCCCCATGGACTGACACACCCTCCATGGACTGACACAACCTCCCCCATGGACTGAAACACCTTCCACCATGGACTGACACACCCTCCCCAATGGACTGACACTCCCCTCCGTGGACTGACACACCCTCCATGGACTGACAAACCCTCCCCCATGGACTGACAAACCCTCCATGGACTGACACACCCTCCACCATGGACTGACACACCCTCCCCCATGGACTGACACAACCTCCCCCATGGACTGAAACACCTTCCACCATGGACTGACACACCCTCCCCAATGGACTGACACACCCTCCGCCATGGACTGACACTCCCCTCCGTGGACTGACACACCCTCCATGGACTGACAAACCCTCCCCCATGGACTGACAAACCCTCCATGGACTGACACACCCTCCACCATGGACTGACACACCCTCCCCCATGGACTGACACAACCTCCCCCATGGACTGAAACACCTTCCACCATGGACTGACACACCCTCCCCAATGGACTGACACACCCTCCGCCATGGACTGACACTCCCCTCCGTGGACTGACACACCCTCCATGGACTGACACACCCTCCCCCATGGACTGACAAACCCTCCATGGACTGACACACCCTCCCCCATGGACTGACACACCCTCCACCATGGACTGACACACCCTCCACCATGGACTGACACACCCTCCACCATGGACTGACACACCCTCCACCATGGACTGACACACCTTCCACCATGGACTGACACACCCTCCACCATGGACTGACACACCTTCCCCATGGACTGACAAACCCTCCATGGACTGACACACCCTCCACCATGGACTGACACACCCTCCACCATGGACTGACACACCCTCCACCATGGACTGACACACCTTCCACCTTGGACTGACACACCCTCCACCATGGACTGACACACCTTCCCCATGGACTGACAAACCCTCCATGGACTGACACACCCTCCACCATGGACTGACACACCCTCTGGTGTGGACCGCTCGCTGGCCATCCACCTGGTGGCCACAACTTTTGAGTGACATGACGTGTGTGTGCTTCCTGTTCCCAGCGTACTGGAACGCCACGCGGGCGTTCATGATCCTGTCGGCCATGTCCTGCTTCGCCGGCATCATGGCGGGCATCTTGTCCTTCGCACATTTCTCCGCCTTCGAGAGATTCAACCGCTCCTTCGCCGCCGGGATCATGTTCTTTGTTTCAAGTGAGTGGTGGAGTGCCCGCGGGGGTGTGTCCATAATATTGATGAGCCTCTTGTGTGCCGCCAGCTCTCTTCGTCCTGTTGGCCATGGCGGTCTACACCGGCGTCACCGTCAACTTCCTGGGCAAGCGCTTTGGCGACTGGCGCTTCTCCTGGTCTTACATCCTGGGCTGGGTGGCACTGCTCATGACCTTCTTCGCAGGTGGGCTCACATCAGGGGCCGACTAAGTTCTCACAGCGAGGGCCGCGCACTGAAACAGGGTCTCAGTCATAAGAATGGTCGCAATAAGTCATATATATATATATATATATATATATATATATATATACATACAAACACCGTTTTCATATGAGTTGGGAAATTGTGTTATAAATCATTAACTTTATAGTTTGATGCCAGCAACACGTGAAAAAGAAGTTGGGAAAGGTGTCAAAAAAATACTGATAAAGTTGAGGAATGCTCATCAAACACTTATTTGGAACATCCCACAGGTGTGCAGGCTAATTGGGAACAGGTCGGTGCCATGATTGGGTATAAAAGCAGTTTTCCAAAAAACGCTCAGTCTCTCACAAGGATGGGGCGAGGTACACCCCTTTGTCCACAACTGCGTGAGCAAATAGTCAAACAGTTTAAGAACAACGTTTCTCAAAGTACAATTGCAAGAAATTTAGGGATTTCAACATGTACGCTCCATAATATCATCAAAAGGTTCAGAGAATCTGGAGAAATCACTCCACGTAAGCGGAATGTCAGGAAACCAACATTCAATCCCTCAGACAGCACTGTATCAAAAACCGACATCAATCTCTAAAGGATATCACTACATGGGCTTAGGAGCATTTCAGAAAACAACTGTCACTAAATAGAGTTTGGCGCTACATCTGTAAGTGCAAGTAAAAGCTCTACTATGCAAAGCGAAAACCATTTATCAACAACATCCAGAAATGCCACCGGCTTCTCTGGGCCTGAGATCATCTAAGATGGACTGATGTAAAGTGGAAACGTGTTCTGTGGTCTGACGAATCCACATTTCATATTGTTTTTGGAAATATTCGACATTCTGTCATCCGTACCAAAAGGCTTGGCGAACCATTCAGACTGTTATCGACGCAAAGTGTGATGGTATGGGGGTGCATTAGTGCCCAAGGCATGGGTAACTTACACATCTGTGAAGGCACCATTAATGCTGAAAGGTACATACAGGTTTTGGAATGACATATGCTGCCAGCTAAGCGCCGTATTTTTCATGGGCGCCCCTGCTTATTTCAGCAAGACAATGCCAAGCCACATTCAGCACGTGTTACAACAGCGTGGCTTTGTAAAAAAAGAGTGCGGGTACTTTCCTGGCCCAACTGCAGTCCAGACCTGTCTCCCATGGAAAATGTGTGGCGCATTATGAAGCGTAAAATACGACAGCGGAGACCCCGGACTGTTGAACGACTGAAGCTCTACATAAAACAAGAATGGGAAAGAATTCCACTTTCAAAGCTTCAACAATTAGTTTCCTCAGTTCCCAAACGTTTATTGAGTGTTGTTAAAAGAAAAGGTGATGTAACACAGTGGTGAACATGCCCTTTCCCAACTACTTAAGAGAGGTATGATTATTCCTGACATGTTTGCGGTTTTCTTTTTTGGGAAACGTATTGTATTTTATTTGAATGGTTCTGACTGCATTACATTTGGCATCGTTGGCAACGAGAAGAAGGCGTGGCTAAAACAACTTGGGCCGTGATTAAGACCTCGGAGGGACTAACATTATTTGTTGAGCTTTAAAGAAGAAAAAGAGCTGAGTGTTAGTCAACATTGCAACATTTTCTCCTCACATTTCCCCCCCTTTACCCTTTTTTTCATGTTTTCTTTCCTTACAGTACTTTCTTACAATGTGCCATTGAAACATTCTAAAAAGCTGGACACAAATGTATGTCTTTTGTGTTCCTGCAGGTATATTTTACATGTGCGCCTACAGGATGCATGAGTGCAGAAGGGTGGCTGGCCCACGTTGACAACTTGCAAAGCCCAACCATTCTCATTGTCAAATAAAGCAATAGAATGTTGCTCACGCAATAAAACATGCATGATATCTTGTCTTTTTTCTTCTTCTTAGGTTCGGGGGCAAAATAGACCAGAAAATGTGCCCTAGATATTTTAAAATAATCCATGTCAATATATTATAGTTCAATATTAATAATACCGTATTTCCTTGAATTGCCACCAGGGCGCTAATTAATTTAAAACCTCTTCTCGAGGCATGCGGTAAATTTAGGCCTGCGCTTATAAATTTGAGTGTGATGTAAGGATACCATCATGAAAAGCACATTTAATCAAAAAAAACGTTATGGTCTTACCTTTACTTATAAATGAAGTCCATGCGCAGCTCCTTCTGATCAAAAGCATCGATAACTTGTTTATAGAAGTCTTCCTTATCTTTCTTCAGTTTTAAAAGTCCCTCCGTCTCGATGGAGATCTTCCTTTATTACCTCCTGCTTCCATTGAAAGTCCAGTTTAGAAAACTGATTTATTTGAGATATGTAATCCTCCATGTTAAAAGTGCAAGCGAGAGGAAAAAATAAACACTCTTACTGCTTGTTGTCACTTCCTCTGCAGCCGAGTAGTCGCAAGAAGGATCACTAGCGCCCTCTACCACCAGGAGGCGGGAGTCATTTAATGACTCATATTTGACACACGCAGCTACGGTATATTAAAAAAACATAGCTGCTTACTGTTCTTTTTAGCATATTCAATAGCTTGGAGCTTAAATCCTACTGAATAGCTCTTAATCTTCTTCCCTTTATGCGATTTCAAATGATTGAAATCAGCCTCTTTCATTTTGAAAAGGATGACAGGTGAAGTGTCACTCGTGACGTGACGAGTTTGAGCCGGTGGAAATTCTAGGCATATGCTAATTATTTGGCGAAATGAGTTTGACCCGGCGGAAATTCTAGACATGCGCTAATAAAAATAGTATGTTGCAAAACGAGTTTGACCCAATTTGAGTTTTTCCTCTTCTTTTTTTCGGTTGAATTTTGAATTTCAAAGAGTCGAAACTGAAGATAAACTATGTTTCAAAATTTAATTTTCTTCTTTTGTGTGTTTTCTCCTCTTCTAAACCCTCGATTAAGTGTTTTTCTTCATCATTTATTCTCTACAAAAAACCTTCCGTAAAAGGAAAAAAAAAGTATGATGGAATGACAGACAGAAATACCCATATTTTTATATATATAGATTTATTTATTAAAGGTAAATTGAGGAAATCGGCTATTTCTGGCAATTCATTTAAGTGTGTATCAAACTGGTAGCCCTTCGCATTAATCAGTACCCAAGAAGTAGGTCTTGGTTTCAAAAAGGTTGCTGACCCCTGCTCTACATAAACTTCACATCCAGCCCTCAATTCTAAGTTGTTGTTTTTTTGTTTGCTTTCCGCCCTTTTTGTCAAAGAAAACAATGTGTTTTTATGGCAAACACACAACTTATGCAAAATCTTCAACAAAAAAAATATTTGTCAAAGTGTAATATTTGATGTGAAGTAATGGGAGCCCTGGATAGGTCAATACTTCATAAAAACATTAATTTTGATTCAATATTATTGTGGAGAGGCGGAGCCAACGGGCTGACGGAAAGGAGGCGGAGGATGCGGCGTAGCGGAGAGGCGGGGCTTGCTGGGAGCGACGCCGCCACAATCTAAATCAGGTGCGTGGCACACACACCAGCACGCAATTAATTATTCTCCTCCTGCTGTATAAAAGGGGAGAAGGAGGAGATATCGGGGAAGGAGTTGGAGAGCCTGCAAGAGCAGATGAAGAGCAATTAAGAGCGAGCCAGAGAGGAGGACGACAACGGCGGCTGCAAGAGCGGACCTTGAGCGATCAGTGGAAAGGAGCAGCTGCAAAGCGATCTGGCCTACACTAAAGACAAGCTTTATTTAAAAAAATAAAAGAGTCATACCTGCTCAAAAGCATGTCCTTCCTGGGTGGTCCACTGAACCCGAGCGACGACAGCAAGCAACTCTCCCAATTAGGTTTTGAACAATGACAGTTTTGATGAAAAAAAAAAACAGCTTTGGTTTATTAGTCAACTTAGCAACTTTCTCTAAATGACATTTCACCTGTAAGCTTCTTTATTCCATTTTTGTTTATTTAAATAGTATTAATAGAATGTGCCATGAGCCTTTAAAACATGGCCTCTGGGCCACACTTTTGACACCACTACTATAGCTCATAAAAAATTGAATCTGATAAGTCTATCATCCATCTTCTTCCACTTATCCGAGGTCGGGTCGCGGGGGCTGCAGCCCAAGCAGAGAAGCCCAGACTTTGGGCTCCCCAGCCACTTGGTCCAGCTTTTCCCGGGGGATCCTGAGGCGTTCCCAGGCCAGCCGGGAGACATAGTCTTCCCAACGTGTCCTGGGTCTTCCCCTTGGCCTTCTACAGGTGGGACGTGCCCTAAACACCTCCCTAGGGAGGCATTCGGGTGGCATCCCGACCAGATGCCCGAACCACCTCATCTGGCCCCTCTCCAGATGAGGAGCAGCGGCTTTATTTTGAGTTCCTCCTGGATGGTTCCTGGATGAGGAAACTCATTTCGGCCGTTTGTACCCGTGATCTTGTCCTGTTGGTCATAACCCAAAGCTCATGACCATAGGTGAGGATGGGAACGTAGATGGACCGGTAAATTGAGAGCTTTGCCTTCCGGCTTCACCACAACGGATCAATACAGCGTCCACATTACTGAAGACGCCGCACCGATCCTCCTGTTGACCTCACGATCCACTCTTCCCTCACTCGTGAACAAGACTCCGAGGTACTTGAACTCCTCCACTTGGGGCAGGGTCTCCTCCCCAACCCGGAGATGGCGCTCTACCCTTTTCCGGGCGAGAACCATGGACTGGGACTTGGAGGTGTTGACTCTCATTCCATTCGCTTCACACTCGGCTGCGAACCGATCCAGTGAGAGCTGAAGATCCTGGCTAGATGAAGCCGTCAGGACCACATCATTTTTTTTTTTTTTGTTTGTTTTTTTTTTCCCAAGATGGCGCTGCTGTAGTGGCTGCTATAGGCAGGAGCTCTGTGCTCTTGTATCATCCTTTTGTGTTTCCCTCTTGTTTTCATGTCTTATTATATTTTTTTGCATTTTGGTCCCTTGTCCCACAGTCCCTTTGGGACTGTGTGACAAGGGGTGGCACTTTCGTGACCTCTGTGTTGCTTTTTTTGGTGGACTTTTGGATCTGCCTCCCGGGAGCCTTTTGGCCATGGAGACCAGCTGCTGGGTGTCTGCGACACCAGAGTCTGTTTGGAGGGACTGGAGGAGATGCGGATGAGGGGGACAGAGCTGCGGAGCTAGCACTGAGCTACTGGGACGGAGAGGCTTCGCGGTGTCTTGGCTGGGTGAGCAGGTGTCGGACACCTCAGTCACCTTGGACGTATCCTCGCTCATCCATGCGGACTGGACACTGGCCGAGAGTGGAGTCGGCTGTCTTGGTTGCTTTGTTGGGTCTGCTCCTGTCTCTGGCCATGCTCCCTCCTCCCCAGCGGACGATGGCGTGGAACACCGCAGAGGCCACCACAGTGGATATGTTTCTTTTACTTTTTATTCATAGCTGTATGTAGAAGTGTCTGGTTGTATCTGCTGCTTTAATGTCTTTAATGTCCTTTGTGTTCTTTGATGTTTGATGTTTCCCTCTTACACACTTGTAAGAGGGATGTGTACTATGGCTATGAGTTGTTCTTTTCCCTTGGCCTCAGTCTGCACCCCCACTCCAGGGCCTAGGCTAAGACCGATTTTTTATTTTATTTTAATCTTCTATTTCCCCCCCCCCCCCCCCCCCCGTTTACCTGTATCTCATCTTTTTTGTAAGGGGCGCTGGAAGCCGGCAGAACCGTCAGCGATCCTGTTCTGTCTCCCTGTAATGTTTGTCTGATCTTGAATGGGATCGTGCTGAAAATTGTAATTTTCCTGAAGGAACTCTCCTGACGGAATAAATAAAGTACTATCTAATCTAATCTAATCTAAAAAAGCAGAGACCCAATCCTGCAACCGGATCCCCTTAACGCCCTGACTGTGCCTAGAAATTCTGTCCATAAAAGTTCTGAACAGAATGGGTGACAAAGGGCAGCCTTGGCGGGGTCCAACCCTCACTGGAAACGGGTCCGACTTACTCCCGGCGATGCGGACCAAGCTCTGACACTGATCATACAGGGAGCGGACCGCCACAATCAGACAGTCCGATACCCCATACTCTCTGAGCACTCCCCACACGGTCCAATGCCTTCTCCAAGTCCACAAAGCACATGTAGACTGGTTGGGTGTTTAAACTCCCATGCACACTCAAGGACCCTGCCCAGAGTACAGAGCTGGTCCACATTTCCAGGACCAGGACGAAAACCACACTGTTCCTCCTGAATCCCAGGTCGGACTATCCGGCATAGCCTCCTCTCCAGTACACCTGAATAGACCTTACCGGGAAGGCTTATATATTATAATTATTATTTATTTATTTAATTTTTTCCTATTACATACATGTAAATATAATATTACATCTATAATTATTTTTAAATACTTTTTTATTTAATTTTTTAAAGTGACCCAAAAAATCAATTTACATTCGAATCGAGATTTTTATTCATCACCATTCTAAATTGATAAATAACTTTTAAAAATCAATAAGAAAAATATATGTTTTTTTTAATGTATTTGTTATGTTTTTTTAAGATCTAAGTTTTAGAAGGACCAAAGGAACGTAACTCACCTGCAACCTGTGCTGAAAAAGTTTTATTATAATTGTTATACCAAATATTTGATTGCAAGAACTGCTTTGAATCAAGAGTCGTGTTGAATCTGGAATTCATTTTGAATCGAATCATCACCTATGGAAATCGGAACCAATATTTTTGTGCCGAAAGATTCACTTTCCTAATATACAGTGTATGTGTGCAAAAATATAAAACTTTTAATTTCTTTAAAAAAAAAAAAAAAAAAAAAAGTATCAATAAAAAAGTATGTCACAAAATGAGAATAAACTGCGGATAAAAGTCAGCAGCATAATCGGAGCAAAACTTTGAAGTGAATTATATTTACAAACCACGTTTCCATATGAGTTGGGAAATTGTGTTAGATGTAAATATAAACAGAATACAATTATTTGGAAATCATTTTCAACCCATATTCAGCTGAATATGCTACAAAGACAACATATTTGATGTTCTAACTCATAAACGTTTTTTTTTTGCAAATAATAATTAACTTTAGAATTTGATGCCAGCAACACGGGACAAAGAAGTTGGGAAAAGGTGGCAATAAATACTGATAAAGTTGAGGAATGCTCATCAAACACTTATTTGGAACATCCCACAGGTGTGCAGGCTAATTGGGAACAGGTGGGTGCCATGAGTGGGTATAAAAACAGCTTCCATAAAATGCTGAGTAATTCACAAACAAGGATGGGGTGAGGGTCACCACTTTGTAAGCAAATTGTCGAACAGTTTTAGAACAACTTTTCTCAACGAGCTATTGCAAGGAATTTAGGGATTTTACCATTTACGGTCCGTAAAATCATCAAAGGTTCAGAGAATTTGGAGAAAATACTGCAAGTAAGCGATGATATTACGGACGGTTGATCCCTCAGGCGGTACTGCATCAAAATCCGACATCAGTGTGTAAAGGATATCACCACATGGACTCAGGAACACTTCATAAAACCACTGTCAGTAACTACAGTTGGTCTCTACATCTGTAAGTGCAAGTTAAAAATCTACTATGCAAAGCAAAACTTATTTATCAACAATATCCAGAAATGCTGCTGGCTTGGCTGGGCCCGAGCTCATCTAAGATGGACTGATGCAAAGTGGAAAGGTGTTCTGTGGTCTGACAAGTCCACATTTCATATTGTATTTAGAAACAGAGGACGTGGTGTCCTCCAGAACAAAGAGGAAAATAACCATCTGGATTGTCATAGGCGCAAAGTTAAAAAGCCAGCATCTGTGATGGTATGGGGGTGTATTAGTGCCCAAGGGATGGGTAACTTACACATCTGTGAAGGCACCATTAATGCTGAAAGGCACATACAGGTTTTGGAGCAACATATGTTATCATCCAAGCAACGTTATCATGGACGCCCCTGCTCATTTCAGCAAGACAAGTGTTACAACAGTGAAGCTTCGTAAAAAAAGAGTGTGGGTACTTTCCTGGCCCGCCTGCAGTCCAGACGTGTCTCCCATCGAAAATGTGTGCCGCAATTTGAAGCGTAAAATACGACAGCGGAGACCCCGGACTGTTGAAGGACTGAAGCTCTACATAAAACAAGAATGGGAAAGAATTCCACTTTCAAAGCTTCAACAATTAGTTTCCTCAGTTCCCAAACGTATATTGAGTGTTGTTAAAAGAAAAGGTGATGTAACACAGTGGTGAACATGCCCTTTCCCAATTACTTTGGCACGTGTGGCAGGCATGAAATTCTAAGTTAATTATTATTTGCAAAACAAAAATAAAGTTTGAGTTTGAACATCAAATATGTTGTCTTTGTAGTGCATTCAACTGAATATGGGTTGAAAATGATTTACAAATCATTGTATTCTGTTTATATTTACATTTAACACAATTTCCCAACTCATATGGAAACGGGGTTTGTACTTAGCCCTTTTCTCCAGTGACTCAAAGCGCTTTACATAGTGAAAGTCAATATGTAAGTTCCTTTTAAAGCAGTGTGGGTGGCCCTAGGACCAGGTGCCTCAGGATGGCGAAAGCGGGAATCGAACCTAGAACCCTCAATTTGATGGCACAGCCGCTCTACCAACCCAGCTATACCGCTCCAAGCTATTGAAGACACAGAGTACACCCCGGCATGATAGCGTACAACATGGGTCCTTCATACGGTGGTGGCGACCCGGACAGGCGGCGGCGGCACAAAAGAGGGCGGGGCCACTGAAAGACTGGACGGCGTCTGTAAAGCAGCGCAAGCAACAGCTGCTGATTGGAGTGCGGCCAGAGGGGCAACGTGACGACCTCACCAACCTGATGCAACCTGTTGTAGGCCGGGGGAGACGGCGCTTGCGTCTGTGGGGTCACCACCTGTTGGCGACACCGAGATACGACGTTAAGAAAAGAGCTCGCTGTGAAAATAACGGGAGACTTCCCTCTGACCTTCTCTGCTGCTCGGGACACGGGATATCTGGTCTGGCGACCTGCGGAGAACACAGATAGTCCTAAATGTCCACACTGTGGCGTTCCGGCGTGTGATCTTACTTTGGATCCCGCTCCAGCGGACCAGGAAGTAGACGAGCCCGCACGCCAGAAGCAGGAAGAGGATGCTGCAGGGAATCCCAGCGGCGATGCCGGCGATGGCTGCGCCGCTCAGACCTTCGCCTGCCGACCCACAGACCTCATTTCAGTATCGTTATTGACATCCTTGTGCGTACAGAGCTGCTTGCATAACGTGTGACCCAAAGCAGCCTCAGCAATGTAACTAGGGAACTCCTAAACTGAATAAATAGAGGAGCGCATGGGCTGTTCCTCAGAGCGTAGGGTGAGACTGTAACTGAGTGTTCAGCTTCATGCCTTCTCCTCATGAGCAAAATTGAACTCGGTCTCTGCCTGATTCCTTGCTTCTTGTTCTGTTTAAAATATAGTTTGGTGCTTAAACCTGACAAGTATCGTTATTGACATCCTAGGACAGTATCGCCCTGACATTTCAAATATATTCTCAAGAGACAACAATACAACCCTGGATATACTTAGAGTAGCCAATGTACAGCTTGTATTGATTCGCGAGCTAGTGACGAGCGGATCGATACTGAAATATCGATACCACCAATACCAGACCTTTATGCTCTAATATCAATTCTCAAATATTGATACTTTTAATACTTTAGTTCAGGGGTGTCTAAACTTTTTCCACCAAAGTCCAAAGACTGCAAAGTGAAAGTATGCGGGGGCCATATTGATATTGTTCCAACTTTTTGGTGACTACGTATATTACTAATTTATATTTAGATTGTTTCAACTTGTTCTCGTTACACAGTGATTTTTTTGGGCTATTTCTCCTTACATTTTTACTGTTTTTCTTCCGCATATGAGAAGAGAAAAAAATAATAATAGGAATGTGTAACTACATAACCTAGTGTGTCAAACATTCTACCTGTAAGAAAATAATCTTTATTTAACAGTCCTCCTTTTTGCTGTTATTTTTCAAATTAATTCATAAGTCAGTTCATTAAAACATAAAATAATACTGAGTAAACATTGTTTTTATTTGAAGTAGAGATATTTTTCTTTTTGACAGCTGGTAACATTTTTCTAATTATTTTATAAGATTGTATTATTTTATATTTTAATTAACAAACAGACGGATTAAACTTTGTTTATATTTTAAGTGGATTTCATTTTTATTTTGAGAGTTTGTACATTTTTTTCAATTACTTCGTAAGTTAGTATTTTTTTTTTAATAATTCAAAGTAACCCAACTTGGTTCATATTTTTTGTATATCTTATATTTATTTGAGAGCTTATAATATTTTAGTTCAGGGGTGTGTGAACCTTTTCCACCAAAAGCCACACTGTCAGTGTTAGTTTGTGGCGAACCCCAAAATGCAGAGTTGGAGGCAGGCATTGAGTACGAAAACATGATTTAATAAAACAGACAAAAACCGAACAAAAGGGTAAAAACAAAAAGCGCGCACGAGACGGATAACAAACTAAAAGAGCTAACATGGGAGCTAGCAGGAAACAGAAGTCGTTAGTATGAAAACAATACGGAAGCAAGGAACAAAAGACAGTAAATTACAAACAGCTACCGAAATATAGCTTACCGCTACGCTGCAATGACAAGACACGACACGACACGACGGGAGCGAAAATAATCCAGCACTGGCTGGACGACAAAGCAGGTAAAAATAGGATTGGGCTGATTGACACCAGGTGTGGCCAGGTGCCAATCAGCCACAGATGAAGGGAAACAGCGCTCAGAGAGAAAGACAGGAAACAGACAAAATAAGAGCACTGATAAGAAATCCTACACACACAGAGTAAAAAACTAAAACACAAACAAACTGTCAGGGACAAGCCTGACACACATACTGAAAAGTTCAAATATGCGGGAGCCATTTTGATAACTTTTTATATATATATATATAAATATTGTGCCAACTATTCATTAAAAGTATAAGGTGACAACGTATATCACTCATTTTTAGTTGGAACATTTCAACTTGTCATTACATCCCGTTTTTTTGGGGCTATTTCTTTTTAAAAATTTTTTACAGTTGTTTTTTTTTCCCCCTACATATAAGAATAGACTAAAAATAATAATACGATTGTGTAACTGCATTACCTGCTTTTATGAAAATATTAATGTTCATTTAACAGTGTTCCTTTTTGTTGCTGTAATTATTCAAATGTATTCACAAGTCAGTTAATTAAAACATAAAATGATACTGTGTAAATATTGTTTTTATTTAAAGTATAATTTATCTTTATCTTAATAGCTTGTAATATTTTTCAATTAATTTATACGAGAGTATTATGTTATGTTTTAATTAACAAACAAACTGACTACATTTTTTAACGTTGAGAGTTTGTAATATTTTTTTTAATCAATTCATAAGTTAGTATTATGTTCTAATTAACAAAGTAACTAAACTTTGTTTTTATATTTTAAGTTGACTTTATTTTGAGATATTTTAATATTTTAGATCAGGGGTGTGTAAACTCTTTCCGTCAAGGGCCGCGTACATTTGATATTTGTTTATCTTTTAAATAATGTTTTAAAAAAAACACATATCATATATTTAAAGACAATATTTTGTGTTAAAAGTGACTTAATTTTTCACTTGTAGATGGAGCCAAATGTGTCGAGCGCTTGAGTCAGTGGTTTTGTTTCGGACTTGCAGGCAAAAAGCAGGGTGCAGCTTTGTTGCGGAAGCAGAGACCTCCACCTCACTTCTCAGCGATTTATCCTTTTTATCCCCCTTTTGACAAGTTGTCCCCCTGTTGCTAACTCATTATGAGTGCCAAAAAGACACCAAACCAGTATGGAAAACAGATGGGAATCGCTGAGAAATTAAAAAAAAAAAAAATACTATTTACTAGGAAGATATCAAAAGTATGGAAGAATCATGGAAGCCGGGTTTGTACCAGAGCAAGTTTTAATTGTGATGAGACTGGATTTTATGGAAAAAAAATTGCCAAAGCAGATTTACCTCACAACAAAAAAAGGACACACACGCAGACACGCCCCCCTGTGTTGGTGTAATTTACTAGTTAAACTGTATATCATTGTTACAGATAAGGATTTTAGTGATGTCTGGCCGTTTGTGAGGTTGCCATAGTGACTCCTGTGTGCGTGCGCGGCGCGTATTGGCAGAGCAGTGCACACAGCACAGTTCAGCTTACCATTGTTGTTTTGGCTTGTTGATAAAGAAACAGTTTATCCATCAACTCCTGGTTATGTTTGTTTGCTATTGAGAACTGCAGAGCACTTTATTTCATCTTCAACGTGTACAATTGTACTTTTGTCGAGGCTGCGACCAATTACAATAGATTTTATTGCCATTATTACAGTGAGCAGGTTCAAAGAACAATTATTCATATCTGCATGGTTTCTTTAGGAGAAATGTGCTTCACTATACACACTTTTCTATTTACCAACCCTGTTCAAGAAGCTGTTAAAGGCCTACTGAAAGCCACTACTACCCACCACGCAGTCTGATAGTTTATATATCAATGATGAAATATTAACATTGCAACACATGCCAATACGGCCTTTTTAGTTTACTAAATCGCAATTTTAAATTTCGCGCGGAAGTATCAAGCTAAAACATCGCGTGTGTGTGACATCACGCATTGTAGAGGACATTTTGTTCCAGCACCGTTCCCAGCTATGAGTCGTCTGTTTTCACCGCATAATTCCACAGTATTCTGGACATCTGTGTTGCTGAATCTTTTGCAATTTGTTCAATGAACAATGGAGACGTCAAAGAAGAAAGCTGTAGGTGGGAAGCGGTGTATTGCGGTCGCCTTTAGCAACACAAACACAGCCGGTGTTTCATTGTTTACATTCCCGAAAGATGACGGTGAAGCTTTACTATGGAACAGAGCGGTCAAGCGAACACGGTTGGATTGGACCACACACACAAAGTACAGTGTGTTATGCAGCGAGCATTTCGAAAGATCGTGTTTCGAAGAGGGTCCCTTGCGAAGGGCAGAGATGGGCATCGCCATCACCCGTCGACAGGTGCTGAAGAAGTGAAGTGAATTATATTTATATAGCGCTTTTCTCAAGTGACTCAAAGCGCTTTTACATAGTGACACCCAATATCTAAGTTACATTTAAACCAGTGTGGGTGGCACTGGGAGCAGGTGGGTAAAGTGTCTTGCCCAAGGACACAACGGCAGTAACTAGGATGGCACAAGCGGGAATCGAACCTGCAACCCTCAAGTTGCTGACACGGCCACTCTACCAACCGAGCTAGGCCGAAGAAAGGTGCGGGGCCGACCTTCATGTTGTACGGGTACGACCATATAAACTCACTAAAACACTAGTAACACAATAAGCAAATAAGGGATTTTCCAGAATTATCGTAGTAAATTTGTCTAATAACATCTGAATCACTCCCAATGTATAGTCTTTTATTTATTTATTTTTTTCTAGTCCTTCACTCTCACTTTCCTCATCCATGAATCTTTCATCCTCGCTCAAATTAATGGGGAAATCGTCGCTTTCTCGGTCCGAATTGCTCTCGCTGCTGGTGGCCATGATTGTAAACAATGTTCAGATGTGAGGAGCTCCACAACCCGTGACGTCACGCGCACATCGTCTGCTACTTCCGGTACAAGCAAGGCTTTTTTATCAGCAACCAAAAATTGCGAACTTTATGGTCGATGTTCTCTACTAAATCCTTTCAGCAAAAATATGGCCTTTAATGGCCTACTGAAATTAGATTTTCTTATTCAAACGGGGATAGCAGGTCCATTCTATGTGTCATACTTGATCATTTTGCGATATTGCCATATTTTTGCTTAAAGGATTTAGTAGAGAACATCCACGATAAAGTTCGCAACTTTTGGTGCTGATAAAAAAGCCTTGCCTGTACCGGAAGTAGCAGACGATGTGCGCGTGACGTCACCGGTGTAAAGGCTCCTCACATCCGAACATTGTGTATAATGTGAGCCACCAGCAGTGAGAGCAATTCGGACCGAGAAAGCGACAATTTCCCCATTAATTTGAGCGAGGATGAAAGATTCGTGGAAGAGGAAAGTTAGAGTGAAGCTCTAACAAAAAAAAAAAAAAAAAAAAAGATAAAGGCGATGGCTCCAGGCCGCGGCAGTGGGAGCGTTTCAGATGTAATTAGACACATTTACTAGGATAATTCTGGAAAATCCCTTATCTGCTTATTGTGTTAACAATATTTTTGTGAGATTATTAAGTCATACCTGAAAGTCGGATGGCTGCGGTGAACGCAGTGTCTCTGAGAGAAGCCGGGGAGCCAAGATCACAGCTGCCTTTTTGAGCTGCAGGATGAGGTCGCGTAATCCGCTCAAGTCTCCGGTAAGAGCCGACTTAATATCACAATTTTCCCATCCAAAAACTTGCTGGTTGACGTAGAGAAACCTGTTCGCTTGACCGCTCTGTGTTAAAGCTTCACAACAAACAAAGAAACACCGGCTGTGTTTCGGTGCTAAAGGCAGCTGCAATCCAACGCTTTCCACCAACAGCATTCTTCTTTGACGTCTCCATTATTAATTGAACAAATTGCAAAACATTCAGCAACACAGATATCCAAAATACTGTGTAATTAAGCGATGAAAAGAGACGACTTTTAGCCGTAAGTGGTGCTGGGCTAAAATGTCCCCTCCAACCAATAATGTCACAAGCACACGTCATCATGCGTGTCATCATTCCGCGACGTTTTCAACAGGAAACTTAGCGGGAAATTCTAAATTGCAATTTAGTAAACTAAACCGGCCGTATTGGCATGTGTTGCAATGTTAACATTTCATCATTGATATATAAACTATCAGACTGCGTGGTGGGTAGTAGTGGCTTTCAGTAGGCCTTTAAGTTTGTCCATCACTGCCATGTCTCTGTAGCTGTGATGGACTTGTTTAGTCACTAGGGGGCGACAGAAACCACATAATTGTCATTCATATCAGGCTTACAAACTTGCTGTATTTCACGCCCAGTATATTGTTTATTTTAATACATGATTTATTTTATATCATGTATGTGTGTGTGTATATATAATGTTGCACGTTATCAAGTATCATTTGTATTGTTTTTTTCCCCCGTTTTGTCTATTTGTTTAGACCACATGCACATTGAAGCTGGAAACCATTATTCATATTTACATATTTTCTTCTGGAGAAGGTTGCTTGACTATACAAGCTTGTAAATTTACGAACCCTGTTCAAGAACCTACTAAGTTCTTTAATCATTGCACATGTTACGGCAGAGGTCGGGAACCTTTTTTTAACCAAGAGAGAGCCATGAAAGCCAAATATTTTAAAATGTATTTCCGTGAGAGCCATATAATATTTTTGAACACTGAATCCAACTAAATACGTGCATTTTAAGTAAGACCAACATTTTTTAGAGTATAACAAGTCTCTCGTTCTTTTTAATAACATTGTCATTCTGAAGCTAACCAATAATAAATAAAATTCTTCTTACCATTAATGCCACTTCTTGAACAGGTGCGGTAGAAAACGGATGGGTGGATTAAAATGCATGAAAAGCTTTTATATTTGGAAAGTTATTTTTAACACCGTGATTACCAGTGGAATCAAAGCTGCAAGCAGCGATGGACAGGACATCTTGGGCTGCTGCCCCCGCGACCCAAGCCCAGATAAGCGGTAGAAGATGGATGACTGGATTATTACACAGAGAAAAAGTTGTATACACATGTGTTATACATCAGTCTCATTGTAATAACAGTTGTAAAGTGGATTGGGACGGCTTTTGTGCCGCCATATTGAGACTCTAATGCATTGTGAATGGAATGCAGCTGTTGTACTGAAGTGGGAATAGCAAACTTCCTGTTGATTTTAGTTTGGGGTGGTCAGTGTATGAAATATAGGTCTTAGTGAGACCTACAATAAGATTTTTGTTTCATGTATGTATGACAGTCCAACAGTAAGTTAGAGGCTGATTTGTCTGAGCAAGAAGCCGCCATTTAGTGACAGAAGTAGGACAACACCAACAACGCACCGGTTCTTTGCGGGCTCAAAAAATCCAAACCGGGGTAGTAATTAAAACTCTTTCATGAACTTTAAATCAGAAGGGTTCAATCTCTCTTCTGTGTTTTTTGAAGCTGAAACAACAAACGGCATCAGAGGAGACAGCAAAACATTTTTAGCCAAAGTTTGTATTGAATTGGGAATAGCAAACTTCCTGTTGATTTTAGCCGGGGGGTGTCAGTGTATGAAATATAGGTCTAACTGAGACCTACATAGTGTTTTTTGTTTCATGTTTCTACGACATTCCTACTGGCCTAAAGTAAAAAGTGCACGTGTCGTGCTGCGGTTCATTGGAGTGAAACATGAATTCCGACATGCTCCGTAACAAATTGGCTGAGTTTTCGCGTACCTGGACCAATCCTGTGGGGCGCTGTTGGGGGACCCTCTGACATCAAAGCTCTGGGGACGACCCGGAAGCGATACGTGGATTTGGGATCCAGCTCCAGAATATCGGCGCTTCTGGCGGAGCCAGGTTTGGAAAAGATGGTGCGGTATGTGTCCGGGCTGCGCTTACGATTCGCACCGGGGAGGTCCGGTCCGCTCATTTGGATGTCGAAACCTGCAAGTTGTGATGTTTGTTAACAGTGGTGTCAACACATTACTGTGTTGTTTTAGTGAGGGTTTTTTTACAGTGGTGTCAACACATTGTGTTGTTTTAGTGATGTTTGTTTACAGTGGTGTCAACACAATACTGTGTTGTTTAAGTGATGTTTGTTTACAGGGGTTTCAACACATTACTGTGTTGTTTTAGTGATGTTTGTTTACAGTGGTGTCAACACAATACTTTGTGGTTTTAGTGATGTTGGTTTACAGTAGTGTCAACACATTACTGTGTTGTTTTAGTGGTGTTTGTTTACAGTGGTGTCAACACAATACTGTGTTTTAGTGGTGTTTGTTTACAGTGGTGTCTACACAATACTGTGTTGTTTTAGTGATGTTTGTTTACAGTGGTGTCTACAAAATACTGTGTTGTTTTAGTGATGTTTGTTAACAGTGGTGTCAACACAATACTGTGTGGTTTTAGTGATGTTTGTTTACAGTGGTGTCAACACAATACTGTGTTTTAGTGATTTTTGTTAACAGTGGTGTCAACACAATACTGTGTTGTTTTAGTGATGTTTGTTTACAGTGGTGTCAACACAATACTGTGTTGTTTTAGTGATGTTTGTTAACAGTGGTGTCAACACAATACTGTGTGGTTTTAGTGATGTTTGTTAACAGTGGTGTCAACACAATACTGTGTGGTTTTAATGATGTTTGTTTACAGTGGTGTCAACACAATACTGTGTTGTTTTAGTGATGTTTGTTTACAGTGCTGCCAACACATCACTCTGTTGTTTAATGATGTTTGTTTACAGTGGTGTCAACATATTACTGTGTTGTTTTAGTAATGTTTGTTTACAGTGGTGTCAACACAATAATGTGTTGTTTTAGTAATGTTTGTTAATAGTGGTGTCAACACAATACTGTGTTGTTTTAGTGATGTTTGTTTATAGTTGTGTCAACACATTACTGTGTTGTTCAATGATGTTTGTTTACAGTGGTGTCAACACGATCCTGGGTTGCGAAGGGGTGGAGTGTTTCCGGTAAATTTCTAGAAACTTTCCGGAAATTTACCATGGGAAGTTAAGCTCGGGAAGTTTGGAAATATTGACAATTTTTTGATAATTCAAAGTTGGACATGGGAACTAATGGGAATATATGGGAATGAAAGGGAATATATGGGAATGAATGGGGAATTCTAATAATGATATATTATTGGGCTTTTGTCTATATGCTGCTGCATCTTTCTGGCATACCTGACGTAGCTCTTTGCACATTGTTTGCAAATGTACACCACCTTTCGCCTACCGTGGTTGGGGTGAAATTTCTCCACACATCAAATCAAATACATTTAACCCAGTAATATCGTCAACATTTACCAGATGGATGAAGTCCTTGGGTTCAAATACTAGTGTGGCCTTAACAGCCCTGCTGTAGTGTGTAGCATGCTGGCAATTATCTGCACATGTGATGGAGGAATGCACAGTGCGGGGTTGAAATTCAACTGAATTTGCATGAATTTAAGTTGTTTTAGCTGATAATCATGCTGCAAGATCTAGCATGTTGCATTCTGTCTACCTCGCAGTTTTGAGGACCAGCCATAGACAATTTAGACTGAAAAGCAAATTTAATTTTCACCTGCATACAAAACATTCAACTTGGATTGTTTCCCTGGCTTCGAGACTTTCCCGAAGGACGGTGCGGCGAAGACACAACAAACTCCCTTCTTGTCTCTCATGGACACACACCTGTTGTGGTTGACGTTCGACTGGCGACTGCACAATATCAATGCCACGGAACAGAGACACACTACGGGCTTACACACACACACACACATCCACAAAAATATACGCCACACATACACACCCCATTCCCCCCACAACCCAACCCAACGCCCTCGACGCAAATCCCATAGGGGTGATGAAAGGATGGTCAGCGCCTGAGAGCTGCGGCCTACCATTATGACCCCGAACTTCCTTCCCTCTGTTGCTAGATATCTCGAGATGTATGTTGTAATATGTATATGTGCTTTGCTATGGAGGTTTTTTTCCCACTCCAGACTGGGCCGCCTTAGGAGCTCAGTCTAGATTGTATTTTTTTACTCATCCATCCCCGGCGTTTACCTTTTTCCCATCTTTTACGGGGCGCCTTTTGGCAACCCATCAGCATTTTTGTTCCGTAATCCTGTACACTGTTTGTCTAATCTTGAACAGGTTAGTACTGAAAACAAAGTTTCGTTGTTCTTGTGCAATGACAATAAAGACCTATCCTATTCTATCCTATTCAATTATTATTCCCATTCATGTCCCGTTAATTCCCATGGAAAGTTTCCAACTTTGAAAATTCCCGGGATTTCGCAACCCTAGTTGTTGTAGTGATGTACGTTCGCAGTGGTGTCACCACACACACATACGTGTGTTATTCCTTCAAACACGGCCCTGCCGCCATATTTACACAGCCCCCATCTTCACTTTTGCTGAGATCAACACATCAGAAAACCGGTTGGTCCGGTCGCTATGGTTACGTGACGCACGCTGCCGCTACCCACCTGTGACGATAGAAGTGGGCGGGACTTCCCAGGTCAAGGTGACGATGGTGCCATCCTCGTGCGGGAACAAAGCGAAAGCGGCGATGGCCGGCCCTGGAGAGACGGAGAGTAGAAGTGAACAGTGAGGAGCTTTGTTGAAGAGGAAGCTCAGGACCTCCATGAGAGGCTCCATTATTTTCCTTTCACTTTGTCATCCATCCAGTCCACATGAGTGGCACAATGGGTACCTTGTGCTAGAAAATGTTCTTAATGTTACAGTACTGACATGCTAGTATTCCAAGTATGGCGAATACTGAAGTATATTTAACCCCCTCTTGGGCAGGAGGGCATCAATAGATACGTCGGAGACGCTTTGCTGGACAAAAAGTTGCCTCGGTCAAAAAAAACAAACCTGGAAAAGACAAACCATCAGTTATATATTCCTTCTTTCCCTGTCTGGGTGTGTGTGCTAAGTCAGGACAGCACAACCTGACCATGGAAGGAGAAGTCTGTGTGTAAGCGTCTGGAAAACAACTGCTTTAAGTCCTAACTCAAATGTTGGCATTGAAATACACAGGTAGTCTTTTCTCAAGGATATGGTTATCACTTTTGCATTCCCAAATCCCAATTAGAGCCTCTTTTCCTACGAGAAGTGATCCAATCCACCTGCGCATATCAAACTAAGGAGCCTTAAACTGAAATACCACTATTTTATTAAACTCGATTGTTTGCTTTGTCCAAAGTGAATACAAACATTCACAATACATACAAACCCATTTCCATATGAGTTGGGAAATTGTGTTAGATGTAAAAATAAACGGAATACAATGATTTGCAAATCCTTTTCAACCCATATTCAATTGAATGCACTACAAAGAGAAGATATTTGATGTTCAAAAACATAAAAAAAATATTTTTTGTAAATAATAATTCACTTTGGCAACACGTGCCAAAGTAGTTGGGAAAGGGCATGTTCACCACTGTGTTAGATCACCTTTTCTTTTAACAACACTCAAACGTTTGGGAACTGAGGAAACTAATTGTTGAAGCTTTGAAAGTGGAAGTCTTTCCCATTCTTGGTTTATGTAGAGCTTCAGTCCTTCAACAGTCCGGGGTCTCCGCTGTCGTATTTTACGCTTCATAATGCGCCACACATTTTCCATGGGAGACACGTCTGGACTGCAGGCGGCCAGGAAAGTACCCGCACTCTTTTTTTACGAAGCCACGCGGCTGTAACCCTTGTCTTGCTGAAATAAGCAGGGGCGTCCATGATAACGTTGCTTGGATGACAACATACAGTATGTTGCTCCAAAACCTGTATGGTCCATTCAACATTAATGGTGCCTTCACAGACGTGTAAGTTACCCATGCCTTGGGCACTAATACACCCCCATACCATCACAGATGCTGACTTTTGAACTCTGCACCTATAACAATCCGAATGTTTATTTTCCTCTTTGTTTCGGAGGACACCACGTCCTCTGTTTCCAAATATAATTTGAAATCTGGACTTGACAGACCACAGAACACTTTTCCACTTTGCATCGGTCCATCTTAGGTGAGCTCAGGCCCAGCGAAGCCAGCGGCGTTCCTTGGTGTTGTTGATAAATGGGTTTTGCATTGCATAGCAGAGTTTTAACTTGCACTTACAGATGTAGCAACCAACTGTAGTTAGTGACAGTGGTTTTATGAAGTGTTCCTGAGCCCATGTGGTGATATCCTTTATACACCGTCGGTTTTTGATGCAGTACCGCCTGAGGGATCAAAGATCCATAATATCATGGCTTACGTGACCCTCACCCCATACTTGTTTGTGAATGAGTGAGCATTTCACGGAAGCTGCTTTTATACCCAATCATGGCACCCACCTGTTCCCAATTAGCCTGCACACCTGTGGGATGTTCCAAATAAGTGTTTGATGAGCATTCCTCAACTTTATCAGTATTTATTGCCACCTTTCCCAGCG
Organism: Nerophis ophidion; assembly: GCF_033978795.1. Taxonomy (NCBI): domain Eukaryota; kingdom Metazoa; phylum Chordata; class Actinopteri; order Syngnathiformes; family Syngnathidae; genus Nerophis; species Nerophis ophidion. Next base: position 15,328,031 of record NC_084621.1, read on the forward strand.
CCTTTGTCACGTGTTGCTGGCATCAAATTCTAAAGTTAATGATTATTTACAACAACAAAAAAATGTTTATGAGTTTGAACATCAAATATGTTGTCTTTGTAGCATATTCAACTGAATATGTGTTGAAAAGGATTTGCAAATAATTGTATTCCGTTTATATATACATCTAACACAATTTCCCAACTCATATGGAAACAGGGTTTGTACATTGTACTATACTATATATACTCTAGAGTTTTAGAGGTGACCTTGAAGGGTTACCTTGCAGGTGAATGTCTCTGCTGCGACTGCCCAGAGGGTTGCTGCAGGTGCAGGTGTAGTTGTGGAGGAGGAGCACGCTGACGTTGCGATGACGTAAACGTAAACGCCGGGTGTCGTCGCCGATGTCCTCCTCCGCCCCGTCGCCGACCACAGCTTGGCCGCCTCGGTACCATGACACCACGGTCGGGGGCGAGGCCTCGCTGACGCAGTGGATGCTGACCACTATTTTGCCCTCAGAATCCACACCGGTTCCCACGGCCGGCAGGAAGTCCTTGGGACTGCCTGGAGAGAACATGTTGTGTTGAGTGTGTTGGAGAGCAGAGCAAGTGTGTGTGTGTATAACATCTACAAACCCTGTTTCCATATGAGTTGGGAAATTGTGTTAGATGTAAATATAAACGGAATACAATTATTTGCAAATCCTTTTCAACCCATATTCAGTTGAATATGCTACAAAGACAACATATTTGATGTTCAAACTGATAAACATTTTTTTTCTGCAAATAATCATTAACTTTAGAATTTGATGCCAGCAACACGTGACAACAAAGTTCGGAAAGGTGGCAATAAATACTGATAAAGTTGAGTAATGCTCATCAAACACTTATTTGGAACATCCCACAGTTGTGCAGGCTTATTGGGAACAGGTGGGTGCCATGATTGTGTATGAAAGCAGCTTCCATGAAATGCTAAGTTATTCACAAACAAGGATGGGGTGAGGGTCACCAATTTGTAAGAAAATTATCGAACAGTTTTAGAACATTTCTCAACAAGCTATTACAATGAATTTAGGGATTTTACCATCTACGGTCCGTAAAATCATCAAAAGGTTCAGAGAATCTGGAGAAATCACTGCACGTAAGCGATGATATTACGAGTCTTTGATCCCTCAGGCGGTACTGCATCAAAAACCGACATCAGTGTGTAAAGGATATCACCACATGGGCTCAGGAACACTTCATAAAACCACTGTCAGTAACTACAGTTGGTTGCTACATCTGTAAGTGCAAGTCAAAATTCTGCTATGCAAAGCAAAACCCATTTGTCAACAACACCAAGGAACGCCGCTGGCTTCACTGGGCCCGAGCTCATCTAAGATGGAAAGATGCAAAGTGGAAAAGTGTTCTGTGGTCTGTCAAGTCCACATTTCAAATTATATTTGGAAACAAAGGACGTGGTGTCCTCTGAAACAAAGAGGAAAATAACCATCCGGATTGTTATAGGTCCAAAGTTCAAAAGCCAGCATCTGTGATGGTATGGGGGTGTATTAGTGCCCAAGGCATGGGTAACTTACACATCTGTGAAGGCACCATTAATGCTGAAAGGTCCATATAGGTTTTGGAGCAACATATGTTGTCATCCAAGCAACGTTATCATGGACGCCCCTGCTTATTTCAGCAAGACAATGCCAAGCCACGTGTTACAAAAGCGTGGTTTCATAGTAAAAGAGTGAGGGTACTTTCCTGGCCCGCCTGCAGTCCAGACCTGTCTCCCATCAAAAATGTGTGGCGCATTATGAAGCGTAAAATACGACAGCGGAGACCCCGGACTGTTGAACGACTGAAGCTCTACATAAAACAAGAATGGGAAAGAATTCCACTTTCAAAGCTTCAACAATTAGTTTCCTCAGTTCCCAAACGTTTATTGAGTGTTGTTAAAAGAAAAGGTGATGTAACACAGTGGTGAACATGCCCTTTCCCAACTACTTTGGCAAGTGTTGCAGCCATGAAATTCTAAGTTAATTTTTATTTGCAAAAAAAATAAAGCTTATGAGTTTGAACATCAAATATGTTGTCTTTGTAGTGCATTCAATTGAATAGGAGTTGAAAAGGATTTGCAAATCATTGTATTCCGTTTATATTTACATCCAACACAATTTCCCAACACATATGGAAACGGGGTTTGTAGATAAAAGCACAATGATTCAATAAAACTGAATGTCATAATAATTCTGTCAGGTTCAAACCTCGATGCCATCTATTAGACAAGAAGCAAGGAATTAGACGGATTGGCTCATGAGGAGAAACATCCAGTCTTCCACCTGGCTCTGACAAAATGGTTACACGCCTCCTCATTTATTTGGACTGTCCCTGATTGCATAGCAAAAGCTGTTTGTAAGGGGAGATGGGGTCGTAAAAAGCTGTTGCACTTGGTCACAAAACAGTTAAAAAAAAAGATGTCTGGAGCTTGTGTCAGGTCCTGCTTCTTCTCCGCTTTGTAGATCACAGGTCAAGACAAGATCTTCCTGTAGATCACAATAGATCAAATAAACCGACCCCTTCATTTTGCTTCCCATCGTACACAGTGGAGTTTTACAAGCCTTTTGCTTGGTAAGATCAAAGATGGCTTTAGTCTACTCGCCGGTAACTCTTGGGAACAGAAAGTTTTGTGATAACCTACATGCAATTATTCTGAGAAATTGTATATAAGTTATCACCCAACTCATCTGCTTGCAGTCCAGGTTGCCCTGCGTGAAGACGTGTGGCCCTGGTTACTATCCCCATGTGCTCACAAAGCTGTCCTTGGTCTTATTAAGCAAAGGCGGACAGCTTGTAAATCTCCACTGCGTGCCATGGAATGTGCCTCGCCGTAGAAGTGTCTTTTTTTCAGATCTGGACAGCCAAGGAGGGGCCGTATCAGGACTCGAAGTCTCCAAGACGATAAGGTGGACGAGCAGAGAAGGGGCAAACCTGACACCGCTCCAAGCACATTTTGTTTCAACTGTCTATGAACCAGTGCTGGGCTACTTCAAAATGTGACCCCTCCCCTTAGAAGCAGCGTCAGCTATGTAATCACGGAATGTCCAGATAAATGGGGAGGCGCGGTAACTTTTTCCTCGGAGCGTGGGGTGACACTGTACAAGAGTGCAGTTCCACGCGCTCTCCTCATGAGCTAAATTGAATTCTGTCTCTGTTTGATTCCTTGTTTCTTGTCCTGTTTAATAGATAGTTTGGTGCTTTAGCCTGACATAAAGTAGGCTAAAAATGTTGCATAGTAGCAATGTAAAATATAACATATTTGTAATATTTACACACACACACATACATACATACATACAGTGTATATATATATACATATATATATATACATACATACATACATACATACATATATATATATATATATATATATATATATATATATATATATATATATATATATATATATATATATATATATATATATATATATATATATATATATATATATAAACAGTATATAATACATAACATGATCAAATATGAAATGGTCAGAAAGGACTGTCATGTAAATTCAAACTTTTTTTTCTTTTTCTTCTTTGTCATTAAAAGGGACATTTTTGTCATGAAAAGGGGAGGTTTTTGTGGTTGGTGCACTAATTGTAAGTGTATATTGTGTTTTTTATGTTGATTTAATAAAAAATAAAAAATAAAAAAAAAATTTTTTTAAATAAAAAATATTTTAAAATTCTTCTGCGGCCCGGTGGTTGGAGACCATTGCTGTAAAGCAAGGCAGCTAATTTGTAGTTTTTTTGTGTGGCAGGGTTCCTGCCAGCCTCCTCAAAATTGCTCAGTCCCAGTGAAAGGGATACAAACCCATTCAGGCTGTGACAGAATTCGATGTATCCTCCCAAAATTTATTTAGTGTGGAGATATCCTTTACACACTGATGTTGGTTTTTAGTGCAGTACCGCCTGAAGGATCAGAAGTCCGTAATATCATCGCTTACGTGCAGTGATTTCTCCAAATTCTCTGAACTTTTTGATGATTTTACAGACCGTAGATGTTAAAATCCCTAAATTCCTCGCAATAGCTCATTGAGAAATGTTGTTCTAAAACTATTCGACAATTTGCTTACAAATTGGTGCCCCCTCGCCCCATCCTTGTTTGTGAATTACTTAACATTTCATGGAAGCTGCTTTTATACCCAATCATGGCACCCACCTGTTCCCAATTAGACAGCACACCTGTGGGATGTTCCAAATAAGTTTTTGATGAGCATTCCTCAACTTTATCAGTATTTATTGCCACCTTTTTCAACTTCTTTGTCACTTGTTGCTGGCATAAAATTCTAAAGTTAATGATTATTTGCAAAAAAAAATTGTTTATCAGTTTGAACATCAAATATGTTGTCTTTGTAGCATATTCAACTGAATATGTGTTGAAAATTATTTGCAAATCATTGTATTCTGTTCATTTTTACATCTAACACAATTCCCCAACTCATATGTTGTACATTGAGTTATGAGTGTCATGTTGATATTTTTGAGCCACTCCTACTTCAAGCTAGTAGAACTACATGTTTAACATTAAATAAGCAAACGGATCAAAGTAATTATCAAATGTATCTGATTTTATTGTGCATTTGCACTTTTACGTGACACTTCCTGAGGAGGCCAGTGGCACTTACTGGCTGTGACGTTACAGGTGTGGTCTCCTGCCGGATGGACGCCCACACAGGTGACGCCTGCACCGTCCAGGTGGTTTGATGCGTTGACAGTCAGGGTGAAGTTCTCCAGGCCGCTGCTGTTGGTCAAGTCCGGGAAGTGCAGCCGGGCCGGCGGCGTCCCCCCCGACCACCGGCATCCATACTGCAGGCGGACCTGGTCTTCTGACCGCAGCCAGCACAGGGGGGACCCTCTCGGCCTCTCTGTCCCCCGAACATGGAGGAAGAAAATGTTTTCGTTTTTGTGAGCAAGCACAAATGTTGATGATCACAAAGTATCCCACCGGGCATCTCCTGGTTGTTTAGGACAATGGGTTCTTAAAGGCCTACTGAAACCCACTACTACCAACCATGCGGTCTGACAGTTTATATATCAATGATGAAATATTAACATTGCAACACATGCCGGTTTAGTTTACTAAATCGCAATTTTAAATTCGCGCGGAAGTATCATGCGAAAACGTTGCGGTATGATGACGCGCATTGTCGAGGACATTTTGTTCCAGCACTATTCCCAGCTATAAGTCGTCTGTTTCCATTGCATAATTCCACAGTATTCTGGACATCTGTGTTGCTGAATCTTTTGCAATTTGTTCAATGAATAATGGAGACGTCAAAGAAGAAAGCTGTAGGTGGGAAGCGGTGTATTGCGGCCACCTTTAACAACACGAACACAGCCGGTGTGTCATTGTTTACATTCCCGAAAGATGACGGTGAAGCTTTACTATGGAACGGAGCGGTCCAGCGAAAACGGTTGGCTTGGGCCACACACACAAAGTACAGTGTATTATGCAGCGATCATTTCGAAAGATCGTGTTTCGAAGAGGGTCCCTTGCGAAGGGCAGAGATGGGCATCGCCACCACCCGTCGACTGGTGCTGAAGAAAGGTGCGGGGCCGACCTTCAGGTTGTACAGGTACGACCATATAATGTCACTAAAACCCAAGTAACACAGTAAGCAGATAAGGGATTTTCCAGAATTATCCTATTAAATGTGTCTTTTTTTTCTAGTCCTTCACTCTCACTTTCCTCATCCACAAATATTTCATCCTCGCTCAAATTAATGGGGAAATTGTCGCTTTCTCGGTCCGAATCGCTCTCGCTGCTGGTGGCCATGATTGTAAACAATGTTCAGATGTGAGGAGCTCCACAACCCTTGACGTCCCGCACACATCGTCTGCCAATTCCGGTACAGGCAAGGCTTTTTTTATTAGCGATCAAAAGTTGCCAACTTTATCGTGGATGTTCTCTACTAAATCCTTTCGGCAAAAATATGGCAATATCGCGAAATGATCAAGTATGACACATAGAATGGACCTGCTATCCCCGTTTAAATAAGAACATCTCGTCTCAGTAGGCCTTTAACCTTAACTTTTCCACTACAGAGGTGTTCGGAGTCCACTCATGTATCAACATTGATTCAGTATTAGGGTTGTACTAATTCCAAAATTTTTCCCCAAAATTATTTCAATACTTTTCTAAATAAAGTATTGAAATAATATTAAGTTTCATTGTTGAGTTAAGGGTTGAATTGTCCATCCTTGTTTTTCTAACCATATGCATGTACAGTAGATGGAGGTATTGTTCTGTTTAAGAGTGTCAAAACATTGCTGTTTACGGCAGACAAACTGTTTTACAGTAGACGAAAACGTGACTGCTGTTGTTGTGTGTTGTTACCGCGCTGGGAGGACGTTAATGAAACTGCCTAACAATAAACCCACATAAGAAACCAAGAACTCGCCCTCGATCATTCTACAGTTATAACGTCATTGGGCAGACATGCTGTTTATATTGTGGGAAAGCGGACGTGAAAACAGGCTGTCCTCACTCAGGTCCGCATGGAGCTGGAGGGGGCGTTGCCTCCAGCTCCGCCTGAATTTCGGGAGAACATTTTTCCCGGGAGGTTTTCGGGAGAGCCACTGAATTTCGGGAGTCTCCCGGAAAATCCGGGAGGGTTGGCAAGTATGGCTATTCCTCCTGGCTAGAACCAGAAGCCTGTTGATTAGATGGAGTACTGCTGCCACCCAGCTGCACGCTTGTGCATCGTTCTAACATAAATACTAGAGAGTAGACATGCGTAATGAAAATCTCTTCTGTTGCTTGGGAGCCCCTTATCACCTCACCGCGACCCCCATTGGGGCCCGACACGTTATTTGAGAAACACTGAAATCTTTTTTAGATTGTAAAAAGAGAAAGAGCCAAAAAAAGTTCCCCCGTTAAGTCCCTGATGAAAAGCATTAGCTTAATATGTCATATTAGTATATCATTTTCATGGATAAATATTTACACATACTTTAAAAAATATTTATTAATTTTATTTTACATAATGTTATTCTATACATACATACATATATTTAAATACATATATAGACATATATGTATATACATGTATATATATATACATACATGTATGTATGTATGTATGTGTATATACATATATATATATATATATACATATATACACATACATGTATATATATACATACATGTATATATACATATATGTATACATACATGTATATATACATATATATATACATACATGTATATATACATATATATATATACACACATGTATATATACATATATATATACATACATGTATATATACATATATATATATATATACATACATGTATATATATATATACATACATGTGTATATATATATATATATACATACATGTATATATATATATACATACATGTGTATATATATATATATATATATATACATACATGTGTGTATATATATATATATATATATATATATATATATATATATATATATATATATACATACAAATTATATATACACACATATACATATATATGTATATACTCACATTTATATATATATATATATATATATATATACACACACACATATATATATGAACAAACATATATATACATATACACATATATACATTCATACATACACATATGTACATAAATATATGCACACATATGTACATATATATATATATATATATAAATACATATATAATATATATACTTACATATATATATACATGCATACTGGTATATACGTATATATATTATATATATATACATACATACTGGTATATACGTATATATATATATATATATATATATATATATATATATATATATGTGTATATACACACATACATACATGTATATATACATATATATGTATAAATACATACATACACATATATACACACAAATTATATATATATATATATACACATATATACATGTATATACTCACACATTTATATATATATATATATATATATATATATATACACACGCATACACACATAAATGTATAAACCAAAATATATATACATACACATATTCATACATACACATATGTACATGCATATATACACAGATATACACATTTATTTTAAAAATATATATTTTCATTATATTTTACATAATGTTATTTAATAAACATATACGTTTATATATATATACACAGTACATAAATATGTATGTATATATACATACACACATATATATATATGTATGTATATATATATACACATATATGTATATATATATATATATATATATATATATATATATATATATATTTATATATATACACACACATATATATGTATAGGTATATGTGTATATATATGTATATATATATATATATATTTTTTTTTTTTTTTTTCAAAGGTTTAAACAGAACTCATATTTTTAATCTATCAATTTGGTATGGAGCAGGGAAATAAGATAAATGTTGGTGCTAATCTATCCATCCATTTACTACCGCTTATTACCTTTGACATTTTTTTTTTTTAAATCTAGTTTCTGCACATTTATCAGTACATATTCTCCCAATAGGTCAGACAATAATTATTGACCACATAAGGGCATACGCAGGGCATATTTTTTTTTTAAACTCTTATGCTTCGGCCTGGATGAAACAAGTCTCTGCTCTTTTTGCACAGGAACATTTTTGCAGTTATATAATCCTAGATTCTCCATTTGAATGTGGATCTGCACCAACATTAAATGACTTCAAATAGCCAATAATCTTCTCCGCTGTCCCGGTCATTCTCTGCAGGGCCTTTAAAACCAGCTAAGATATAGCTTTAAACGAGGTGTAACGTACCGTAAACAACCACAGTGATGCTCTTGTGTCGCCGTGCTCCAGTGATTTGGTTGTGCACGGTGCAGGTGTAGTCGCCGCCTTGGGTGGTCTGTACGTGGGTCAGACTGATGACCCCCGTCTGTCCGGGAGACACGGTTTGACCGCCAAACGTCCACTCTGCGGTCGGCTCTGGGTCCCCGTCCGCCCGGCAGGACAGGGTGAGCGAATCACCCCAGAGGTAAAAGTCCTGAGCGGGTCTGACTTGGACTCTGGGCTCATCTGGCCCGTCTGTCCACAAAGAGAGAAGACAAGCAACAGGTGTGGCAAAAGACACATTTTAGGCTGCAAAAGTGCTTACATAAGACGGTGACGTCGATGTGAGCGGTCTCGCTGCTGAAAGGGTTGTTGAGGGACACAACGTAGCGTCCGGTGTCGTTCCGGTTCGGCCTTTGCACAGTGAGGCTGCCGAGCTGCACCGAGTAACGCGGGTGGTCTTGTATCGGGCGGCCGTGGAAGAACCAGAGTTGCTGCTCCACCACGCCGTGCAGCATGTGGTACTGCAGGGTGAACTCCTGGCTTCCCTCCGTCACCGTCTCCGGCAGCAGCCTGACACTCACGTTCCGGAAGGTTTCTGAGGGGAAGACAGGCGTGGCTTCACCGGAGCGGAACTTGTGCCAGCTCAGCTACTCACCAAAAACCCTCAGAGTAAAATTCAAAGAAGCGGTCCCCAATCCAGACTTGGTCATCTCCAGCGTGTAGATGCTGCTGTACTCTGAAGGCACGTTCAGAAAGGTGAGGGATCCGTTGGGCTCCAGTCTCAGAACCTCCCTGTGGCTTTGGGCTATGTCAGGGAGAAGCTCCGAGCCGATGGTCCAGGTGACGACGGGGAGAGGACCTTTGAACCAGGTGAAGGCCGGGTCAGGGGCCCCGCTGAAGGAGACTGCTAGAGTCACCTGGGAACCGGCAGTGGTGTCCACCCGGGTGGGGCCGAGCGCGGAGACCAGAAGCTCACAGTGACCACCTGTTGGGTTCCAGTATGTTAAATAGTATTTTAAAAGCCATGTAGTCAGAGCTGCTAAGTCCACTTGATTTATTTTTGTTAGAATAACTGTACATTAGTTATCACACAACTCTTATGCTTAAAGGCTGTTGCTGTAGTTTTTATCAATTGTGCTCAAGCTGTACTTTTTCTTTTCTTCTCCTGCAAGGGCACACAACTTGTTATCTCCCACGCCGCAGATATTTTCTGTCTTTCAGCTTGCTAACAGCCAAGGACGACCGAGCACCTCAACGAAGATAAGTCGACAGCAGGCAGACAAAGCAGAGACAGGGCGCAATCACAAGGCCCATAGCACATTTCCGTCCTGAATAATCACGTATTGTGTATACTGAGCTGCTGGCATAATGTGTGACCCCTCCCCTTAGACGCAGCCTCAGCGATGTAGCTAGGGAACTCCTAAACTGAATAAACAAATAATAGAGGGGGCATGGGCTATATACATACAGTGGGGGGAAAAAAGTATTTAGTCAGCCAGAGATTGTGCAAGTTCTCCCACTTAAAATGATGACAGAGGTCTGTAATTTTCATCATAGGTACACTTCAACTGTGAGAGACAGAATGTGAAAAAAATCCAGGAATTTCCATTGTAGGAATTTTAAAGAATTTATTTGTAAATTATGGTGGAAAATAAATATTTGGTCAAGCATTCAAAGCTCTCACTGATGGAAGGAGGTTTTGCCTCAAAATCTCACAATACATGGCCCCATTCATTCTTTCCTTAACACGGATCAATCGTCCTGTCCCCTTAGCAGAAAAACAGCCCCAAAGCATGATGTTTCCACCCCCATGCTTCACAGTAGGTATGGTGTTCTTGAGATGCAACTCAGTATTCTTCTTCCTCCAAACACGACGAGTTGAGTTTATACCAAAAAGTTATATTTTGGTTTCATCTGACCACATGACATTCTCCCAATCCTCTGCTGAATCATCCATGTATCCATTTTGGTATAAACTCAACTGGTCGTGTTTGGAAGAAGAAGAATACTGAGTTGCATCCCAAGAACACCAAACCCATATATGAGGTCTTCTATAAGGTTCTCATAGTCATCATTGTCACTGGCGTCCCACTGGGTGTGAGTTCTCCTTGCCCTTATGTGGGTTCTTCCGAGGATGTCGTAGTCGTTTGTACAGTCCTTTGAGACATTTGTGATAAATGATAAATGGGTTGTACTTGTATAGCGCTTTTCTACCTTCAAGGTACTCAAAGCGCTTTGACACTACTTCCACATTTACCCATTCACACACTGATGGAGGGAGCTGCCATGCAAGGCGCCAACCAGCCCCCATCAGGAGCAAGGGTGAAGTGTCTTGCTCAGGACACAACGGACGTGACGAGGTTGGTACTAGGTGGGATTTGAACCAGTGACCCTCGGGTTGCGCACGGCCACTCTCCCACTGCGCCACGCCGTGATGTAGGGCTTTATAAACAAACATTGATTGATCGATGTTGCTGGCATCAAATTCTAAAGTTAATGATTATTTGCAACAAAAAAAATGTTTATCAACTGAATATGGGTTGAAAATGATTTGCAAATCATTGTATTCTGTTTATTTTTATATCTAATACAATTTACCAACTCAAATGGAAACGGGGTTTGTATATATATATATATATATATATATATATATATATATATATATATGTATATACACACACACACATACATGTATATTAGGGGAGTGGGAAAAAATCGATTCGAATTTGAATCGCGATTCTCACATTGTGCTATTCAGAATCCATTCTCATTTTTAAAAAAATCGATTTTTTTTTTTTTAATCGATCTAACAAAACAATACACAGCAATAAAGTTAAAGTTGAAGTACCAATGATTGTCACAAACACACTAGATGTGGCGAAATTATTCTCTGCATTTGACTTATCACCCTTGATCACCCCCTGGGAGGTGAGGGAAGCAGTGGGCAGCAGCAGTGCCGCGCCCGTGAATCATTTTGTGGTGACTTAACCCCCAATTCCAACCCTTAATGCTGAGTGCCAAGCATGGAGGTAATGGGTACCATTCTATAGTCTTTGGTATGACTCGGCCGGGATTTGAACTCACAACCAACCGATCTCAGGGCGGACACTCCAACCACTAACAATGCAATCCAATTCCAAAACCAAACCTGACCCAGCAACACTCAGAACTGCAATAAACAGAGCAATTGAGAGGAGACACAAACACAACACAGAACAAACCAAAAGTAGTGAAACAAAATTTAATATTATCAACAACAGTATCAATATTAGTTATAATTTCAGCATAACAGTGATTAAAAATCCCTCATTGACATTATCATTAGACATTTATAAAAATAAAAATAAAAGTGTCACCGTGGCTTACACTTGCATCACATCTCATAAGCTTGACAACACACTGTGTCCAATGTTTTCCACAAAGATAAAATAAGTCATATTTTTGGTTTGTTTAATAGTTAAAACACATTTACTTTAGTGCAATCAGTTGATAAAACATTGTCCTTTACAATTATAAAAGCTTTTAAAAAAAAAATCTACTACTCTTCTTGTATGTCAGCAGACGGGTAGATCCTGCTGAAATCCTATGTATTGAATGAATACAGGATCGTTTTGAATCAGAAAAATATAGTTTTTGAATCGAGTTGAATCGATTTATAATTGAATCGCGACCCCAAGAATCGTGGGACACCCAAAGATTCGCAGCCCTAATATATATATATATATATATATATATATATATATATATATATATATATATATATATATACATATACACAGGTTCTGCTTAAGTGACGTCTCCCAGTAAATAAAAATAAGTCAATAATGAAAATGAATGCCACTTGATATGATGATTTCACAAGTAAAAACTCTGATTTGTTATACATATAATTATTCAAATGTGGGAGTGGTTAAGACTACAACCTACCAACTGAATCAGAAGTTGTACTCACCTGGTAAAGCAAAGCCAAAAATAATCACCAAGACTTGACTGGTTAAAGTCCTCATTTTTAAGAGAAGAAGTGGATCAGTGAGAAGTTGATGAGTGAACACACAACTTCAGTACATTCATCTTCACAGAGACTTGAAAATGTTCTTGAGGGGAGACGGCTGTGTCACCTGAGCACCTTGTTCCCGAGGCCCGCCCCTCAGTGTGGAGTACCTGCATGTCTGCGGAACTTTGAAGAGCTGCATCAAAAAAAAAAAAAAAAAGACTATCATTGCAGTTGAGGAAGCAAGACAAGTACAACAAGTACAACATAAAAGTGATGCATTGTCAAACTATTTCAATTAACTGTCTGTTAGATAAATTGTACATAAGTTATCTCATTTTATTTAAATATAATTGTTCGTCATGCATTGTGTAGACAAGCTGAAGAGAAATGAAACTTGCCGTTAGATTGAAATTAGGTTGACCTACCAACTTCAAAGAGGAATTGGCAGATGGCCTAGAGCATCGCAGGAAGTTGCTGTATCCTCTGTACTCTGTATTTGCATGTTAAATTCTCACCACAGGTGTTAGGTTTCCAACACAGCTGCAAATAGCCCCTCCTCCCTTAGTGCAGCTGTGTATGTGTTTGTAATGTAGGGCTTTCACAAATGAATTAAAAGGCGAGGAGAGTGGAGAAAGTTTTCAAAATGAATTAGGAGCCAGTAACTGACAATTTGCTCCCGGTTACTCTCCTCGTACGAGAAAAGCAATCAGTGGTTTGTCTTCTATGCCCTGTTTCTGTGTCTTTATAATGTCTCATGTTATTTGACCCTGACACTGTCTGAGGTGTAACTTCATCCATGTTTTGATTTAAAATGAAATAAGTTTTTACGACTCTCATTGTCATCTCAATATTGCACTAGAAATGAAAATGTGTACTTTGATAGCAAGTTACACAAACGCTGTAGACCAGTGTTTTACAACCTTTTCTGAGCTGAGGCTCATTGAAAAAATTCTGAGGAACACCACCAGCAGAAAACATAAAAAAATGAAACCCAGCAGCCGATATGGACATTAAAAAGTCTTTCTCGCAATTGTTGGCAAGGACTTTAAAGCATAACTGTCACTTAACACCCTGACTTATTTGGACTTGTTTGCTGTTTTCCTGTGTGTAGTGTTTTACTTCTTGTCTGGCGCTCCTATTTTATTGTTGTCATGTCATTTACGGATGTACTTTGTGGACGCCATCTGCTCCACACTGTAAGTCTTTGCTCTCGTCCAGCATACTGTTTTTGTTTATTTTGCAGCCAGTTCAGTTTTAGCTTATTTCTGCATAGCCTTTCCTAAGCTTCAACGGTTTTTCTTAGAGGCATTCACCTTTTGTTTATTTTTGGTGTTAGCATTAGACACCTTTTTACTTGCAAACCATTGTTTTGTTCTCAACATCTACGACGCAATTAACTACCTGCTGCCACCTACTGATAGGGAAGAGTATTACACGGTTACTCTGCCGACCTTTAGACAGCACCGACACTCAACAACGGGACATTTACGGATTATAATTACTGGTTTGCAAAAAATATTTTTAACCCAATTAGGTGAAATTACATCATCTCCCACGGCACACAAGACTGTATCCCACAGCACACTAGTGCAGAGGTTCTCAACCTTTTTTCAGTGATGTACCCCCTGTAAAAAATGTTTTAATTCAAGTACCCCCTAATCAGAGCAAAGCATTTTTAGTTGAAAAAAAGAGATGAAAGAAGTAAAATACAGCACTATGTCATCAGTTTCTGATTTATTCAATTGTATAAACACTGCAAAATATTGCTCATTAGTAGTGGTCTTTCTTGAACTATTTGGAAAAAGATATAAAAATAACTAAAAACTTGTTAAAACAAACATGATTCAATTATAAATTAAAGCTGCAAGCAGCGATGGACGAGACCGACTTTTGCTGGTGTTTCCTGCCTTTACCCATTCAACATATCTTTACCTGCACTTTACCTACCTTCCCTGCATCCTGGGGTCACACTGGTGCTTATTTCTGTCACCCATACACGCTGGTGCTTCCTGCCATCACCCAGACAACATATCTTTACATGCACATTACCTACCTTCTCTGTATCCTGGAGTCAAATTGGTGCCTCCTTCTTTCACCCAGTCAACATATCTTTACCCGCACAGTACCTACCTTTTCTGCATTGTGTGGTCACGCTGGTGCTTCCTGCTGTTAAGCGGCTATCTTGAGACGGCAGCAGCGCAGCGGTTCTTTGAAGGCTCGTAAAATCAAAACAGTAACAGTTAAAACTCTTTGCAACTTTTAATTAGAAGGGTTCACTCTCTCTCCTGTGCGAGTTTGAAACCCACACAACAAACGACCTCAGAGGAGATAATGTTTAAAAAAAGGTGACGGGTTTTTACAAAACTTTTGTTTTAAAGGGGTGGTTGCCAACTTCTTGTTGATTTTTGATGAAGGATGTAAATGAATGAAATGTAGGTCTAAGTGAGACCTACATAGAGGTTTTTGTTTCATGTCTCTACGACATTCCTACCGGAAATTACAAGCAGTTTTGTCTGTGGTTTATTCCTGGGAGCAGTTTTGTCTGTGTTTGATTCCTAGGGGGCGCTAGAGCGCAATTTTGAGTTTTGGGGTTTGGTTTTTTATTAGATCGCAATTTTTGCCAGTCCTTTTGTGTGTGTCCAGTTTGGTGAGTTTTGAAACATTTTAAAAGGGGTCAAATTACAGCTCAAAGAGGCAAAAATGACCTCTTTTAACAAAACTTTTATTTTGAAGGGTTTTTTGCCGACTTTTTGTTGAAGGATGTCATTTGATGAAATCTAGGTCTAAGTCAAACTTAGAGGTTTTTGTTTCATGTCTCTACGACATTCCTAACGGAAGTTACAAGCAGTTTTGTCTGTGTTTTTCCTAGGAGGCACTAGAGCGCAATTTTGAGTTTTGGGGTTTAGTTTTTTTATTAGATGGCAATTTTCACCAGTCCTGATGTGTGTGTCAAATTTGGTGAGTTTTGAAGTATGTTAAGGGGGTCAAATTACAGCTCAAAGAGGCGGCGGAATAATAATAATAAAACCTTAGAAATTCAATAGGGTCCTCTGTCCCAAAGGGACATTCGGTCCCTAATAAAGATTTCTATACATAGAAGAAATCATCAACTTAAAGTGCCCTTTTGGGGATTGTAATAGATATCCATCTGGATTCATCAACTTCATTCTACACATTTCTTCACAAAAAAAGAAATCTAGCTGTCAACAATGAATATTGCATTGTTGCATTTCTTTTCACCGTTTATGAACTTAAATTCATATTTTGTTGAAGTATGATTCAATACATATATTTATAAAGGATTTTTATATTGTTGCTATTTTTTGAATATTTTCAAAAAATCTCACGTATCCCTTGGCATACCTTCAAGTACCCCCAGGGGTACGATTACCCCCCATTTGAGAACCACTGTACTTAAAAGAAAAGGTGATGTAACACAGTGGTGAACATGCACTTTCCCAACTACTTTGGCACCATTAAATTTTGCAGCCATTAAATTCTAAGTTAATTATTATTTGCAAAAAAAAGACAAGTTTATGAGTTTGAACATCAAATATCTTGTCTTTGTAGTGCATTTAATTGAATATGGGTTGAAAAAGATTAGCTAATTATTTTATTCCGTTTATATTTACATCTAACACAATTTCCCAACTCATATGGAAACGGGGTTTGTAAATGACATCATTGATTATGTTGTTCTTCGGTAACACCGCCCCCGTGTGCATTGCCTTGGAATTGCAATAGAAGCTCAGTCACAGTTGCATTTGATTATGAAAAAAAGGCTGCTTTATTGCCATGATAAATGTACAATCGGCAGATAATCGAGGCGCTTGTGGCTAAAATGTTGCTTTCCATATACTGAGACACACCACCCTGGGATCCATTCAACCCAGCCATTGCCTCTGTATATTTACAATCATATACAAGCACCGTGGTTGGTTCTTCAGTCTGACAAAAAACTGTTTGAGTGGATGCTAAGGGTGGATTAATAGTTGATGATACCTGTGACAATGAAAGAAAAAAGGCGTTGGCGTTGTGAGGCTCCGCAGCAGGACGGTGTTTCTCAGTACTGTGAGGGAGAAACACAAGTTACATTCCATGCAACCAGAGAGTTTATACAAGAACGTTTGACAGGGTCATGCCATGCATTTAAAGGAATGTGCCAGCAGAGGTGAACAATATTTATATGTGCAGTTAGATGATTGAACTTTCAATGCAAACAATTGGGCAACATAAGGCAGACTAGAATACGCAGATACCTCTGAAGTAGAACCAAGCATGTATTTCATGTGTAGTACTAAGAACATGGACCCCCCCTAGTGGTTGGTAACAGCAAGTACATGTTCTATTTTCCTATCCTGCCATCAAGCAATACTTACATTTCTGCTTTGTTCTGATCTCCCTTCTTTGATGTCATTCCAGTTGTTTATTTTCTCATATCCGGCCCGTCTCCTTTAGTTTGGCCACCAGGTCTTCCACGGACTCCACTTTGATCCCGGCCAGCCTCTGCGGAGGCTCGTCCACTCTCACCACCTCCAGCCGCGAAGTCATGTCCACGCCCAGGTCGGCCGGCTTCATGTTGGCTATTTTCTTCTTCTTGGCTTTCTGCGGGAGGATGGAGAGACACTGAAAGGCTGCCGTGCACCAAAGGCAGCAAACTTAAAGGTTAAAAGCCATTTTCATATTCTTCACATACACCAGGGGTGTCCAAACTATTTCCACTGAGAGCCGCACATGGAAAAATTAAAACAAGCAGGGGCCATTTTGATATTTTTCATTTTCAAACCATAACAAAATATTTCCTTGAATTGCCGCCTGGTATATAGTATGCGCCTGCGTTGAATTACTGCTGGGTCAAACTCGCTTTGCAAAATAATTAGCGCATGCTTAGTATTACCACCGGGTCAAACTCGTCAGGTCATGAGTGCCACCTTCCCTGTCATCATTTCCAAAATGGAGGAGGCTGATTTCAATACCGGTAATTTGAAATCCCATAAAGGGAAGAAGATTAAGAGCTATTCAGTAGGATTTAAGGTCTAAGCTATTGAATATGCTAAAAAGAACAGTAAGCAGCTATGTATTATTAATATACCGCAGCTGTGTGTGTCAAATATGAGTCATTAAATGACTCCCGCCTCCTGGTGGTAGAGGGCGCTAGTGATCCTTCTTGAGACTACTCGGCTGCAGAAGAAGTGACAATGAGTGACGTGATATGTGCTGGGACGGATATGACGCGGGGGGGTGCACGACGGATCTTTTAGGATGTAACACTCCTATGCTGGCTATGTAAACAACCAGGCTGAAATAAAGCATGCTCCAGTCCTAAATACCCAGTGTATTATTCATACAATAACACTTCATGGTGGCAGCGGTGGGATAAAGAGATCACCCACAGAGCAGAACGGGAGGGGGAGTTTGCCGAGGATAATGCCGTCGTCGCCCGCACTTGAGAGGAGCCGAGCTAACTGATAGCAGTGGTCTGATAGCGGATTTCTAAACTGGACTTTCCATTGAAGCAAGAGGTAATAAAGGAAGATCTCCATCGAGACACAGAGACTTTTATAACTGAAGAAAGATAAGGAAGACTTCTATAAACACGTTATCGATGCTTTTGATCAGAAGGAGCTGGCGTGGACTTCATTTATAAGTAAAGGTAAGACCATAATAAAGTTTTTTTTTTATTAAATGTGCTTTTCATGATGGAATCTTTACATCACACTCAAATTTTTTACTGCATGCCTTTGGTAAGTGGCGGAGAGAGAAGAGGTTGTAAAATAATTAGCGCATGCTTAACTTTACCTTCATGCCTTTGGTAAGCGAAGGAGTGAGAAGAGGTCTTAAATGAATTAGCGCGTCGGCGGCAATTCAAATAAATACGGTATATGGATTTTCTTGTTTTTTTTTACCTTTAGGGCTCCCGGGGACCATAAAGGGTCTCAGTCATTAAGGCACCGCTGATGGAGTTCATTCTATAGCCATCAATACTTCATTTTGTCAGCTTCCTTCCACCTACCATGATGTTGGGCAGGGTGGCGTATCGTGGCGTGTTGAGCCTGAGGTCCGCTGTCAACACTGCAGGTGTGTTGATCTTAATGGTCTCCAGGCCGCCGTCGATCTCTCGCACCACTTTCAGCATGTTGCCCTCCAGCGTTACTTCTGAGGCAAAAGTACCCTGCAGGAATAATGACCCAGAGTGGAATAAGTTTGATTTAAGCTACGTTCAAAGTGGAGCTGAACTGTACAGGTTTAGAATTAGCTTGCTCAATGTAGAACATAGTGACCAGACTATGATGTATAAAGAGTATGGCCAACTTGGTTTCAGGCGATCTCTTCAATGATTGGTCAAAAGGCGCTCACGCGACTACAGGGCGCCATGACTGCTACTCACTTTGAGCTGATGCTATAAGTTAGCGCCGCTTCCAATAGTGTTTCAACTTGTATAAATGCCCTGTTGCGCTGCTTAGGGTTGCAAAATTCCGGGAATATTCAAAGTTGGAAACTTTGCATAGGAATTAACGGGAATAATGGGAATTAATGGGAAATGAATGGAAATAATCATTGAATGCAACATGCTAGATCTTGCAGCATGATTATTAGCTAAAACAAACTGATTTAATGCAAATTCAGTTGAATTTTAACCCTGCACTATGCATTCCTCCATCACATGCACAGATAACTGCCAGCATTCTACACACAACAGCAGGACTATTGAGGCCACACTCGTATTTAATCCCAAGGACTGGTAATTGTTGATATTACTGGAGTAAATATATTTGATGTATGGTATTTAAGTGTAATAGAGGTGTAATTGCTTGTTACTGTATGACTGTAGACTACTCCAGCAGACTTCCACTCAAGCTAGCTAGCTGTTCCTGTACTTGTTCAAGGATTTTTGGGGCCAATATCTCTAGCTAGCTAGGTTTATGTACAAACCCTTATTCCATATGAGTTGGGAAATTGTGTTAGATGTAAATATAAACGGAATACAATGATTTGCAAATCATTTTCAGCCCATATTCAGTTGAATATGCAACGAAGACAACATATTTGATGTTCAAACTGATAAACATTTTTTTTTGCAAATAATATTTAACTTTAGAATTTGATGCCAGCAACACGTGACAAAGAAGTTGGGAAAGGTGGCAACAAATACTGATAAAGTTGAGGAATGCTCATCAAACACTTATTTGGAACATCCCACAGGTGTGCAGGCTAATTGGGAACAGGTGGGTGCCATGATTGGGTATAAAAGCAGCTTCCATGAAATGCAAAGTAATTAACAAACTAGGATGGGGCGAGGGTCACCAATTTGTAAGCAAATTGTCGAACAGTTTTAGAACAACATTTCTCAACGAGCTATTGCAAGGAATTTAGGGATTTTACCATCTATGGTCCGTAAAATCATCAAAAGGTTCAGAGAATCTGGAGAAATCACTGCACGTAAGCGATGATATAACAGACTTTGATCCCTCAGGCGGTACTGCATCAAAAACCGACATTAGTGTGTAAAGGATATCACCACATGGGCTCAGGAACACTTAATAAAACCACTGTCAGTAACTACAGTTGGTCGCTACATCTGTAAGTGCAAGTTAAAACTCTGCTATGCAAAGCAAAACCCATTTATCAACAACACCAAGGAACGCCGCTGGCTTTGCCAGGCCCGAGCTCGTCTAAGATGGACTGATGCAAAGTGGAAAAGTGTTCTGTGGTCTGACGAGTCCACATTTCAAATTATATTTGGAAACTGTGGACGTGGTGTCCTCCGGAACAAAGAGGAAAATAGTTGAAAAGCCAGCATCTGTGATGGTATGGGGGTGTATTAGTGCCCAAGGCATGGGTAACTTACACATCTGTGATAGCACCATTAATGCTGAAAGGTCCATACAGGTTTTGGAGCAACATATGTTGTCATCCAAGCAACGTTATCATGGACGCCCCTGCTTATTTCAGCAAGACAATGCCAAGCTACGTTATCCAACAGCGTGGCTTTGTAGTAAAAGAGTGTGGGTACTTTCCTGGCCCGCTTGCAGTCCAGACCTGTCTCCCATGGAAAATGTGTGGCGCATTATGGAGCGTAAAATACGACAGCGGAGACCCCCGACTGTTGAACGCCCGAAGCTCTACATAAAACAAGAATGGGAAATAATTCCACTTTCAAAGCTTCAACAATTAGTTTCCTCAGTTCCCAAACATTTATTGAGTGTTGTCAAAAGAAAAGGTGATGCAACACAGTGGTGAACATGCCCTTTCCCAACTACTTTGGCACGTGTTGCAGCCATTAAATTCCAAGTTAATTATTATTTGCAAAAAAAAATAAAGTTCATGAGTTTGAACATCAAATATCTTGTCTTTGTAGCATAATCAACTGAATATACTTTAAGTTGAAAAGGATTTGCAAATCATTGTATTCCGTATATATTTACAGCTAACACAATTTACCAACTCATATGGAAACGGGGTTTGTACCACCACAGTCTCATAATGAACCCAAAATATTTCTCCGTCAGCTGTGATGCTAATTTTCTTTATGTTAAATCCCATTCATTTACGCTAACAGTGTTAGCGATCCGAACTGACATTTTTGCGATGTGTAAAGTTTAAGTATCAAATACTAAATGAAAATGTGTTGTTTCCTCTGCCTTGTTTTATTGGAAGTTTATGAGCCTGAGTATGTTTATAACTATATATAGACTGGTAATATTTTGTCAGAAAAATGGACAGCAATGGCATACGTCCTTGGTAGAAGTCATTGCGCCTCTCCAGTGATAGTACAAGTGCTCCACCTGCTGACTACTCTGGTGAACTTCAAGATAACATATCCATACACCTTTGACCTGAGCTCAGCCGGTTGGTGCAGGATTAGTCTGGTGGCAACTGATACAGCTCATGTTGATAAGGTGGTTTAGAGGAGTGTATTGCACAACTATTTTCTCGTTTAATGGAAAGGAAAACATTTGTAAAATGAGTAACTTTAAACCAGCGTTCACACAATTATCAGTTGGAGGCTCTTTGATCAGCCCTTACCTGAGGCCAGTCCAGTAAGGCTGCCGTCATTTGTCCAGTCTGATTGCAGTCGTCATCTATGGCCTGTTCAAAGGAGTTCCGAGCGTCAGACAGCAGGAGGTGTTTTTTTTTCTAGAAAGACATGTCTGTTTACCTGTTTTCCAAGGATTACAAGCTGAGCCTCTTCCTTCCTGGCCAAAGCAGCTAGGATCTTAGACACCTGCAGGGGTCCCATGTTGTCGTAGTCCTTCCCAGACACTTCCACGTGGATGCCACGGTCTGCTCCCATGGCCAGGGCGGTGCGGATGGTCTCCTACGGCGAGGATTTTCGATGAAGCGGGACAGGAAGCTCGACGACTTCTTGCAGGGAGACACCCACCTGTGCCTGCTGTGGGCCGCAGCTCACCGCCACCACCTCTTTGATCAGCTTCTTCTCCTTTAGCTTGACCGCCTCCTCCACGGCGATCTCGCAGAAAGGGTTCATTGAGTGTTTGACGCCATCCGTCACCACGCCGCTGTTGTCGGGCTTTACACGGATCTGTGGGGAAGAAAAACAATGGTACAAAGGGAGAGCCACATTGATAATATACACCAGGGATATTTTTGGGAGGCCGCATTTCCTGAAAGCTAAGGACTTTTTGTATATTCCTGAAAGCCAGCGTCCTCTATAGTTGACATTTGATTTTGGTATTTTGTTCGAGTTACAGAATCACTCTGCCGTTTTAAGGACCTTCAGCAAAAAAAATAGTCAAAAAACATGTCTATACACTAGGGGTGTAACGGTACACAAAAATTTCGGTTCAGTAGTCACGGTTTGGTTCATTTTCGGTACAGTAAGAAAACAACAAAATATAAATTTTTGGGTTATTTATTTACAAAATTTGTAAACAATGGCTTTATCCTTTCAACATTGGGAACACTATAATAATTTTGCCCACGTTAATCCACATTAAAGTGCCTCAAGTTGTTGCTTTGATTAAATAAAATGACAAAACCTTTCTTCTACATATAAAAAGTGCAACATTAAACAGTTTCAAGTCAACTCATCGTGCTTGATTTATTACAGCATTTGGGAAGCCTGTAGTTGACTTTTATTATGTAAATGTTATATTTTTATCAACATGTGATAGCAGGGACCCTGCCATTCAACACTAGGCTGCTACATTACTGATTAATGTAACTATTGCTGAACAATTTGTACAATAGCAATAGGAGAGACTAATCATCCCTGAACACCATGGAGTTCAATGAAATAACAGACAGACAGGGCTTTGCTGCCCCTAACACACACACGCGCACACACACAAAAATGAGCTAACGTTACACTAAAAGCTGATTAGCCTTCACCTCAAGCCAGAAATGCGAGCGAGCTGAGCAACAGTTTAAGTTTCTAGAAGGTCAACGGGCTTATAGTGATGTTAGTAATAGTTGTTGTGACTGGGAGGTGTTTTTTATCATTTGGGAAGAGTACGCTGTCTGCTGCTCACCTGCTAAACATATATCTGCTCGACCCTGAAGCATTGACTACATGCGCTCTGAATACGCCCTGCTGATTGGCTGTTACATTGCTCTGAATACGCACTGCTGAATGGCTTTGTATGTAACCAATCAGATGGTTGTGTGGGTGGGTCAATGCTGGGTGCTTACACAGAGGCAGAAAGCAGAGCAGCTTGTGAAGACTTTTGCTCAAAAACTTGTTCGGTACACCCGCGTGCAGAACCGAAACCCCCGTACTGAAACGGTTCAATACTAATACACGTACCGTTACACACCTACCATACACAAGTTACAACACGCACGAATATATAAAAAGAGGCGAATCCAATCGCAATTTTGGAGATAAAAATCAAAAATCGTTTGTTTTCTCAAAATCGTCCAGAAATACTTCAAGTTTCTCTGTACAACACGATATCTCTATAGTGGGTTTAGGAATGTGCTGCGAAAATGTTTGTCTCCCAGGTTTTGAACAGAACTCATGGGCTGGTGCGGTGTCATTACCGGGCCAGCTTTGGCCCCTGGGCCGCCAGCTGAATAGCCCTGATATAGACTATATTGGTCTGTAACAGAGTGAAGAATAATTGTGAAAACGGTTCAGATTATATACTAACTTTCATTGCATTGCAGGGGAAAAGTTCAAGTGGGTGCCTATCATTGTTACACAACAGGACAACTTCCAGCGAGCCACTTTGATGAAAAATTAAAGGCAGCACACAAAGAAAGTATCTTTTACACCCCGGTCATGTTAAATAATAATCAAATTAAATGCATACTAATAAACGTATGGCCGATTGTCATTGCTATAATGATTTAATTAAATGCATACTAAAATTATGTAAAAAGATTTGGACTATTGTCATTGCAATATTAATGAAATTAAATGCATACTAATATTATGTAAAAAGGTTTGGAATATTGTCATTGCTATAATAATGAAATTAAATGCATACTAATATTAGTAAAAAAAGGTTTAGGCTATTGTGTTTACTATAATAATGAAATTAAATGAATATTAAAATGATGTAAAAAGGTTTGGACTATTGTCATTGCTATAATAATTAAATTAAATGCATACTAACATTATGTAAAAATGTTTGGACTATTGTCATTGCTATAATAATGAAATTAAATGCATACTAATATTATGTAAAAAGGTCTGGACTATTATCTTTGCTATAATATTGATATTAAATGCATATCCATATTAGTAAAACAAGGTTTGGACTATTGTCATTGCTATAATAATGAAATTAAATGCATACTAATAAACGTAAGGCCGATTGTCATTGCTATAATGATTTAATTAAATGCATATTAATATTATGTAAAAAGGTTTGGACTATTGTCATTGCTATATTAATAAAATTAAATGCATACTAATATTGTGTAAAAAGGTCTGGACTATTGTCATTGCTCTAATAATGAAATTAAATGCATACTAATATTAGTAAAAAAAGATTTGGACTATTGTCATTGCTATAATAATGAAGTTAAATGCATACTAATATTAGTAAAAAAAGATTTGGACTATTGTTATTGCTATAACAATGAAATTAAATGCATACTAATATTATGTAAAAAGGTCTGGACTATAGACAGATAGATAGTACTTTATTGATTCCTTATTGTCTTTGATATAATATAGATATTAAATGCATACCCATATTAGTAAAACAAGGTTTGGACTATTGTCATTGCTATAATAATGAAATTAAATGCATACTAAAATTATTTTAAAAGGTTTAGACTATTGTCATTGCTATATTAATGAAATTAAAGGCCGACTGAAACCCTCTACTACCGACCACGCAGTCTGATAGTTTATATATCAATGATGAAATATTAACATTGCAACACATGCCAATACGGACAGTTTAGTTTACTAAATTGCAATTTTAAATTTCGCGCCGTAGTATCCTGCTGAAACGTCGCGGTATGATGTCGCGTGCACGTGAAGTCACGCATTGTAGAGGACATTTTGTTCCAGCACCGTTCTCAGCTATAAATCGTCTCTTTCCATCGCATAATTCCACAGTATTCTGGACTTCTGTGTTGCTGAATCTTTTGCAATTTGTTCAATGAACAATGGAGACGTCAAAGAAGAAAGCTGTAGGTGGGAAGCGGTGTATTGCAGCCGCCTTTAGCAACACAAACACAGCCGGTGTTTCATTGTTTACATTCCCGAAAGATGATGGTGAAGCTTTACTATGGAACAGAGCGGTCAAGCGAACACGGTTGGATTGGACCACACACACAAAGTACGGTGTATTATGCAGCGAGCATTTCGAAAGATCGTGTTTCGAAGAGGGTCCCTTGCGAAGGGCAGAGATGGGCATCGCCACCACCAGTCGACTGGTGTCGAAGAAAGGTGCGGTGCCGACCTTCAGGTTGTACAGGCACGACCATATAATCTCAATAAAACACTAGTAACCCCATAAGCAGATAAAGGAGTTTCCAGAATTATCGTAGTAAATTTGTCTAATAACATATGAATCGCTCCCACTGAATATAGTCTTTTTTGTAGTCCTTCACTCTCACTTTCCTCATCCACGAATCTTTCATCCTCGCTCAAATTAATGTGGAAATTGTCGCTTTCTCGGTCCGAATCGCTCTCGCTGCTGGTGGCCATGATTGTAAACAATGTTCAGATGTGAGGAGCTCCACAACCCGTGACGTCACGCGCATATCGTCTGCTACTTCCGGTAAAGGCAAGGCTTTTTTTTATCAGCGACCAAAAGTTGCGAACTTTATCGTCGAGGTTCTCTACTAAATCCTTTCAGCAAAAATATGGCAATATCGCAAAATGATCAATTATGACACAAAGAATGGACCTGCTATCCCCGTTTAAATAAGAAAATCTCATTTCAGTAGTAATATTATTTAAAAAGGTTTGGACTACCCTTTTTTTTTTTTAAATGAGGTGGTTCGGGCATCTGGTCAGGATGCCACCCGAACGCCTCCCTAGGGAGGTGTTTAAGGCACGTCCAACCGGTGGGAGTCCACGGGGAAGACCCAGGACACATTGGGAAGACTATGTCGCCCGGATGGCCTGGAAACGCCTTGGGATCCCCCGGGAAGCACTGGACGAAGCGGCTGGGGAGAGGGAAGTCTGGGCTTCCCTGCTTAGGCTGCTGCCCCCGCGACCCGACATCGGATAAGCTGAATAAGATGGATGGATGGTTTGGACTATTGTCATTGCTATAACAATGAAATTAAATGCATACTAATATTCGTAAAAAAAAAGTGGTCTATTGTCATTGCTTTAATAATGAAATTAAATGCATAGCGATATTATGTAAAAAGGTTGGGACTATTGTCATTGCTGGCCAGCTGCTGTTAGCATATCATTGCTAGCGTGCAGACCACAGAAAGTCAAGGCTGTGCAGTCTATAGAAACATGTCCGCACGAGAAGCACAGCGACATTACCTTGACTGCGTAGTCGATGACACGCTTGACTCCGACGAGAACGCGGCCAGACATGTTGTGTGGAAGACAAGCTGCGAGGTCGTGGACGACGTGACTCAGTAGGCGGAGTCGGACTTGTTAGAGGTGAACACCAGGAAGAGAAGCCGGGACGCCTACCGATTGGACCAATGAAGGAACTCCTCAGCATTCTCTTCGCTGATTGGTTGAACTTCAGAAGAGAAGCCTGGACGCCTACCGATTGGACCAATGAATGAACTCCTCAGCATTCTCTTTGCTGATTGGCTGAGCTTCAGGAGCGCCTTCGCTGCAGTCTTTTTTTTTTTTTTATATTTATTTATATATTTCAACAATTACAAACCGTAAGTCAAAGAACAATATGAAACATTATGAAAACAGTCCAAAACAGCGCCAGAGGGTTGTAAATTCAAAATAAGAAAAATAGAATACAAATATATATATATATATATATATATATATATATATATATATATATATATATATATATATATATTAAACAAAGTGCAAAGCCAAATGCTCATTCAGATTCATTAAATAACTTAAATTTGGAACACAGTATCATCGTTTTCACAGCTTTTCTGTTGTTAGAGGTAGAGAGCGTTTTAATGTAAAGTTCAAAATCTTTTTTAAAAGCACAAAAGCTAGGTCGGGCATTGAGAAACTTACATTTATGAATATAAAACTTAGCCAATAGAATAATGAGGTTGCAAAGGTAGAATTCCTTTTTTAAATTTTTGTTCATACAGTGTAAAACCAAAAATCACATCTTTAAAGCGAAGCACAAATTTGTCATGAATATTAGATAGTACTTTATTCATTCCGTCAGGAGAGTTCCTTCAGGAAAATTACAATTTTCAGCACAATCCCATTCAAGATCAGACAAACATTAAAGGGAGACAGAACAGGATCGCTGACGGGTCTGCCGGCTTCCAGCGCCCCTTACAAAAAAAAGATGAGATACAGGTAAACAAGGGGGGGAGGGAATAGAAGATTAAAATAAAATAAAAAAATCGGTCTTAGCCTGGGCCCTGGAGAGGGGGTGCAGACTGAGGCCAAGGGAAAAAAACAACAACTCATAGCCATAGTACACATCCCTCTTCCATGTGTGTAAGAGGGAAACATCAAACATCAAAGAACACAGAGGACATTAAAGACATTAAAGCAGCAGATACAACCAGACACTTCTACATACAGCTATGAATAAAAAGTAAAAGAAACATATCCACTGTGGTGGCCTCTGCGGTGTTCCACGCCATCGTCTGCTGGGGTGGAGGGAGCATGACCAGAGACAGGAGCAGACCCATCAAAGCAACCAAGACAACCAACTCCACTCTCGGCCAGTGTCCAGTCCGCATGGATGAGCGAGGATACGTCCAAGGTGACTGAGGTGTCCGACACCTGCTCACCCAGCCAAGACACCGCGAAGCCTCTCCGTCCCAGCGCTCAGTGCTAGCTCCGCAGCCCTGTCCCCTCATCTGCATCTCCTTCGGTCCCTCCAAACAGACTCTGGTGTGGCAGACACCCAGCAGCTGGTCTCCATGGCCAAAAGGCTCCCGGGAGGCAGAGCCAGAAGTCCACAAAAAAAGCACCACAGAGGTCACAAAAGTGGCACCCCTTGTCACACAGTCCCAAAGGGTCCCGGACCAAAAGGCAAAAAAATATAATAACACATGAAAACAAGAGGGAAACACAAAAGGATGATACAAGAGCACAGAGCTCCTGCCTATAGCAGCCACTACAGCAGCGCCATCTTGGGGGGAAAAAAAAAAAAAAAAAAAAAAAAAAAATTGTCCAGGATGAAGCGACAGATGCCCTGCCATAGAGATCAAGTGTTTTCACAAGTCTAAAACAAGTGGTTGACAGTCTCTGGATGCATGTTACAAAAGGTGCAGGTAACATCAACGTCCTTGTATCTAACACTGCAGTCAACAACGTCAAGTATCGCGACAAAAACGTATTTATTTCTTTCAAATAGTATCAACCCCCATTTAAAGATGTATTTTTTGTGAAGAAATGTTTAGAATTAAGTTCATGAATCCAGATGGATCTCTATTACAATCCCCAAAGAGGGCACTGTTAAATGCCTACTGAAATTACATTTTCTTATTTATGTGTCATGCTTGATCATTTTGCGATATTGCCATATTTTTGCTGAAAGGATTTAGTAGAGAACATCCACGATAAAGTTGGCAACTTTTGGTGCTGATAAAAAAGCCTTGCCTGTACTGGAAGTAGCAGACGATGTGCGCGTGACGTCACGGGTTGTGGAGCTCCTCACATCTGAACATTGTTTACAATCATGGCCACCAGCAGCGAGAGCGATTCGGACCGAGAAAGCGACAATTTCCCCATTAATTTGAGCGAGGATGAAAGTTTCGTGGATGAGGGAAGTGAAAGTGAACGACTATAAAAAAATTTTAAAAAAAGACTATACAGTGGGAGCGATTCAGATGTTATTAGACAAATTTACTACGATAATTCTGGAAAATCCTTTATCTGGTTATGGTGTTACTAGTGTTTTAGTGAGATTATATGGTTGTACCTGTACAACCTGAAAGTCGGCCCCGCACCTTTCTACAGCACCAGTCGACGGGTGGTGGCGATGCCCATCTCTGCCCTTCGAAAGGGACCCTCTTCGAAACACGATCTTTTGAAATGATCGCTGCATAATACACTGTACTTTGTGTGTGTGGTCCAATCCAATAGTAATAGGGTGCAGCAAGAAAGTGGCGTAAACCTGGCACTTTTGTCAACGGAATTTGGCACAGCAGGGGAAAAAAAAGCCGGATAGGTGTGGCCACGGGTGTGGTGACCGCTAGTGTCTCCGAGGGAAACCACATTTCTCGACGAAGCAAAGGCTGCCGGTGGGGCCGGGCTGAGATTTTTTTTTTCCCCCCTCCTCCACGGTGGAAGCATCCGACGGTCGGGGGGCAGGGGGAGTAGGCAAGAGAGTCGCGGCTGCCTCTCTGACAGGTGCAGGAGGAACGACGCAAGCTCTCCGCTCATGTCTACGGTAAGAGTCGACTTACTACCACCATTTTCTCACCGAAACCTGCCGGTTGACATGTGGTAGGGAACCATGTTCGCTTGACCGCTCTGTTCCATAGTAAAGCTTTACCGTAATTTTTCGGGAATGTAAACAAAGAAACACCGGCTGTGTTTGTGTCGCTAAAGCCGGACGCAATACACAGCTTCCCACCTACAGCTTTCTTCTTTGACGTCTCCATAATTCATTGAACAAATTGCAAAAGATTCAGCAACACAGATGTACAGAATACTGTGGAATTATGCGATAAAAACAGACGACTTATAGCTGTGAACGGTGCTAGAAGAAAATGTCCTCTACAATGTGTGACGTCACGCGCCTGCGTCATCTTACCGCGACGTTTTAGCAGGGTACTTCAGTGCGAAATTAAAAATTGCAATTTAGTAAACTAGGGCTTCACGGTGGCAGAGGGGTTAGTGCGTCTGCCTCACAATACGAAGGTCCTGAGTAGTCAGGGTTCAATCCCCGGCTCGGGATCTTTCTGTGTGGAGTTTGCATATCCTCCCCGTGACTGCGTGGGTTCCCTCCGGGTACTCCGGCATCCTCCCACTTCCAAAGACATGCACCTGGGGATAAGTTGATTGGCAACACTAAATGGTCCCTAGTGTGTGAATGTTGTCTGTCTATCTGTATTGGCCCTGCCATGGGGTAGCGACTTGTCCAGGGTGTACACCGCATTCCGCCCGATTGTAGCGGAGATAGGCACCAGCGCCCCCCCGCGACTCCAAAGGGAATAAGCGGTAGAAAATGGATGGATGAATGGAAGAACTTCATCAGCTCTTTTTATCTATTTTACAGTTGAATGTAGTTAAACATCGAACTGGCATCCAATGTTATTAAAATGTATATCATTTTAATCGTGAATCAAATCGGAGTTGAATCATGACCCCCCCCAAGAATTTAATCGAATCGTGCAGTGCCCAAAGATTTACAGCCTTAATAATTTACCAGGACAATGCCATTGCACAATACATAATATTATTAATACTACTTATGTGATTTCTCCGCCATCACTGTGAGAGACAATCAATTATTTTATCTTCAGAGGTTAATAACCCACTTTTTAACTGCAAGGTCAAAACCACCATGATTTACTACAAAAATGGGTTAAGATAGGCGCCAGCGCCCCCTGCGACCCCAAAGGGAATAAGCGGTAGAAAATGGATGGATGGATTATGGCAGGGGTATCAAACTCAATTTGCCTGGGGGCCACTGGATGCAGAAACTGGGTGAGGATTTCTTAAAAAATCTAACATGCACTTTTTATGAATGGCTTTCCCGTCCTAGCAACATACTTGCCAACCCTCACGATTTTTCCGAGAGACTCCTGAATTTCAGTGCACCTCCCGAAAATCTACCGGTGCAACCATTCTCCCGGATTTGTCCCAATTTTCACCCGGTCGACATTATTAAGGGCTGCCGTGACTGCACTGCCTTTAACGTCCTCTACAACAGTGGTTCTCAACCTTTTTTCACTGTGAACTGTGAACATTTTTTTAATTCAAGTACCCCCTAATCAGAGCAAAGCAATTTTGGTAGAAAAAAAGAGATAAAGAAGTAAAATACAGCACTATGTCATCAGTTTCTGATTTATTAAATTGTATAACAGTGCAAAATATTGATCATTTGTAGTGGTCTTTCTTGAATTATTTGGAAAAAAGGATATAAAAATAACTAAAAAACTTGTTGAAAAATAAACAAGTGAATCAATTATAAATAAAGATTTCTACACATAGAAGTAATCATCAACTTAAAGTGCTCTTTTTGGCGATTGAAAGTTGATGAATCCATCTGGATTCATCAACTTCATTCTAAACATTTCCTCACAAAAAAAGAAATCTTTAACATCAACATTTATGGAACATGTCCATAAAAAGTGTAGCTGTCAACACTGAATGTTGAATTGTTGTATTACTTTTTTTTACAGTTTATGAACTTACATTCATATTTCATTGAAGCATTGTTCAATTAACATATTTATAAAGGATTTATGAATTGCTGCAATTTTTTAGAATGTTATTAATAAATGTCACTTGTCCCTTTGCATACACCTTCAAGTACCTCCAGTGGTTCGCGCACCCCTAAAAGAGGACTACTGCTCCACTACATCGTGCACGCTTTGACATCACAGAACCAATGTGCCGGCTCCATAACATGTTGTATGAGACTTGTGCAGAACAACGTCAGTGGCTGCAAGACGTACTTGGTCAACAGCCATACAGGTCACACTGAGGGTGGCCGTATAAACAACTTCAACACTGTTACAAAGATGCGCCACACTTTGAACCCACACCAAACAAGAATGACAAACCCTTTTTGGGAGAATTTCCGTACCTTAACACAACGTAAAGGGGAACATTATCACCAGACCTATGTAAGCGTCAATATATACCTTGATGTTGCAGAAAAAAGACCATATATTTTTTTAACCGATTTCCAAACTCTAAATGGGTGAAATTTGGCGAATTAAACGCCTTTCTGTTTATCCCTCTCTGAGAGACGACGTCAGAACGTGACATCACATCGGTACTCAACGCCATTTTTCCCTACCAGTCAAATCAGCTGTCATTTTCCGTTTTTTCAACTGTTTTCCGGTACCTTGGAGACGTCATGCCTCGTCTGTGTGTTGTCGGAGGGTGTAACAACACGATCAGGGACGGATTCAAGTTGATTTACGTAGAATGTGCATCGATATGCTAATCGATGCTAACATGCTATTTAGGCTAGCTGAGTGTACATATTGCAGCATTATGCCTCATTTGTAGCTATATTTACATCTAGCCTTTCCCTCCATCCACATTTAATGCCAAACAAACACTTAGCCTACCGAGGATGTCGTGGTGGTTTGTGCAGCCCTTTGAGACACTAGTGATTTAGGGCTATATAAGTAAACATTGATTGATTGATTGATTAGCAATCCACAGATTTAAGTTGCTCCAGTGTCAAGAGATGCAAAAGTCCCTCGTTTGGTTTTTACCGGCGATGCTACGACAGAGATGGCACAGAGATGACAAGAATGTCTGGATATCCTGCAACACTGAAAGCAGATGCAATCCCAACGAAAAATTAAACGAAATAACAGAGGTGAGTTTTGTTGAAGTTATTGACTTATGTGCTAATCAGACATATTTGGTCGCGGCATGACTGCCAGCTAATCGATGCTAACATGCTATTTAGGCTACCTGTATGTACATTTGAAACTATATTTGCATCCAGTGTTTCCTTCCACCCACATTTAATGCGAAACAAACACTTACCAATCTACGGATTTAAGTTGATCCAGTGTCAATGCGAAAGTCCTGATCGGTTGGTCTGCACATTTTACCGGCGATGCTAACGCAGACATGCATGGCCCAATAGCGTCAATAGCTATTCGCTCAATAGCTTTCGTTCTCGCTATCTGCCTCCATACTCCAACCATCTGTTTCAATACATGCGTAATCTGTTGAATCGCTTAAACCGCTAAAATCCGAGTCTGAATCCGAGCTAATGTCACTATATCTTGCTGTGCTATTCGCCATTGTTTGTATCGGAATCGCTATGTGACGTCACAGGGAAACGGACAGTGGCTTAAGCAAATAGCAAAAATCAATCACTTTAAAGCTTTATTTAGGGACGGGTAAAATTTTGAAAAAATAAACCACTGGGAACTGATTTTTATTGGTTTTAACCCTTCTGAAATTGTGATAATGTTCTCCTTTAAACACAAGAGACCAAATACCTAGAACACCTTGCAGCCCTGAGTCTCCCGGGCAACAATATACACTACCTCAACCGACGCAAGTAGGGAGGCTGGGGGGTTGGTGGTAGCGGGTGGTGTATATTGTAGCCCGGAAGAGTTAAGGCTGCATGGGATTCTGGGTAATTGTTCTGTTATGTTTATGTTCTGTTACGAAGCGGACGTTCTCCCGAAATGTGTTTGTCATTCTTGTTTGGTGTGGGTTCACAGTTTGGCACATATTTGTAACAGTGTTAAAGTTTTGTTTACGGCCCCCCTAAGTGTGAGGTGTGTAGCTGTTGATCAAATATATTTTGCAATACCACACATGCGTCTTGCCAGATCCAACATATAACTGGAGTTGCATGCTGTCAATTCAGGATGTAGGGGGCGCTAAAGGCAGTGCCATTATGGCACTCCCTGAATATTGTTGATCTGGTAAATACGGACAGGGGCTTCGATAGAATTGGTGCCCTAAAATTCAGGGGTCTCCCGGGAAAATTGGGGACGTTGGCAAGTATGACGCTGTCAGCGCCCTTCACATTAAACTCGCGGGCTGCACCAACATTAAATTGTCATATCGAAGAGCGGGCCGTGTAATAACGTCTCGCGGGCCGCAATTGGCTCGGGGGCCGCGTTTTTGACACCCCTGGTTTATGGTATTGCTGTGTATTGTGTGAATGTGAGTGTGAATGTTGTCTGTCTATCTGTGTTGGCCCTGCGATGAGGTGGCGACTTGTCCAGGGTGTACCCTGCCTTCTGCCCGATTGTAGCTGAGATAGGTGCCAGCGCCCCCCGCAACCCCAAAAGGGAATAAGCGGTAGAAAATGGATGGATGGTTTGTTGGATTGATAAAAAAAAATAAAAAAAAAAATAAAATTACGTAAAAATAAAAAAAAATCGATTTAAAAAAAAAAAAAAGAGAATGATTCCGAATCGCACAACGTGAGAATCGCGATTCGTATTTGAATCAATTTTTCCACACACCCCTAGTTAGTAGTCTTGTAAGTCCTCCCAATAATTCGCAGTGTTGCTAAAAGTCACAATTTCGACGTCAAATAACAAGATTGTGTTGTGTTCAGGCGGCCCGGAAAGGTGGGAGTTGTGGCTCCAACGTGGCGGCGGAAAGAAGCAGGAGTTAAGCAGCTCACCTCAACCCGCGGCCGCCATTTTGACTGCAGCGCCGCCGAGCCTCGTCTCACGTGTCCTGCTTCTCCTCTCACATGACCCGAGTGTTTGTTCCCGTGATCAGACCTCCATCTCCACCTCCGTCCCCTGGCACCCTCGGCCCCGCACTGCGCCGCGACCCTGATGGATATGCTGGAACACAGTCTGGACACAGCCAGGTAAACAACAACAAGATGGCTAACTGACCAAGAGCTAACTCGGCTACATGCTAGCCCGGGCGCTTTTATTTCTTTCAAGAAGGTCGAGGCGAGAAAAGCGGCTTATTTCCCGCACGTTTTTTTTTTTATGGCGGGGGAAGTTTAGGTGGCTCGGTGAGCCGCGTGCTGGTTTGGGGTTGGCGCCGCAAAAACAGGATGACTTGTTGGGTAGAAATGACCAGAATGATGCTAGCAAAGTTAGCTCGGGGCTAGCTTTTACAAACCCCGTTTCCATATGAGTTGGGAAATTGTTTTGGATGTAAATATAAACACAATACAATGATTTGCAAATCATTATTAACCCATATTCAATTGAATACACTACAGAGACACGATATTTGATGTTCAGACTCATAAACTTTAATTTTTTTTTGTAAATAATAATTAACTTAGTATTTCATGGCTGCAACGCGTGCCAAAGTAGTTGGGAAAGGGCATGTTCACCACTGTGTTGCATCACCTTTTCTTTTGACAACACTCAATAAACGTTTGGGAACTGAGGAAACTAATTGTTGAAGCCTTGAAAGGGGAATTCTTTCCCATTCTTGTTTTATGTAGACCTTCAGTCGTTCAACAGTCGGGGGTCTCCGCTGTCGTATTTTACGCTTCATAATGCGCCACACATTTTCCATGGGAGACCGGTCTGGACTGCAGGCGGGCCAGGAAAGTACCCGCACTCTTTTACTACGAAGCCACGCTGTTGTAACACATAGTTTGGCATTGTCTTGCTGAATATAAAGGGAATACAATGATTTGCAAATTCTTTTCAACCCATATTCAGTTGAATGCACTACAAAGACAAGATATTTGATGCTCATACTCATAAACTTTATTTTTTTTGCAAATAATAATTAACATGGCTGCAACACATGCCAAAGTAGTTGGGAAAGGGCATGTTCACCACTGTATTACATCACTTTTTATTTTAACAACACTCAATAAACGTTTGGAAACTGAGGAAACTAATTGTTGAACCGGCGTGGCACAGTGGGATAGTGGCCGTCCCCAACCCGAGGGTCCCTGGTTCAAATCCCACCTAGTACCAACCTCGTCACGTCCGTTGTGTCCTGAGCAAGACACTTCACCCTTGCTCCTGATGGTGCTGGTTAGCGCCTTGAATGGCAGCTCCCTCCATCAGTGTGTGAATGGGTAAATGTGGAAGTAGTGTCAAAGCGCTTTGAGTACCTTGAAGGTAGAAAAGCGCTATACAAGTACAACCCATTTATCATTTAACCTTTGTAAGTGGAATTCTTTACCATTCTTGCTTGATGTGCAGCCCAAAGGCCTACTGAAATGAGATTTTCTTATTTAAACGGGGATAGCAGGTGCATTCTATGTGTCATACTTGATCATTTCGCGATATTGCCATATTTTTGCTGAAAGGATTTAGTAGTGAATTATATTTATATATCGCTTTTCTCAAGTGACTCAAAGCGCTTTACATAGTGACACCCAATATCTAAGTTACATTTAAACCAGTGTTGGTGGCACTGGGAGCAGGTGGGTAAAGTGTCTTGCCCAAAGACACAACGGCAGTGACTATGATGGCACAAGCGGGAATCGAACCTGCAACCCTCAAGTTGCTGGCACGGCCACTCTACCAACCGAGCTATCGACGATAAATTACGCAACTTTTGGTGCTGATAAAAAAGCCTTGCCTTTACCGGGAGTCGCAGACGATGACGTCACAAGGGTGAGGGCTCCTCACGTCCTCGAATTGTTTTTAATGTGAGCCTCCAGCAGCAAGAGCTATTCGGACCGAGAAAACGACAATTTCCCCATTAATTTGAGCGAGGATGAAAGATTCGTGGATGATGATATTGATAGCGAAGGACTAGAAGAAAAAAAAAGTGACTGCTCTGGGCGGCGGCAGTGGGAGCGTTTCAGATGTAATTAGACACATTTACTAGGATAATTCTGGAAGATCCCTTATCTGTTTATTGTTTTAATAGTGTTTTAGTTAGATTGTAAAGATATATCTCGAGGTCGGATGGCTGCGGTGAACACGCAGTGTCTCAGAGAGAAGCCAAGGAGCCAAGCTCACAGCTGCCTTTTAAACAGCTACTGCAGGAGGACAAATTATCCAATGATGTCTCCGGTAAGATATATATCACAATTTTCCCATCCAAAAACATGCTGGTTGATGTATAGAAACATGTTCGCTTGACCGCTATGTGTTAAAAACAAAGAAACACCGGCTGTGTCTCGGTGCTAAAGACAGCTGCAATACACCACTTTCCACCAACAGCATTGTTCTTTATAGTCTCCATTATTAATTGAATAAATTGCAAAAGATTCAGCAACACAGATGTGCAAATTACTGTGTAATTATGCGATGAAAAGAGACGACTTTTAGCCGTAACTGGTGCTAAGCTAATATTTCCTGACAGTCCGTGACGTCACGCGCAGGCGTCATCATTTCGCGACGTTTTCAACAGGAAACTCCGCGGGAAATTTAAAATTGTAGTTTAGTAAACTAAACTGTCCGTATTGGCATGTGTTGCAATGTTCATATTTCATCATTGATATATAAACTATCAGACTGTGTAGTAGTGGCTTTCAGTAGGCCTTTAAAGTTGATTAAATTGCAATTTTGAATTTCCCATGGAGTTTCTTTTTGAAAACGTCGCAAAAGGATGACATATTAGCCAGCACCACTTGCGGCTAAAATCCGTCTCTTTTCATTGCGCAATTACACAGTATTTTGGACATCAGTGTTGCTGAATCTTTTGCAATTTGTTCAATTAATAATGTAGAAGTCAAAGTAGAAATATGGAGGCCTTTAGCCACACAAACACAGAGAGTTTCCTTGTTTAAAATTCCCGGAGGTGAAGCTTTACTAAGGATCAGAGCGGTCAAGCGAACATGGTTCCCAACCACTTGTCAACTAGCATGTTTCGATGAGAAATTGTGGTAAAAAGTCGCTTCCTACCGGAGATCAGCGGAGCTTGCGCCGTCCATGCAGCTGCCGTGACCTCCCTCAGAGACTGGCGTCAACACACCCATGGACACACCCCTCCGACTATCAGGTACTATCTAACTCACTAAAACACTAGCAACACAAAAGAAAGATAAGGGATTTCCCAGAATTATCCTGTAACTGTGTCTAAAAACATCTGAATCGCTCCCAATGCAATCGCCTTTTTTATTTTAACTTTATTGATTTATTTTTTTTTTTTCTAGTCCTTCACTATCAAAATCCTCATCCACAAATCTTTCATCCTCACTCAAATTAATGTGGAAATTGTCGCTTTCTCGGTCCGAATCGCTCTTGATGCTGGAGGCTCACATTATAAACAATGTGAGGAGCCCTCACACCGGTGACGTCATCGTCTGCTACTTCCGGTAAAGGCAGGGCTTTTTTATTAGCAACCAAAAGTTGCTCACTTTATCGTTGATGTTCTCTATTAAATCCTTTCAGCAAAAATATGGCAATATCGCGAAATGATCAAGTATGGCACATAGAATGGACCTGCTATCCCCGTTTAAATAAGAAAATCTCATTTCAGTCGGCCTTTAAGTTGTTCAACAGTCCAGGGTCTTGTTGTCGTATTTTACGCTTCATAATAAAATAGAATAGAAAGTACTTTGTTCATCCCTGCGGGAAATTCAGCACCACAGTTCGCTCACAGTAAACAATAATAATAATAAATGATGTATAATATATATATATATAATATATGAATAATATAAATTCTACATATATTCTACATTTAAGTGCAGTCAAGAAGGAACATATGCATTATACAGTCTGATGGCTGTCGGTATGAAGGACCTCCTGTGTCGTTCCGTGTTATATTTTGGGAGTCTGAGCCTTCCACTGAACGTGCTCATTCTCTCCGCAAGGTCCGAGTGTAGTGGGTGGGAAGTGTTGTCCATGATGGCTCTGAGTTTTGCTAGACTTCTCCTCTCTGACACCACCGCCAGAGAGTCTAGCTCCACTCCCACCACGTTACTGGCCTTCTCTACCAACTTGTCCAGTCTGTATGTGTCCCTCGCTCTCAGCCCGCTGCCCCAGCAAGATCTTCAACATCTTTGTACAGACGTTGAAGGATCCTAGCCTCCTGATGCGCCACAGATTTTCGATGGGAGACATGTCTGGACTGCAGGCGGGCCAGGAAAGTACCTGCCCTCTTTTACTACAAAGCCACGCTGTTGTAACACTTGTCTTGATGAAATAAGCAGGGGCTTCCATGAAAACATTGCTTGGACGACAACATGTGTTGCTCCAAAACCTGTTAGGACCATTCAGCATTAATGGTGCCTTCACAGATGTGTAAGTTACCCATGCCTTGGGCACTAATACACCCCCATACCATCACAGATGCTGGCTTTTGAACTT
Source organism: Nerophis ophidion (assembly GCF_033978795.1). NCBI lineage: Eukaryota > Metazoa > Chordata > Actinopteri > Syngnathiformes > Syngnathidae > Nerophis > Nerophis ophidion. Next base: position 15,367,285 of record NC_084621.1, read on the forward strand.
TGCACCTATAACAATCCGGATGGTTATTTTCCTCTTTGTTCCGGAGGACACCACGTCCTCTGTTTCCAAATATAATTTGAAATGTGGACTCTTCAGACCACAGAACACTTTTCCACTTTGCATCAGTCCATCTTAGATGAGCTGGGGACTAGCGAAGCCGGCGGCGTTCCTTGGTGTTTTTGATAAATGGCTTTCGCTTTGCATAGTAGATTTTAACTCGCACTTACAGATGTAGCAACCAACTGTAGTTACTGACAGTGGTTTTATGAAGTGTTCCTGAGCCCATGTGGTGATATCCTTTACACACTGATGTCGGTTTTTGATGCAGTACCGCCTGAGGGATCAAAGTCCGTAATATCATCGCTTACGTGCAGTGATTTCTCCAGATTCTCTGAACTTTTTGATGATTTTACGGACCATGGATGGTAAAATCCCTAAATTCCTTGCAATAGCTCGTTGAGAAATGTTGTTCTAAAACTGTTCGACAATTTGGTGACCCTCGTCCCATCCTTGTTTGTTAATTATTTAGCATTTCATGGAAGCTGCTTTTATACCCAATCATGGCACCCACCTGTTCCCAATTAGCCTGCAAACCTGTGGGATGTTCCAAATAAGTGTTCGATGAGCATTCCTCAACTTTATCAGTTTTTATTGCCACCCTTCCCAACTTCTTAGTCACATGTTGCTGGTATCAAATTCTAAAGTTAATGATTATTTGCAAAAAAAAAAATGTTTATCAGTTTTGAACATCAAATATGTTGTCTTTGTAGCATATTCAACTGAATATGGGTTGAAAATGATTTGCAAATCATTGTATTCCGTTTATATTTACATCTAACACAATTTCCCAACTCATATGGAAACGGGGTTTGTAAAACATCAACAGAGCAAGTATTCAACTCAGTTGTTAAGAAGGACTTATTGTAATAAAGTTTCGTCTAACCTGTAAATAATGTCAATTTAAGGATTGGCCATACCATAACACTTTCTACTAACACAAACTATAGCCATTAATAAAGTCATACATTAAAATAACACATTATGTTTACGCTTGTCAAAGATCGTCTCTGTTAAAGAGGTTCACTTAGCCTACTGATGTGTATTTATAAATGGCTGATTTATATAGGCTATAGTAAGGTCTGTAGTTGTCAGGTACGAAACTTTGCCTTACTAGCCTATACAGTATAAATCATCCATGCCATTTAAAAATAAAAAAAAGATTGTCTCTGTTAGGATGACTGCAGTTTTAAGGCCTCAACTTCACATCCATATTGAATACATACTTCTTAAAAGGTTTTTATTCTAGTCCCCAAAACAGTCCCTAGAATATCTTCAGTGTGACATAGTTTTTGCAATAAATGCTTTAAAACAGCAAAGCGCTTTTGACATTTAGAGAACTTTTGATTAATATTCTTGTAATTGATGTATATATATAAATGATAAATGGGTTGTACTTGTATAGCGCTTTTCTACCTTCAAGGTACTCAAAGCGCTTTGACACTACTTCCACATTTACCCATTCACACACACATTCACACACTGATGGAGGGAGCTGCCATGCAAGGCGTCAACCAGCACCCATCAGGAGCAAGGGTAAAGTGTCTTGCTCAGGACACAACGGACGTGACGAGGTTGGTACTAGGTGGGATTTGAACCAGTGACCCTCGGGTTGCGCACGGCCACTCTCCCACTGCGCCACGCCGCCCCCTATAGATATATATATATATATATATATTAGTCAAATAAAGTTTGTGTAATCTGAAAATAATGTCAATGTAAGGTTTTGCCATACCATAACACCTTCTATAACACAAATGATAGCCATAAAGAAGGTCATACATTAAAATAACACATTATGTTGTGTGAACGCAGACTTGGACCAAAAGGACTAGACCGTACAACTTTATGCAAATGCTTAACAGGAGAGCATTATTTGGTCCACTGATAAAAAGATACTAGCGCGATCACGAACTACACTGCACTGAAGTGACCACCAAGTATATATTTCTTTTAAATCGTTGGTTCAGACCATAGTACCGAACTACACTGGTTTTATTTTTGACAACAGTTGTGCTCACTAAAACGGTATTTTTTTGTGTTTATCTACAGCCAAGATAAACAAGAAGAAGACGGGCAGGCATCTGAAGGTAAACGTTAAACACAAATATTACTTGTACATAAATAAACATGCTGTATGTTCGTATTTGTGGAAATGCATGCACCGACATGTTGGGCTACTGTAGTTTATAGGGGTGTCAAAAAATTGTTTTTGAGTAAATCACAATTCTGTTTTGTAATGGTTCTTAATTGATAAAAAATAAAATAATGTGCATCGTTTTTTTTGTTTTTTTTAGTTCTTTTTTACCTATCCAAGAGGCTGGAGGGGATATATATTGTTGATGTAGATGATCTATATCTGCTGTACAGATTTACTTTAGAAAAGAGAAGTGTGGGATACCTCTCTATTTGCTTTATTTGTATTTGACTTTATTAAATGTTTGGCTAGAATTTTTGGAAACAAAACCAGTTTTCTTTTAAGTAATATCGAACTTGATCAGCTCTTTTTATCTATTTTATGGTTGAATGTAGTTAAACATAGAACTGGCATCCAAGGTTATTAAAAAGTATACCATTTTAACCGAGAATCAATTTGGAGTTGAATCGTGACCCCCGTTGCATAATACATAATATTATTAATACTACTTATGTGATGTCACCACCATCACTGTGAGAGACAATCAATTATTTTATCTTCTGAGGTTAACAAACCACTTTTTGACTGCCAGGCCAAAACCACCATGATTTACAACAAAAATGGGCTAAGAACTTAAAAAAGCCTTATTAAAAGATAGAAAGATTGTTTTTAAGAAACACTTACAATTTTCATGTCAATACAAAATTTACACTATGGGGAAAAGTAGTTATAATTAATCTTTTATATCTTTATCTGTATTTTGAACGTAATTTACCATGGTAGAAAAATACAAAAGTGTGTTTTCCCAACAATAATTTGGCAATAACTATAAATGCACTGTAAAAGAAATTGCTGGCTTGCATATGATGTCATGTCCCTTTTGCTTCGTTGCGATGTAATGCACTTGGACCGCAAACAAGCCCGAGCCGAGTGATGGATAAAGAGTTTGAGCTTTCCAAGCGTTCAAATCGAGAGATATATAAGAGCTTTTGATAGAGTCCTGAAATAAAATGGTTGGTAAAGGGAATACAGTCAGGGAAAATACAAGTGTGTCAGGGGAAATGGCTGTCAAACATGTTGCTTTAGTCTTGTGGAGGACAGTCAGACCATACTTGTGACTGCAGTGATCACTTCATAAAGGTTTGTCTTTGATTGATTGATTGATTGATACTTTTATTAGTAGATTGCACAGTACAGTACATATTCCGTACAATTGACCACTAAATGGTAACACCCGAATAAGTTTTTCAACTTGTTTAAGTCGGGGTCCACGTTAATCAATTCATGGTAAAAATATATACTATCAACATAATACAGTCATCACACAAGTTAATCATCATGGTATGTACATTGAATTATTTACATTATTTACAATCCGGGGGGTGGGATGAGGAGCTTTGGTTGATATCAGAACTTCAGTCATCAACAATTGCATCAACAGAGAAATGTGGACATTGAAACAGTGTAGGTCTTACAGTAGGATATGTACAGCCAGCAGAGAACATAGTGAGTTCAGATAGCATAAGAACAAGTATATACATTAGAAGTACATTTGAGTTGTTTATAATCCGGGGAGATGGGATGTGAATGGAGGAGGGTGTTAGTAAAGTGTTGAAGTTGCCTGGAGGTGTTGTTTTAGAGCGGTTTTGAAGGAATATAGAGATGCACTTACTTTTATACCTGTTGGGAGTGCATTCCACATTGATGTGGCATAGAAAGAGAATGAGTTAAGACCTTTGTTAGATCGAAATCTGGGTTTAACGTGGTTTGTGGAGCTCCCCCTGGTGTTGTGGTTATGGCGGTCATTTACGTTAAGGAAATAGTTTGACATGTACTTCGGTATCAAAGAGGTGTAGCGGATTTTATAGACTAGGCTCAGTGCAAGTTGTTTTACTCTGTCCTCCACCCTGAGCCAGCCCACTTTGGAGAAGTGGGTTGGATTGAGGTGTGATCTGGGGTGGAGGTCTAAAAGAAACCGGATTAGCTTATTCTGGGATGTTTGGAGTCTAGATTTGAGGGTTTTGGAGGTGCTGGGGTACCAGGAGGTGCAAGCGTAATCAAAGAAGGGTTGAATGAGAGTTCCCGCTAGAATCCTCAAGGTGTTTTTGTTGACCAGAGAGGAGATTCTGTAGAGGAATCTCGTTCTTTGGTTGACCTTTTTGATCACCTTGGTTGCCATTTTATCACAGGAAAGATTAGCCTCTAGAATGGAACCTAGGTAGGTAATCTCATCCTTCCTGGTGATAACAATGTCACCCACTTTTATAGTGAAGTCACTGACCTTCTTAAGTTTGATATGGGACCCAAATAGGATGGATTACGTTTTACCTAAGTGTATGGATAGCTTGTTGTCAGCGAGCCAGGTGCAAATATTGAGGAGTTCAGCACTGAGGATTTGTTCCACCTGTGACTTGTCCTTGCCGGATACCAGCAGGGCCGAGTCATCCGCAAACAGGAACAATTCACAGTGGCATGCTGATGGCATGTCATTCACGTATATTAGGAATGGTAAAGGTCCTAGTATACTCCCCTGAGGGACTCCACAGCTTACTGAGAGGGGAGGGGACATGGTGCCGTTCACCTCTACCACCTGTTTCCTCCCCTCCAAGTATGATTGCATCCAGCTTGATGAGGTTTCGTCGAATCCGATTGCTCGGAGCTTATCCAACAGTATAGCATGGTTAACGGTGTCAAAGGCCTTCTGAATGTCCAGCATGACCATGCCGCAGTATTTGCCCGCGTCCACCTCATGTTTGATGTGGTCGGTCAGATAGAGAAGGCATGTGTCAGTGGAGTGGTTAGTTCTGAAGCCGGATTGGAATTTGTACATTAGTTTATTAGTAGCAAGGTATCTATCAACCTGTTCATAAACTATTTTCTCCATTACTTTCGAAATGGAACTGAGAATAGAAACAGGTCGGTAGTTACCAGGTTCTAATTTGCTTCCTTTTTTATAAAGGGGGGTTACTCTAGCTATCTTGAAATCCTTGGGTACTTGGCCTTGTTTGATTGAGAGGTTTATTATATGAGTGATTATTGGGGCAATGGTGGTGGCAGAGTCCATGAGGAATCTGAACATTTGATTTGTTGGAGAAACTGTCTGTGAGGCAACTGGGTTTATTCTTTACTATACAATTAGTGTTTGAGATCAGAAATAACCCTAAACTATGGACAAGAAATTGCATTAGTTTGTTTGTGCTCTTTTAAATTATGCCTAAATATACTCACAAAGACTTCGATTGTGGAAATAAACTAACATCATGTCAAGTCCTGGTAATAAATATTGTGATTGTTGCTCCAATCCGCCGGGTTCTCGTTGTCGATTTTCATAGCGGGAATTAAAAGCTAGTTGTTGTTGTTGCTTTTGTGCAGGGAAGCCTGCACTAAGCCTTTATTTGACATGGATGACAACACTATAAGTCTTTAGTGCTCTTTTTTGGCATCAAAATATATCCTTAATAGTATTGGCAACTAGAATCATTTATTATTTTTTTCATTTATTTCAGGCAATGACGTAAAAAAAGTACAAGGTAGACAACACATTATAATATAAATTCATATAATGCAAAAGGTAATGTACAGTATGTAAGCATGATGATCAGTTTTGACTGAAAGGGAGTGGGAAGAAGGTAATTTATTTAATCCCACCCCCATTTCTCCATTCAGTAATTAATACATTGAGTTGCACTGTTGCTTTGGTCAAGGATTATAATACAAATGTATCGTGGTGGCATTACTACAGGTAACAATAATTATTACACTGTAACAATGATTTTTATCCACTATGTAGGAAGAATGGACATACAAACAATGGTAAGGGACAAAATACCAACAATGGTAATAGACAACATAGCACATGTTAACACTTTGAGACAGAATAAAACATCAGGTCAATTTAAAGACCCTCATTTTTATATTTGAACCAGACCCGATGTTTGTAAAATAGTTGAAATCGATTAATAGTTTGGTATTGCTTGTGTTTTAAGTCCGGTTTGTTCCATAGTTAGATTGATACATCTCTTGTAGGCTTACCAGCATACCAAATCTTCCATCCATCCATCCATTTTCTACCGCTTATTCCTTTTCGGGGTCGCGGGGGGCGCTGGCGCCTATCTCAGCTACAATCGGGCGGAAGGCGAGGTACACCCTGGACAAGTCGCCACCTCATCGCAGGCATACCGAATCTTGATATCACAAAATATTGTTGGAAAGCAAACATTGCTGAACAGGGAAATCTAGATGAACAATGAGACAAAATATCAACTTCTCACAATTAAAACCACTGTGGACATAAATTAGAGATAACAAACTATTTGTAGCAGGAAATCAACTGCAAAAATTGAACTTATCCTTTTTCTCATCCGCATCATCATCATATGATTAAATACGTTACTTACTGTTGCACGAATAAGTTCAACATTATCTTTTATGGATTAATGCTTAAATGGTGAAACCCTCCAAATGTAAAGACAGGATGTGCATCTAATCTTTTCTTCTTTAAATCCTCCTCAGTGTGGAACAGAGGTGGGTAGTAACACGCCACATTTACTCCGTTACATCTACTTGAGTAACTTTTGGGATAAATTGTACTTCTAAGAGTAGTTTTAATGCAACATACTTTTACTTGAGTATAATTATAGACAAGAAACGCTACTTTTACTCCACTCCATTTATCTACATTCAGCTCGCTACTCGCTGCTGATTTTTATCCATCTGTTAATGCACGCTTTTTTTTTTTTTGGTTTGTCAGGCAGACCTTCAGAGTAGGATCTATCACATGCCTGCGTTTCACCAATCAAACGCAGTCACTGGTGACGTTTGACTCTGTTTCACCAATCAGATGCAGTCACTGGTGACGTTTGACTCTGTTTCACCAATCAAATGCAGTCACTTGTGTCGTTTGACTCCGTTTCACCAATCAAACAGAGCCAGGTGGTCACATGATTAGCTGCACTTTTTTTTTAATATAAACCTTTATTTATAAATTTCAACATTTACAAACAGTTGAAAATAATAATCAAAGCAAGTACAAAAACAGCACAAAACAGTATAAAAACCGTACAAAACAGCGCCAGGGGGTTGTAAATTCAAAGTAACTAAAATAGAATGCCAAAAAAATATATATATATATGGCTTCACGGTGGCAGAGGGGTTAGTGCGTCTGCCTCACAATACGAAGTTCCTGCAGTCCTGGGTTCAAATCCAGGCTCGGGATCTTTCTGTGTGGAGTTTGTATGTTCTCCCCGTGAATGCGTGGGTTCCCTCCGGGTACTCCGGCTTCCTCCCACTTCCAAAAACATGCACCTGGGGATAGGTTGATTGGCAACACAAAATTGGCCCTAGTGTTTGAATGTGAGTGTGAATGTTGTCTATCTGTGTTGGCCCTGCGATGAGGTGGCGACTTGTCCAGGGTGTACCCCGCCTTCCGCCCGATTGTAGCTGAGATAGGCGCCAGCACCCCCCGCGACCCCAAAAGGGAATAAGCGGTAGAAAATGGATGGATATATATACATATATACATATATATATATATATATATATATATATATATATATATAAGTGCAAAGCCATGGGCTCACTCGATCTTGGTAAATAACTTAAATTTGGAACAGGGCATCATCATTTTACAGCTTTTTGGTTGTCAGAGGTAGAGTGTTTTAATGTAGAGTTCTAAATCTTTTTTAAAAGCACAAAAAACAGGTCTGGTATTGAGAAACTTACATTTATGAATATAAAACTTAGCCAATAGTATAATGAGGTTGCAATGGTAAAATTAATTTTAAATTTTTTTTTTCAATACAGTGTAAAACCAAATATATATTATTTAATATATATTATTGTTTTAGTTGCTTAAGAGATATTCCTGGCCCTGAATTTGTTCATTGCTATTTGTATGTTTTTTTGCATTACTTGTTGCCGTCATCATTAAACGAACAGGTTACTCGTCAGTTACTCAGTACTTGAGTCGTTTTTTCACAACATACTTTTTACTTTTACTCAAGTAAATATTTGGGTGATTACTCTTTACTTTTACTTGAGTAATACATCTCTAAAGTAACAGTACTCTTACTTGAGTACAATGTACAATTTCTGGCTACCCAACCCACATCTGGTGTGGAAGGAAGTGCAGTCGAGCAGTAACTTTCAGTTTCACCGTCAACTTCGGTGATGATGGCTTAAACCTTTAGAAAATGGTATTTTCTAAGAGTTTATAAATCCACTCTATCCCATTTTAATATTGTTTCAGGATAGCTTATACATTTCCCTCCTAAACTTTTCAAAATAAGCCAAGTGTACACTGTTGCAGGTAAATAAACAATAGCCTGATGGGACTCTTGCCCTCCACTTGAAACCCAGATGTGCCTCTAAGTCACCTGATCGCATGGGAGGGCTGACATTATGCTACAATTAACCAGCAGCGTTCCTCCTGGCTGCAGCCAACATGGTGATTAAAATGTATGAATTTATGTACAAACCTTGTTTCCATATGAGTTGGGAAATTGTGTTAGATGTAAATATAAACAGAATACAATGTTTTTCAAATCATTTTCAACCCATATTCAGTTGAATATGCTACAAAGGCAACATATTTGATGTTCAAACTAATAAACTTTTTTTTTTTGCAAATAATCATAACTTTAGAATTTGATGCCAGCAACACGTGACAAAGAAGTTGGGAAAGGTGGCAATAAATACTGATAAACTTGAGGAATGCTCATCAAACACTTATATGTATGGAACATCCCACAGGTGTGCAGGCTAATTGGGAACAGGTGGGTGCCATGATTGGGTATAAAAGCAGCTTCCATGAAATGCTAAGTAATTCACAAACAAGGATGCGTCGAGGGTCACCACTTTGTAAGCAAATTGTCAAACAGTTTTAAAACATTTCTCAATGAGCTATTACAAGGAATTTGGGGATTTTACCATCCATGGTCCGTGAAATCATCAAAAAGTTCAGAGAATCTGGAGAAATCACTGCACGTAAGTGATGATAGTACGAACTTTTGATCCCTCAGGCGGTACTGCATCAAAAACCAACATGGGTGTGTAAAGAATATCACCACATGGGCTCAGGAACACTTCATAAAACCACTGTCAGTAACTACAGTTGGTCGCTACATCTGTAAGTGCAAGTTAAAACTCTACTATGCAAAGCCAAACCCATTTATCAACAATATACAGAAACGCCGCCGGCTTGGTTGGGCCCGAGCTCACCTAAGATGGACTAATGCAAAGTGGAAAGGTGTTCTGTGGTCTGACAAGTCCACATTTCAAACTATATTTGGAAACAGAGGACGTGGTGTCCTCCAGAACAAAGAGGAAAATAACCATTCGGATTGTTATAGGTGCAAAGTTCAAAAGCCAGCATCTGTGATGGTATTGGGGTGCATTATTGCCCAAGGCATGGGTAATTTACACATCTGTGAAGGCACCATTAATGCTGAAAGGTCCATACAATTTTGGAGCAACATATGTTGTCATCCAAGCAATGTTATGGACGCCCCTGCTTATTCCAGTAAAAGTTTTACAACAGCGTGGCTTTGTAAAAAAAGAGTGCGGGTACTTTCCCGGCCCGCATGCAGTCCAGACCCGTCTCCCATGGAAAATGTGTGGTGCATTATGAAGCATAAAATACGACAGCGGAGACCACGGACTGTTGAAGGACTGAAGTTTTACATAAAACAAGAATGGGAAAGAATTCCACTTTCAAAGCTTCAACAATTAGTTTCCTCAGTTCCCAAACGTTTATTGAGTGTTGTTAAAAAAAAAGGTTATGCAACACAGTGGTGAACATGTCCTTTCCCAACTACTTTGGCATGTGTTGCAGCCATGAAATTCTGAGTTAATTATTATTTGCAAAAAAAATAAAGTTTATGAGTTTGAACATCAAATATCTTGTCTTTGTAGTGCATTCAACTGAATATGGGTTGAAAAGGATTTGCAAATCATTGTATTCCGTTTATATTTACATCTAACACAATTTCCAAACTCATATGGAAACGGGGTCTGTATAAAATATACACATATGATGCAATATAACTTACTTAAAGGATTATAGTTTGCTATGTTAAGAGTGCCATGTAAGGTATTTTAATCAAAGACGCAGACACATAATTAAATATTTATGTGTGAGATGGTTTTATTGACTGAAAGAAAACATTAAATGCCAGTATTTGTCCACATAAGTCAACGTTTGCATAATAAGTGCACTGAAACTATATTACTGGTAGTTGCTGGACTAGAAGGTCATGGGGACTTGGCTTGTGTTGATAAACGTGCAGCAGGACATTGTGACCTGACAGTATTCCATCTGTAAGATAGATAGATAGTACTTTATTGATTCCTTCAGGAGAGTTCCTTCAGGAAAATTAAAATTCCAGGAGCAGTGTACAGAGTTGAGATCAATTTAAAAAAAAAAAGAGTAAACAAATAATGTTGTTTGTGTTTAAATCACTACTTCTAGATTATGTCTTACTAGATGTTGTCGTGACTGAAAAAACATTTCCTTCTGGGCTTCTTCAGACGGAACCGACGAGCAGACGGCTGTCACGATAGCCAGCGTACAGCAAGCCTCAGCGTTTGGGGATCACAACATACAATACCAGTTTCGTGCAGAGGGCGGACAGGTAAGTCCAGACTGCATGCACTGTTTAACCTCAGGGTCGGCAACCAGTGGCTCTTCAGCTTTTTCAAAAATGTACAAAAATAGAAAGATAGGGTAAAAAATATATTTAGTTTTAATATGGTTTATGCAGGAGGACAAACTCAACACAACTCTTCCTAATTGTTAGACAGCCCACTGTTTAATATGTTTGTAGCCAGCTACTAGCTAGCTTGAGCTGTTCGGGATGTCACGGTATGAACATTTCTTACCATGGTTATTGTGACCAAAAATATCACTGTTACCATTATTACTGCTGTATTTTAAAATGTGTTCAACATTTTCAAAAAGTACTTATACTGAAGTCTTTCAACCAGGGTTTAAAAAAACAAAACACAAAATGATATCCTTTTGAAGAAGAAAAAAGTTTATAGATAAGAACACAAGCATTATAAATAAAGTGATATGGCAAAAAAAATACCATACATAAATAAAAATAAATGTGAAAATTGTGCAAGATGGCACCTGATGGCCATAAGACAGGGGTGTCCAAACTTTTTCCACTTAGGGCCGCAGACTGAAAAATCAAAGCAAGCGGGGGCCATTTTGACATTTCTCTATTTCAAAAACCAATACAATATATGTATAACAAATATACATTTAGGCCTCAACTCAGGCTTGATCCCGGGGACCCCAAAGTGTTTTGGTCAAAAAAAATATTAAAAATGTGTCATTATTCTGTATAATTTTGTTTTATTATTATTCAAGTTTTAAATCTCCAGATCAACATTAAGTCCATCTGTCAATACAATGACTTTAAAGATTTAAGTTGTATGCTCTTTTTGTCAAAGAAAACCCTGTTTTTTGATGGAAAAAAAACACAAAATATGCAATATTATCACCCAATATTTTTTTCAAGTGGAATGTTTGAGATTATATAATAATTGGAGCCTTAAAAAAGTCAATAACTAATAAGACCATTGATAAATAATTCATTATTATTTTTTGAGCAGTGACACTTAAAAACAAATCACACTAAAATGATTGGGGAGCCAAAAGGGTCCTCTCATTAAAGCGTTAAAAAATAAAATATAAATTTTTTTACTGTTTACTTTTAACACAATAATCTCGAGATCAACTTCAGATCCATCCTTCAATTATAAGTTTTATTGTTGTTTGTTTTTGTTTGTTCATTTTAGGCCCTTCTTTAAAAAAACAGCTCAGTTTTTTATATGGCAAACAAAATATGCAACATGTTCCCCCAAAAATATCTCAAGGTGGAAAATTTAACGTGACGTATTTGGAGCCTTGAATAGATCAATAACTAATAATGACATTGATTTTGATTCATTATTATTTTTTAAAGAAATAAACAGCCTGCATGGCAGCTTTGTGTTTTCAGAGTAAACATTGCAACATTTTTTTGTTACATTTCACCCGTTTGCTCTTTTATATCACTTTTAAGTTTAAAAAAATTTTCAATCGTATTTTTAAAATGTGCCGTGGGGCCGTTAAAAAATTACCTGCGGGCCGCAAATGGCCGCACTTTGGACACCCCTGTCATGAGATGTAATGCACTTGTTGTCCATATAAAATAAAAATAGTGTTCATATATGAGATGTAGTCTTACACATAGGGCTGCACAAATGTGGCCAAAAATAATAATCACGGTCATTTGTATCAATATTTAAATCACGATTATTAATGACAATTATTCATTATTTTATGTAAAACAGAGTTGCGATGGGTGTGAACATCCAGCCATCATGCAATGTCTAATAAAAAGGCTATAGATATATTTAAAGACCAATAGCTGTGTTTTTCTTCATGAATAGAATCAATGTGTCAGCTTTTTCTCATTACATGCTTTCATTTCTAGTTTTACATTTTGATGGAGAGATATTTTTTTTTTTGGGTATGTAGACTGACATGTACCTAATGTATGTACACTGACATGTACTAAACGTATGTACATGTACTTGCTGTATCTGGACAGATCCATTAAGAGTTTGAGCAGAAATATGTCGACTAGGAATTAAAGAAACTCTATAAAGAATTAACATGCCATGTCACATGAATATTTTTTAAAGTAATACATTTGTGACATTAAAAATTAACCCCGCAAGTAATGTAAAAAAAACATGGTGTTTACTTTTCGATATCAATATATAACACAAAGCAGTTTGCCTAATGAAGATAAAATCTAGTAAACAAGTTTGAGCTGCTTCTGCTACTGCTTTATTGCCTTTGAGTTAAGAACAGTTAAGACTAGATTATAAATCATGCACATAGTATCGTAAAAGGCTGTGGCATAGGGCTGGGCGATATGGCCTTTTTTTAATATCTCGATATTTTTAGACCACATCGCGATATACAACATATCTTACGATATTTTGCCTTGGCCTTGAATGAACACTTGATGCATATAATCACAGCAGTATGATGATCATATGTATATACATTAAAACATTCTTCTTCATACTGCATTCATATATCCTACTTTTAAACTTTCATGCAGAGAGGGAAATCACAACTAAGTTAATTGACCAAAAGTGTATTTATTAAAGTTATTAAGCAATGGCACAAACATTCAAGTCATTTCAAAAACATAAAGTGAAAGATTGTCAGAGACATTTTAAGTGTCAAATAAAAATGAGCTGCATAATAGGAAATCAAATATTTTTCGTCCTTCACTATGTGGTATGTTACTACGGACGTTATTAAATTCTCTTCATTCTCTAGCGAGTGACTTTTCAAATGATGCTACATATTAGCAGTAATGCTACTTTTTATAGCAACACTTTTGCCCCACACTTGACAAATTACGGTTGTCTGTTCGACATATTCCCACTTGAAGCCGAACCACCGCCAGACGATGGACCTCCTGCTGTTTTTATTGGGAATTAAGTCTTCCTTCATTTGTTACCATATCTGCACCTTCTTTCTCTCGTATTACCACTCGTACGGCTACGTTAGCAGCTAACGTAGCCCAGTCTGCTATCTCTCTGCTGGGCAAGGGCGTATGACATGACATGACATGACGTATGACATGACTGTATGTGACGTGTGTAAGTTTGTGCGCCTGCTTTTCTGTGAGAAGGAGAGACAGGAAAGAGTGAGAAGAGCCTGAAGTGTAATGCCCGCAGCTAAAAGCAACTGCGTGAGAACGTATACTCGAATAGTCATTTTCTATATCGCACAGAGACAAACCCGCGATATATCGTGTATATCGATATGTCGCCCAGCCCTACTGTGACACCAAACTACTTCAACCAACCACACGCTACCAACTGGATACTATGACTCTCAACAAATGAAACACAGCAGAAGACCCAAAAACATCGCTAGAAAGCTTTTTTTATCTGATGATCGAGAATTATTCAGAATTTACCTGCTCAAAGAGAGCACAAGTGCTGAAAGATAAAACTCATCCCAATCAGTTTAAAATAAAATGAATTCATTATTCATGAGGTATATTCAATATAACACATATTATTTGCCTTGTCACCCACAACAAAAAAGCTAAGATAAAAGTTTATAATATATATATATAATGAAGCACATTGAATTGGATTTAGCATCTTTAATGCTCAAAATGTGTCAATGTGGTTATCAGCATTCTTTTAATTTTAAGTATAGAGCCCTCTGTGTAAAACGTTTGCATATTTTACCACCGGTACTGGGAAAATATGGCATTTTGGAAAATTGAAACGTGAAAACTGTATTAAAAAAAAAAAAAAAGCTAGAGAATTTGGAATAAAATGAAATTGAATCTTGGAAGTAAAAACATATTTAATACCTGATCATGTTCTCCAGGACGGTTTCTGATAGCATATTGTATCTAGGGCTGGGCGATATATCGACATACGCGATATATTGCGGGTTTGTCTCTGTGCGATATAGAAAATGACTATATCGTAATATTCGAGTATACGTTCTCACGCAGTTGTTCTTAGCTGCGGGCATTACACTATAGGCTCTTCCCACTATTTCTTGTGTCTCCTCACAGACAGCAAGAGCACAAACTTACACACGTCACCTACTGTCACGTCATACGTCACATACGTATACGCCCTTGCCCACCAGAGAGGTAGCAGCGTGGCTAACGTTAGCTGTGATGCTAGCGGACTCGGAGGTGCTGATTCTCATCCCAGTCGAGTGGTAATACGAGAGAACGAAGGTGCGAGTATGGTAACAAATAAAGTAAGAATTAATTCCCAAGAAATACAGCAGGGGAACATCGTCTGGCGGTGGTTCGAATAGACAACTTTAATTTGTCAAAGTGTGGGGCACAAGCGTTGCTACCAAAAGTAGCAATCCTGCTAATATATAGATAGCATTATTTGAAAAGTCACCTGCTAATAACTTTAATAAATACAGTTTTGGTAAATTGACTTAATTGTGATTTCCTTCTCTGCATGTAAGTTTAAAATGAGCATATATTAATGCAGTTATTGGAGTATGAACAAGAATGTTTTAATGTAGACACATAGAATCATCATACTGCTGTGATTATATGTATCAAGTGTTCATTTAAGGCTAAGGCAAAATACCGAGATATACATCGTACATCGCGATATGGCCTAAAGATATTGCGATATTAAAAAAAGGCCATATCGCCCAGCCCTAATTGTATCCAGACTAAGTTTTAAAAGATGTTTTGATATTCTGCACCCAGGTTAGTGGGAGCTCGCTAGTTTGGTCACATGTTTAAGTGCCTGCAGCGTCAGGCTTTTTGACACATAAAAAACAGAATGTTTTTTGTAAACAGATTTTCAAAGTGAACACTTCACACAATATTGCAATTACATGAACACCAACAACACCCAGAGAAAAGAAAATCTGATTATATAAATAAAAGAGAGTTTATTATTCAATAGTCTCTCTTTTATTCTAGTTTGAGATATTTTTTGAATCGATCAGACCAGTCTGTGAATATTTTCCTTGTTAGGTTAGCAGGTAAGTAAATATATTTCTTCTTTCTTAAGGGGACTTTTTTGTTGAGTTAATAAAGAAGACATTTCATCACAGAAGAAGTATTGCCAGTGCCCTCATTTGCAACAGAACGCAAACTTTTAGGATGACCCTGCCTAATTATGAATCAGAATCAAGAATCGTTAAGAACTGGAATCCGAGCTGAAATCGTTCAAAATCGATCTGAGCCAACTTTTCCCAGGGTGTCCAAACTTTTCTCACCAAGTGGAAAATTGGAGGATGCGTGCGGGAGGAGGGGATTACTTGTATTCATTTTGTACATGAAAGTTGCTAAAACTAATCCAATGTGCAGTAGAACCTTGATTTACAACGAGGTTTGTAACTCAAAAAGTTTGTATGGTGAAGCAAATTTCTACATAAATTATTTCTCCGTAAATAATGGTTTCTAGCTTCGACAAAAGTCCATATTTTAGTGAAGGCTTGTGTTCAAAATTAAGTGCTGCACAGTATTGTATAAGGGTGCAATGGAACAACTTTCTCTATTAACAAGCCAAAACAATATTTTGGTGCCCTCACAAACAATCAGAAATCACAAAAATCCTTAACTTTAACAACCATATTGCTACAGTAATAAACATTTAAGAACGGGGAAGGGACAATGCGTCTGTCTGTCTGTCTGTCTGTCTGTGTGTGTGTGCACTGAACGAGACGAGGGCCTTCTCCGTTGTGAAATTAATCTGCTCTTGCATATTTTTTCAGAAAAGTTCGGTCTCATCACGATTAAAACTTGTTGTGATAAGAAGCCTGCTTTGTTGATTATTCCATACTTGTCAGCGCCATAATGTACTTTTCACGAATAGTCGTTTTTTGTTTTTTTACTCTACAGCGATTCCTGCCTTCTTTCTTCACTGGTCTGTTGTCATTTTGGGACTCATATTGAGTTAGCGAAATGGACAAAACTTGTCAAAATGCAAAAAAAAAATATATAAAAAAAAAACGGCATACATGCCGAAGTGCTGAGTTGTGACTATAGTAGCAGCAAGTGACGTGATTGGTTATATTTGTATAAATTTGTTGTTTTGTCCGGATTCACTTACCCTCTCCCATTTTAGTGTTTAACAGGTTTTCTGTGACCTAAAGGTGTGAGTGTGTGTTTTCCCCCCCGTCCTCTCTCATCCCATGACTGACTCCCTTCTTGACCCTGCCTTCCTGTCTCTGCTGCTAATGGACACCTTGCTGATGAATGAATACAGAGAAGTGACGTTGATGTTGGTGTATCCTCATCAGGATGCTTTGCAGTTACACCCGCCTCAACAAGTCCAGTCATCCGTGTGGCTGGTTATGGTGTAAACAGGGAGAGCGTGAGCCATCATGTGATTGCGGCAAGGGGCCGGGATTGGCACAAGGCTGCTGTCACATGTCAGTCAGGAGGAGAGTCACATGATGCGGGTCTTCAAATTGGGACTCCTGGGACAAACAAAGTCATTTTTATTATTTCGGGCAGTCCAATCAGGGCACATTGTGAAGCCTAGGAGTATAGCTTGGGACGGTCGGATGCGTGTGCTGCTGCTGCTAGAGAGTGGCATACGGCCAACGTTTAGATATGATCAACAAATCCACAAGCCAGGTGTGCATATGTATATGACTTCAAAATGGGTTATTCCTACTATCTCTTTCTACCTTGCAGGTGACATACCGTGTTGTCCAGGTTACAGACCCGAACCTCGAGGGACGAGATGACGGCGGAGGGGCGGTGAGCGTGGTGTCCACAGCTGCTTTCAGTGGCACTCCTCAGGCTGTCGCTCAGGTAGGTGCCCTTTTTGGAATTGAGTTGTTTCTGTTTATCTATATCCGGGGTGCCCACACTTTTTCTGCAGGCGAGCTACTTTTCAATTGACCAAATCGAGGGGATCTACCTCATTCATATATATCACTTATATTTATTTATTTATGAAAGAGACGCTTTTGTTAACTAGTTAGATGTGTTTAATGATAATACAAGCATGTGTAACACATATAGATGTCTTTCTTTCACGAAGACAAGAATATAAGTTGGAGTATTACCTGATTCTGATGACTTGCATTGATTGGAATCAGACAGTAGTGATGATAACGCCCACATTTTCGAATGGAGGAGAAAAAAAGTCCTCTTTCTTGTACAATACCACATGAAAGTGGTTGGTTTTTGGCATCTTATTTATCCAGCTTCCTTACACTTTACAAGAAAAACATTGACTGCAAATTCCGTAGCTTGCTTGATTGACGTACGGCACCCGAAGGTCTTGTGAGATGACGCTGGCTGCTGCGAGATCATTATTATGAAAAAATGACAGAGAGAAAGACGAGAAACAGTTTTTATTTCAAAAGACTCTCGCGCCGTACCTTCCGTCTAAACTCTAAAGGCAGACTGCACATTTTCTATCTTCACAATAAAAGCCCTGCTTCATGCTACCTTTGCTAACAAAATAAAGAGTCTCGGAAAGCTGGCGTGCACAAGCGATCTCTTATGCACGCCAGCTTTCCGAGACTCTTATTTTGTTAGTGCAGGCAGCATGAAGCAGGGCTTTTATTGTGAAAATAGAAAATGTGCAGTCGGCCTGTAGAGCTTAGACGGAAGGTACGGCTCGTAAGTCTGTTGAAATAAAAAGTGTTTCTCGCCTTACTCTTGGTAATTTTTTCTTAATAATGATCTCGCAGCAGCCTGCGTCATCTCACAAGACCCTCGGGTGCCGTGAATGTCAATCAAGTGACATCTTGGTGAAGATTGATGATCGCTAATTTTCAGGTCTATTTTTTTAAAAGCCTGGCTGGCGATCGGCTGACACACCCCACGCGGTCGACCGGTAGCTCGCGTTCGACGTAATGGGCACCCCTGATCTATATCATTTATACAGAGTGTTGCCATGCATGTAGATGTGTATTTACATTTTTAATGTCCTCATCTGGCTTTGTTTACCATAATTGTTTGTATGCATCTGATCCATTGCAATAATAAAAGAGCCATAAGTTCCTCTTATATTATTGCAGTGGCTTTTATCTGCCTGTAGGTGGCATTGCTGTCCTCTTCTGGCCATGGCAATAGGCGCACTTGCACACAATTATTGTTTGCACTACATCATACACATAATATTTGTAGTATTTCAGCTACACGGGAAAGTCAAGATATTGGGAACAGTTCTCAGTTGGGTAGTCCTGTAAACTACAACAATAACAAGCTGAGAAATGGTTTGACATTTGCAAAAGCAGATTTTGATACAACTGTCTTATTTAATCCAATTACATTCTGCAGGTGCACCGACTGACTTTACTTTAATGCTTTAGTATTATTCATGATAGTTCTTTTTGCTTTAAAAAAACAAACTCCACTTGTGGTTGTGTTGTCCTGAGGTGCATGCATTTGAGTCTGTAGTAGTACTAGCACACCTTAAGGAAAGAGAGCCTGCCTTCCTAATTCCTTGTCAACTTTGTGAAGCGCAAAACAGTTTGGGAAATGCAAACAACATTTAATAATTTGCAGTTTTGATCAATTATTTTGCAGCGTTTACTTAAGCTTTGCCCACCGCTGCTTCTTGTCTCTCTACTTTATTGCAGTTGTCAAACAACACCTTGCCATGCTGGAGGGGTCTCGGGCGAGAGTTGTATTTGGTGTGACAAGAGAGTGAGGTGTGCATTTGACCTGCTCTGACTGCTCTGGCTCTCTTTTATCTGTCACAGGCTGTGATCCAAAACCCTTTCAGTAATGGAGGAAGCCCCGCAGGGGAGGCGGTAGGAGGAGGAGGAGGAGGGGAGGCGCGCTTCGCCTACTTCCCCGCCACGGCGGTAAGCGACGGCACCGTGTCCGTGCAGACCGCCGCTGCCGACCCTACGCTCACGCAGGCGGGAGGTGAGTCCGGCTCTCATGCCCACGAAGCCCCACTACATGGGTGTAATGTCAGCTGATGCAAGATACGAGATGTTTTGTTATGCTCCTCACACGCCGCAATGCTGTCTGTGCTAAATCCAAATGACACACTCCGCCATTCGTCTTTTTCAATATGAATGTTATTTCACTGACGCATGCGGCGACTTAACTAGAGCTAATTTCAACAGGATTGATGAAGCACCCGGCCGCTGTTTGCTTCCAAGAAAAACATGGCAGGAAATGATTGATCAATCTTGCAGCCCTTAGCGGCCTACTGAAACCCATTACCGACCACGCAGTCTGATAGTTTATATATCAATGATGAAATATTAACATTGCAACACATGCCAATACAGCCTTTTTAGTTTACTAAATTTACCTTTTTAGTTTAGTAAATTTTTAATTTACTAAATTTCACGCAAAGTATCCTGTTGAAAACGTCCGTATGATGACGCGTGCGCGTGACGTCTCGGATTGTAGCAGACATTTTTTTCCAGCCCGATCCCAGCTATAAGTTGTCCGCTTTAATCGCATAAATATACAGTATTCTGGACATCTGTGTTGCTGAATCTTTTGCAATTTTTTCAACTAATAACGGAGACGTCAAAAAAGAAAGATGTAGGTGGGAAGCGGTGTATTGCAGCTGCCTTTAGCAACACAAACACAGCCGGTGTTTCCTTGTTTACATTCCCGAAGGTGAAGCTTTACTATGGAACAGAGCGGTCAAGCGAACATGGTTCCCGACCACGTCAACCAGCAGGTTTCGTTGAGAATATTGTGGTAACAAGTTGGCTCTTACCTTAGATATGAGCGGAGCTTGCGTCGTTCTTCCTGCAGCTGTCAAAGAGGCAGCTGCAACTCTCTTGCCTCCTCCGCACACACCCGTTGCCACACCCCTCCGACTTTCAGGTACGACAGTATAATCTCCTACAACACTAGTAACACAATAAGCAGATAAGGGATTTTCCAGAATTATCCTAGTAAATGGGTCTAATAACATCTGAATCGCTCCCACTGCCCTGTCTTTTTTTCCCTTTTTTTTTCTTTCTAGTCCTTCACTCTCACTATCCTCATCCACACATCTTTCATCCTCGCTCAAATTAATGGGGAAATTGTCACTTTCTCGGTCCGAATCGCTCTCGCTGCTGGTGGCCATGATTGTAAACGATGTGAGGAGCTCCACAACCCGTGACGTCACGCGCACATCGTCTGCTTCTTCCGGTACAGGCAAGGCTTTTTTATTACCGACCAAAAGTTGCAAACTTTATGGTCGATGTTCTCTACTAAATCCTTTCTGCAAAAATATGGCAATATCGTGAAATGATCAAGTATGACACATAGAATGGACCTGCTATCCCCGTTTAAATAAGAAAATCTAATTTCAGTAGGCCTTTAGGGTGTAGTTTCAATATAATCCCATTTCATGCATGTGATATGCATCATATTGTCACACTACTGAACCTCGGTACACACACTCAAACGTTAAGATAAGCGTGCCATGGTGCAAATTACATTTCCTGGTTTGTTCGCTAGCGTACAGAGATGTCCCACATGTGGGATGTGTGACGTTTGATTGACTATGTGATGTGCCTTTCAATGTCGATCAAAATAGTCAATCCTCTCTGGCTGATACTTGATTGATTTATTTTTTTCTACAAAGATACACAGTATCTTTGTCATCTGAGCGTATGTTAATCACAAAGCTAGTTTGGAACAACACAAGAAATAAGTGCTCAGTAATACTAGATAGAACTACATTACAGCTGAAAGGCTGAAAGGAAGCATATTTTAACAGGACAAACATGTAAATTCATAAGAGAGAGGATAATATAACTGCTCTGTTGCCATACGGACGCGCAAGGGGAGGGCGGATCGGTCCATACATCAGTAGTGTCAATACCAAGGGAAGTATCAGTATATGATCGATAATAAAGTGATTGGATCAATATTTTTTATCGTCCCAAACTTGTATTATGTTGTTTTTGTTCGTGTTCACGAAGTTGCAATAATTCCACAGACACAGAGAGCAAAAAATAAAGGATTTAAAAGAGTAAAAGATGGTAATTTTTGCTTTTGTTTGGTTAATGTGTACTATTAGCTGTTTTGCCCCCCAAAATGTTCAGCATTCCCCATATATACATTAAATACCAAAACACGTACAGTTATTACATGTAATCAATTTCAGCCAAGCTCACTCATAGTCGATCGGTATCGGCAAAATAAAACTCTGGTTGGAACATCTCTGAAAAAAATAATTAAGTATCGCAATGAATAATACTGCACTTCAGCCATTAAGGAACTTTGGTTTTTTACTAAATAAAGTTAATATCACATACAGTTTCAACTGTTACTGTTGCATATTTTAATTCATTTATTTATAATAATTTCCTGCTACAATGCGGACATTTCATGTTCATTAAAACATCCATCAAACTATTTGCACAAACCATCCACCCTTTTATGTTTGGCATTATGTTCTTTTTGCCATAGTCTACAAAATTTCTTTCCACGTCTGTCCCTGACACCCGCGTTTCAGGCTGGCCGTTGTGGAAACACACCGCTTGGTGCCTCCTCTGCCTGCAGCTGCTGTGACGTAGACTAACGTAAAGACCAGTATATTACTTCAAAGCGCAGATTCCAACCATGGAAATACTTTCTATAGTAACTTCAAGAGTTATTTGAAAACAGCAATGCCTGTTTTGTTTATATGTTGTAATCAGGTTTGGCTTTAGATATTACAACTTTTAGCAGGCAGGGCTAGCTAGCATGTGTTGGCCTTTGTGTATTTCGGGCGGCGTGACTCGGCCTGCACCAAATTAATCCAACTGTACATAAGAATGAACTTGGTAACCAATAACGACAGTAATACAAATAATACCTTGACAAATTGCTATGTTTGCATGTTTGTTTTTTCCCAATGTGGCTTTAAAATCCCAATACGGTATCACTCACAGCACCTGAATTTGGCATAGTTTCTCGTGCATCCATGTTGTTGAAGCTGATTATTCCCGGAACATCTGGCTTTGCAATCACCTTTTGTCCTTTTTTGCGGTGCTTCTCACTAGCGAATCTTAACTAGCAAGGCTGTGTCTGTGCTTCCTCTCTGTGTTAGCTTGTCCTGCCTCCACCCACTGAGACAAAGATTGTAAATGACTGACAATAGTGTCTGTTTACTTTATTTTCCAGACTACAAACCGCTCTTTTTATTCCTACGCTTTGAACCCTACAGCCTATAAAACGGTGCGGAAAATTGATGGATTTTTCTTCGCGAGCGGCCATAATGTTTTGTATTTTAACAGTTTTCATAAAACACAGATCAAGACACTGGAATGGTGTGTTATTGTTTTGTGCAATGGCGTGTCGCAATCTTTTGAAAGAGTTCGCTCACTCCACTTACTGTTGTATTTTCTTCTGTTCTGTGCATTGTGCCGCTCACACTGGTGAATGAATGGTGGGTGAACTGTCAGCCACACACACTGTCAGTCTACTCCAGGCCAGCTGTGGCTACAGATGTAGATCACTGCCACCGAAGTGTCAATCTGAGCGCTTCGAGTATCTAGTTGTGAGAAAAACGCAATGTACATTGAATTCAACATTATTGTTATTATTATTGAACTGTAAGTTCAAGTGTCGTTTTGTCTACTAGTCGTCTATGGCGTTTCTACTCGTATGGTTCTTCATTCATTACTCCAAGCAATGTTTGTCAGTTTTACAATATGGCTAAAACAATTCTTACTTTCTAAACCGTCTCATGTGTATCATAATGTAATGAAGCTGGCGTCGTTAGCATTAGCTAATACGCTAACATGTTTACGAGTGTCTGTGTATTGTTTCAGTTTCACAAATTCCTCAGAAAATTCATCAAAACGTCACCGTGGACTTATTGGGTCTGTTTAGCTAATTGGAGAGCTAGCTTACGCAGCTAGTTTAGTTCAGTTCGGTTTCAGTTTATGTGAAACATGCATACGAAACAATGTGATGCGTCACACAATTCCAGTTGTTTCATTACAGCATGTCCGAAAAGGAGTAGGAAGAAGCAGAGCTTATTTAGTCCTACTCCTTTTCATATCATAGCAATTTTATCAATTTTCCTTCTTCTATGTGACAGAACAGTGAACAAATAAATAATACACCATAGTAAGCATACAGATATTAAATACATAAATAATCTTTGTCTCAATAAAAAATAAAATAATCATAATCTTTGTTGTGTGTACTTTGCGGACACTTGTAGTGTGAACAGTCTCTTGTTAAAGTGAATCCTATTGCTGCTTGGTTTCATTTATTTTCTTAGTCCATTCCATCATTTAATTCCACATACTGATATACTAAAGTTTTTAAGTGTTGTACGAGCGTACACATTTTTGAAATTACATTTTCCTCTAAGGTTGTATTTCTCCTCTTTTGTTGAGAAGAATTGTTGTACATTCGTGGCTAGCAAGTTATAGTTTGCTTTGTGCATCATTTTAGATGTTTGCAAATGCACCAAGTCGTTGAATTTCAATATATGTGATTTAATAAATAAAAGGATTGTATATTCTCTATATCTAACATTATGTATTTTTCTAATGGATCTCTTTTGTAACACGTTTAGTAAATAAAGCGTACGTTTGTAGTTGTTTCCCCATATTTCTACACAGTAACTCATATATGTAACACTAGTGAGCAGTAGAGAATATGAAGTGATTTTTGGTTTGCTTCATTCATTATTGATGTGTTTCTTGCTACTTTATCTTGTATATTTTTTTACATGAGACTACCAGTTCATTTTATCATCTATTATTACACCCAAAAGAATGTTTTCATTCACCCTTTCAATATTTATTTTGTCTATTTGTATTTAGTGGCTAGTGGGTCTATGACGATGACTTCTGTTTTGTTTGAATAGCCGTTTTACTGCTGTGTTACAGACACTGTTTGAAAACACTTAAGGAATGTAAATAAACATCTGCAAAATATTTCTGTGTAAATAACTAATTTCACAATGTATATATCTGCAGTGTATAGTCCGGTGCGGCTAGTATAGGGAAACATATTTTTTTCCCCATGTATTCGTTTTTTTACGTTATTTATTTATTTTTTTACTAGGTGCCGCTTATACACCGGTGCGCTTTATACACCAGTTAGGTAAATACGGTATTTAAATCTTCTATTGAATAAATGTTCGTTGAAAAGTGATTGCAACAAAATAAACCCTGACCCAGTTTTTGCAATTGAGTCAAAAAAAGTGCACTTCATAATACATTTTTTTGTTTGTTTGTTTGCCTATTAAAGGTAATTAAACATTCTTGAACTTGCAATTACAATGTATAAAAATCAAATGATAAACTTTCATTGTGTTTATAAACAGTGGCTTTCATTATTGTTATTACGTATTACACATATCACATCAGTGCCTAATTTGGTCTCAATAATGCCGACAATAAAACGGTTGAATTGGCAGTAATTTGTGTGGGACAATATATGGTCCGGCAAAATGAGTTATCGGCTCAGGCCTACCCGTGACACACATTGAGCGAGAAAATGAAGCGATGACAATGAAGCCACGTGAATCGACAGGCCTGCTTTGTCACAATTGCAACACGTCATGTGAGCCGCACCGCCGCCAAGAGGTCAGCTGATTTGTCATACTTGATGACGATCAAGAGAGGCTCCTGATTTCCCTGTGGTTGTTATTGTTTCTTTATGTCCACGGGTTATTATGCTACTCTTTTCACTTCCTGTTTTGTTTTTCGGCTAACCAACCAAAATGACCTGTGCCCCCTGCTGGCTAATTCCAACAAACCAAATACGGCATTTTGGAAGATCAAACTTAGTGCACGTCCTGTAGCATTGTCACGATGACACCAACGCACCTCATAAACATCACTATTGTGTTTTGATGCTTTGAGTGGAGTGCGCATATTGCAAGGGGCTGTCAGCCAATCACTTTTGTTCACCGTGAGTTTAGACGTGCATTTAAAGTGTTCATAAACTGCCCTTTTGATGACTGCCATGCCCTCCACAGGCCAATTCTACGTGATGATGACCCCACCCGATGTCATTCAGACGGGCGCCTCACGAAGCATCGCCCCGCGCACGCAGCCTTTTCCTGCGTGAGTATCACATCTACAACAAAGTCTCTTTGAAAACTAAACACGGACGACCGCACGCTGTTCTGTCTTTTAATATCAAGCGCCATTGTTCCCTGCCGCTCATGGCGGTCAAAAGCTTCACTTAAGATATGACATTTTCCAACAATAGCGACAGTAACCTTCATTGGAGCATGGCGCTGCTCGCCACTATAAAGCGAGTACACACGCCAGAACGATGATGAAGAGGAGGAATGAAGTCTATTATCCTGCTGGGATACTAGATTAGATGTCAAGACAACAGAGCGAACAACTTTTTTGTTATTTTTAGATCAGTCATGAGTTTTTAATTCCAGAGTGTAAGCTGAGCATATGTTTATAAAAGCAACTTATGACCTATTCTGGTGTAAATATTGCAGTTTTCTTGTGCTCCACCACACACTCATGTTGTTTATCCCTAGATTTGACCTTCGTTCACATTTCCTTCTTTCGCTGTGATTTACAGAGCAAATACATTCTATTAATTCATATTTGTTTCTGGCACCCATGCAAAAACGAGCAGTGTTTAAAATTTTGCCTCATCAGGGGAAGCTGCTTACCGCCGTGCCTCTCCAGAACAAGCACATGACCAGTAGTCAAATTGAGTTAGCGCTGGCTTAAGTGAATATTGCCTCATTAAATGCCTCCTTTTTTTTTTGGGACACAAGCATGCGTTGTTGTCAGTTTTGGTTTGTCACAGCATATTATAAAGAAAGCCGTTCAGCAGGGCTGTCCTCATTTTCTCCAGTGATTGTAAATGGCAAATGTGGCACGCTGTATAAGGTGATGGTCAAAATGTTCTAGCAGGGGTGTCCAAACTTTGTGGCTAGCGGGTCGCATTGGGCCTAAAAAATTGGTTGGAGCCGAAAGCGGACTGCATGCAAACTAACTATATGTATATAAAGCCTCCACATATATATGAGTACATAATATAAAACTATAATGGATATATAATGAATGATTATTATAAGTGGAAGTTCCAAGTCCTACCTTGTTTACTTCTGTGACAACCTCAGAAATATCAAGCAGGTAAAATGCACCAAACATGGATGAATGTGGTTATCTTACACACACACTGGGTGCGGTGAAATTTGTCCTCTGCATTTGACCCATCCTCATGTTCACCTGCTGGGAGGTGAGGGGAGCAGTGAGCAGCAGCGTGCGCCCCACTCGGGAATCATTTGGTGATTAAATGGGTGTCATTCAGATGTTTTTATGTTTTTGGGCCCTTTTTAGAATGTCCACAAAGTTCATTGAGCAGGTTGTGTTATGTGTAACCAAGTTCGTTAAATTTTTGCACTAGTTGATTTTTGTCTCCTGCACCGTGACTAGGGAAGGTTGTTTGGATTGGGTTAACAAATAAATGCATTGAAAGTACAATAATTGCAGAGGTGCATTCGTTGGCCACCGGTTGGCGATTAAATGGCAGTAAATAGACGAATATTAAAAATATGTGAAAGTTACACTCCTGCTTTGTTTACTTTCGAGAAGACCTCTGTAAAGTTTTGTAATCAATCAGAAATATGAAGTGGCTAAAATGTGTTGTGCATTTTTCCTGTCATGCATTGTAATGGGTGTAATTTTTAGATTTTTATGTTGTGTGGATTCTTTTTTACAATATTCACAAAGTTCACTGAGCAGGTTGTGTTAGGTGTGTTGACCTTTATTTGTTGGTTGCATTTTTATTTGTGCGCCATGACTAGTGAAGGTTGTTTGGATTAGGTCATATAAGTGAAGGCTGTGCTCTGTGCATTTCAAATCACAATTCATTGTCATTGGCCTGAATTACTCACGTCGTCAAAGTTGCTGCAAAAAACTGTTAGATATAATCATTTGTAAAGACCCCTTGGGCTGGATTCCTAATTAAATTCATGATTTCTCTTAGGCCAAATGGAGGATGCTGGCATGCCGCAGTTTGGACACCACTAAATAAGATGTTTTGTTTGACAGCGGCCGTTTTTTTTTTTCAACCACTCTTGCTCTAATTTTACACTCATGTGCTTGTCAGTGTACTTAAATGCAGTGGGTGCATTAAGTAGACTAAGCTGTATGAGAAATGTATGTGTTTAAGGAACAGCGTCATTACAAATAATAGCTCGGCCAATACGGTAGTTGTGTTTTGACAAATTTTCTCCCTTTTGTGTGCAGCCGTTCAGGAGTAGAAAAGTCTGCGATGTGAAGAATGAATTTTACATGTAGATAAACAGGGTAAAACAGCGGCTTGCGCTGGCGTGTCGCTGCACAGTTCGTCGTCGGGATTCAGTTTTGAGTGTGAACTAATCAACAATGACATTCCCATTTCTATATTGAGTTAAATGTTGAGTAAAACCTCCCACCCTATGTGCCATTCTCAGAGCTGAAAGCGAGGCGCTGCGACACGAAAGTTTACACTGGTGAGGAACACTTCCACTGTACACCCCCCCACCCCACCCCACCATCCTTTCCCACACTACCACCACATTCCTGTTTGCAGCAAATGAACTAATCAAATTAGATCCCGAGCAGAAAAAAGCAAAACACCAGCTCCCTACCTCCTTCCTCCTCCCCAGCCAATCCCCGGTGATTCTCCTCGCTCTTGATGTGTGAGACGCAGAAGTAGCGCTC
Organism: Nerophis ophidion; assembly: GCF_033978795.1. Classification (NCBI taxonomy): domain Eukaryota; kingdom Metazoa; phylum Chordata; class Actinopteri; order Syngnathiformes; family Syngnathidae; genus Nerophis; species Nerophis ophidion. The sequence goes on from NC_084621.1 coordinate 15,395,634, forward strand.
CCTCAGTGCTGACCCTCATCTATTGTTGTTAGCCGAGCACACTTTCCCATCAGGGATTAGAAATTAGGTCGCCGCGCTCCGTCTGGAAACATCATCTCCCCACCCGTGCTTCGTCTCGCACTTTCGCAGCGATAGTGTTATTTTGGACGTGATTTCACTCTCTAGTACAGATAATGAAATACGGTGTCTCATCCAAAGTTGAAAAACAATCTCGTTTAGTGGCGCTGCTTGATATCCGAGTTCATCCCATAGGAAATCATGTAAAGACAAAATTCCTGTGATTGTCCTGTATTATTATTGTATTTTACAATGTACTGCTTTTATTGTTCCTCTATTTTATGTTACTTTGAACGGTTTCATATTTAAATTTTTTATCCTGTAGAACAGGGGTGTCAAACTCAAATACAGAGTGGGCCAGAATTTAAAACTGAACAAAGCCGTGGGCCAAGGTTGAACAAATGAACCTTATAATAGGGACCCAAACAAATTCTGCATTGAATATTTAACAAGCAAGGCTTATATAACTCTATAGTGACATGCAAAATCGAGTTTCAAATGATAATAATAATAATAATAAAATATCAATGGCATATCAAATAAAATTTAAATAAAAATGTAATGACTCTTTTGTATTTGCAGCCTTCTGAGGTAATTATCAAAATGAACTTTTTCCACAAGCTAAAATTAAATTTGAAAATAAAATAACAATAATGAATTAATCAAACATCCATCCATCCATCCATTTTCTACCGCTTATTCCCTTTCGGGGTCGCGGGGGGCGCTGGCGCCTATCTCAGCTACAATCGGGCGGAAGGCGGGGTACACCCTGGACAAGTCGCCACCTCATCGCAGTAATCAAACATTCAAGCCTTAAAAGTAGGAAAAGAAAGTGCATGAATAAATTGTCAATTATTGCTCCGTTTGCTACACTGATTTGCTTTAATAATGAATATGGAACAAGCAATACTTATACAACTTATTAGTGCAAAATCAACTTTCAAAAAACAAACGAAGGACACCAATGATATATTAAATAAAATTTAAATAAAACATTTAATGCCTCCTTTTTATTTGCAGCCTTGTTTGCAGAATGGTTGGAAAATCGGGAGGGTTGGCAAGTATGAGTATTAGCGGCGAATGCGGTGTTACAGCGGCTCTGCTGCTGTATAGTACCGGTGGGCCAGCTCTAATGTTAATTTGATATTGCCAAAATTGGCCCGCGGGCCAGAGTTTGACACCCATGTTGTAAAGCGTCTTTGAGTACTCTGAAAAGCGCTATACCAAATAAAATGTATTATTATTATTATTAATATTACAAAGTCAATTAATTCTCTTCCATGCTCAAAACCTTTATTAAATAAACAGACAATATTTTAGGTACAATTTGATCATACAAAAAATATTAAAAGTTGTTAATAAGTGCGGTTTTGCGTGTTTTAAGTGTATTTACACAACCAGGCCCTTTGTTTGTAGCAGTTTCTCAGGGACCATGCTTTCAGTATCATGCTTCAAACCCAGCTTTGAAAAGTTGTGCACTGCAAAACACGCTAATTGCAGCCATTATTTCCTCGTTTTGATTTATGAGAAAAAGAGCACAAATTATTGTATTAATTTAGTTTTGAAGGTTAAAGTGCCCGTAAATGTCCCGTCGGTCGACATCCCAGCACGAACTTGCTGATCAATTTAAAGTTATTATTTATTGAGTTCATTGAATTTTTTTGTTTCCCAGTATCAAATGATTCAAGTCGTTCAAAACATGTTTATCGTTTAACTTTCATCCATCCATCCATCCATTTTGTTCATGTCACTTTCGGGTCGCCGGGCGTTTAAAATTAAGATAAATAAATAAAGGATTCCTTTTTTTAATTTCAAGCAAATTGATGCACGTTAAATATTTTCTGTTACAGACTAAAATACAATGTAAAAGTTATTTGTTGTAAATTAATCTATAGTTCTTTTTTATTTTGTTTTTGTTAAATGACCAGTAGAATGGGGAAAAACAAGTTCACTTGATTTGCTTATTTGTGTTTTATTGTATCCATTAAACCACATCCAGTTGTATTTAAAATCCGCAAAGTATGTGAAAACGCTGTTTAAACAACACAAAATGCCACAAAATCAGTCAGCCATTTTGAATATTCCGCTTCGAATATCCCTTAGATTCTACATCACTGGTGTAGTGCTTTTGCATTCTGACCATGTTATCAGATTAGTCATACTGGAAATACGCAAACGGGTGAAAGATGTGCTGTTTATCATTCACAGTCCTTATGTAAGACAAGAACACTTATGCTTGGCTTTTTTTATGCATCCGAAATAGTAAATTAATAGCTAACTATTAGGTGAATAGATTAAGGGTCCTCTATATATATATATATATATATACATATTAGTGTATAGTAAATAAGTGTATATACATTGTGTGTGTATATATATATATATATATATATATAATATATATACATACATTTTTATATATATATTTATATATATATATTTATGTGTATATTCATGTATGTGTATCTATGTATATATATATATAACATATACTATATATGGCCCTGCGATTAGGTGGCGACTTGTCCAGGGTGTACCCCGCCTTACACCCGATTGTAGCTGAGATAGGCTCCAGTGCCCCCCGCTACCCTGAAGGGAATAAGCGGTATAAAATGGATGGACTATATATTATATATATTTACACATAAACTCAAATAGACAGCCCCGCACCCATCCAAAGTCTTTAAACCCAATGTGGCCCCAGAGTCAAAAAGTTTTTGGGACCAATGATTTAGACCTTTATGTATGTCACATTATGTATTTTGAGCCATTTCTAGCTCTATGGTTATCATCACACACATTTTCTTTTGCTATCACAAATAAAATAAAAAGACACACCGAAGTTTTGTCACGGTATTCTAAATCGTACCGCTTCGTAGGTGTTTCGTTCTGGCTGTTTCACCATAACACACACTCACCTGGCACTTATTTATGTACACAACCTGCTCAGGTGTACCTGAAGAGTGAAATTAATTATTTTTTTTCTTTTAGTGAGCCAATATGATGCGATAATATGTCTGCTTAAGAAAATAAGTAATTAATTTTTATAAGTGATCATGTTAGTGGACGTCGTCATGCTTTGCTGAGTGACGGGAACAGTTTCCCTTCCATGTCTTAATTAACTGAATACCTGAGGGAAGACGCAGAGACGAGAGACAGTTGTCTCATTAGCCCGGAGAGCTCGGAACGGTAGCAGACGGCATCTGGTCCGCGCCGCCACCATCGCTTTTACGGCGCGATAAAAACGGCGTGCTCCCTCCAGGCTGCACCGGAGAAGCTAACTTCCAAGGAGGGTGGCCTCGTCGGAAACGTCCCGACTTGAGGCCTTCATTTAGGACGGCACAAGAGGAGGCCTTGGGGAGCTGAGTAGCAGCACCGTGGCTAGGGATCTTTTTAAAATAAGACGCGGCGTCAAATATTGCTAATGGGCCGGGATCAAGGGATGAGCAGAACGTGATTGGGTTTGTGTCACGCTGTAGTCTTGACAAAGATGGCAGATGTTGTGCACCAAAACAGTGTGTTTTCTGTTTCCCTGAAGGAAAATGGACGGCCCTCGAACGCCGCGAGATGAAAGGAGAAGAGCACAACATAATGAAGGTGGGTAATTAGCCGTGATTGTGGCTTTTTCAGTTTGTCTGACAGGGCGACACAATGCGCTGCCGCGTTTAAGTAGAGTGCCCGCTCTGCTTTCAAGCAGCCATGTTGTCAATGTGGCCACTAGAGGCTGCTGTGGAGCCGTCAAAGCCCGGCAGCTTCTCTGCAGGACCTCCAAGAAAGGGCCCTGAATGACCTCTTCCTGTTGCTCTTTTAGTTGAGAGGCGGCGGAGGGACAAAATCAACAACTGGATCGTGACGCTGTCCAAAATCATCCCTGATTGCAACATGGACAGCACCAAAACTGGAGCAGTAAGTTGGTCTTTTTTCCCCCAGGCTTAAGCTGGCCATAATTCTGATAGCTCTCCTCGCAGAGCAAGGGCGGCATTCTGTCCAAAGCATGCGACTACATCCGAGAGCTGAGGCAGAGCAACCAGCGGCTACAAGAGAGTCTGAAGGAGGTGGAGAGGATCCAGGTGGACAATGAGCTGTGCAGGCAGCAGGTAAGCATCCAACAAACATCAATGTCAAGAATGATAGCAGTCAAACGAAGCCAGTGTCTCCCTCATTAGACGTATGCAGGTGTAAATATGAACCAGGTTGAATAGATAAGTTGGCTTGCACTGAGCGTGAAATCCACCGTGACTCCCACCTCACCCCACCCGCCCCACGTGTATCTTCTCCGCGTGGATCCCAGAGTGCTTTCAGCTTGTGAAGCTCCTCATCACACAGCTTTCCAAACCATCAAAGACTTCCACCTGCACTCGGCATTTCGCGAGGCGGCGGCGGGAATAAAACGTTCAGGCAGCCAACTTGCATGCTGATCGACTCCTGGGTATTGTGAGCCGAGGCGCCGCACCAAAATCCCCACCCTCCCCATATCTCTTTTATAAAGCTCACCATGTTTTTCTCGGCTCCTCGACGGTGGGGAGGGTGAATGGGCGACACACCCAAAAGGGGCTCGGCAACATCGATGATGCGATAAACCGTCGGCTGAGGGCTTGACTTTGCAGGTGCTGCATTGTAGTACTCATCGTGTGTATTGGGACAGGAAGTGAGTGAGCCCCTATTTCCAGTTAGAACAGTTAAGATGGAGCCTTAAGACCATCCAACCTGTCTTAACCTCTGGATGATTAATTAGGATTTAA
>NC_084621.1:15405432-15522932 GCF_033978795.1 Nerophis ophidion
GAAGAAGCGGCGCTCACAATCCAGGCATGTGAAAATTCTGCGCTTTCATGTTTTTAACTATTTCTGTTTTTAAAATACCACTTGAGTTTTTAAAAAAATCAACATAAATATCAATCAATAAATCTTTACTTATATAGCCTTAAATTACGAGTGTCTCAAAAGGCTGCACAAGCCATAACAATGTCCTGGGCTCAGATCTAACATAATAGTGTGAGAGTCCAGTCCATAGTGGATCTAACACAATAGTGTGAGTCCAGTCCATAGTGGATCTAACATAATAGTGAGAGAGTCCAGTCCATAGTGGACCTAACATAATAGTGAGAGAGTCCAGTCCATATTGGACCTAACATAATAGTGTGAGAGTCCAGTCCATAGTGGATCTAACATAATAGTGTAAGAGTCGAGTCCATAGTGGATCTAACATAATAGTGAGAGTCCAGTCCATAGTGGATCTAGCATAATAGTGTGAGAGTCCAGTCCATAGTGGATCCAACATAATAGAGAGAGTCCAGTCCATAGTGGACCTAACATAATAGTGTGAGAGTCCAGTCCATAGTGGATCTAACATAATAGTGAAAGTCCAGTACATAGTGGATCTAACATAATAGAGTCCAGTCCATAGTGGATCTAACATAATAGTGAGAGTCCAGTCCATAGTGGATCTAACATAATAGTGTGAGAGTCCAGTCCATAGTGGATCTAACATAATAGTGAGAGTCCAGTACATAGTGGATCTAACATAATAGAGAGAGTCCAGTCCATAGTGGATTTAACATAATAGTGTGAGAGTCCAGTCCATAGTGTATCTAACATAATAGTGAGAGTCCAGTACATAGTGTTTCTAACATAATAGAGTCCAGTCCATAGTGGATCTAACATAATAGTGTGAGAGTCCAGTCCATAGTGGATCTAACATAATATTGTGAGAGTCCAGTCCATAGTGGATCTAACATAATAGAGTGAGTCCAGTCCATAGTGGATCTAACATAATTGTGAGAGTCCAGTCCTTAGTGGGGATAGCAGGTGACCATCTCGAGTGGAGACAGGTCAGCAAATACAGTCGCTTTTTGACCCTGGGGCCCAACTTTATCATTACAGAGGCCCCTGGGGCCCACTTGAATATTGGTTCTTCTTCATCTTGATTGTAATTATGTTCAACAACAAAGTCTAGCCTGCAGGATTTACTTCAAAATAAATAGTAACTAAATATACTGCAAAAGATCATGAAAAATACAATTATGAAGTGCTAAAATGAATACATTCTAACTAATCGCAATAATATGTTTCTTAAACTACCAATAAGATTAAAGTGCAAATTAAAATATGTCTTTCCCACTTTAGTCATATTTTTGGCGCTCAAGGAACCTCTGACTAGCTCCAGACTTCTTCTGTTTGTTCTGTTTTCACTACGGCCACAAGTGGTGGAAAAGTGTATTACGTGGCTCATAGGGACCACAGTTGATTTTTTTGTCGGCTCTCAATGGGTTTGATACACTGATCTAAACAAAACGTGTTGAACGCTCGCCTCGGCCGCAGATGCTCGCTTTTTGTCTTGCCTAAACGCTGCACTGAGTTGCAGGACGGAGCAGACCACCAGGAGCCCCCTATCCACGCTGGGGATAGGGGGGTACAAAAAATACAAAAATAAATCAGTCTAAGCCTGAACCCCTGGAGAGGGGGTCCAGACTAAAGCCGAAGGGGGAAAAAACTCAGCCATAGCCCACATAAGCATGTGTGTAAGAGGGAAACATCAAAGGACATTAAAGACATTAAAACACCATAGCTGATGCAAGCAGACATTTCTACACACAGCCACAAAAGTAAAAGAAGAAAAAAACAAAAGATATACACTGTGGTGGCCTCTGCGGTGTTCCACGCCATCGTCTACTGGGGTGGGGGGTTCCTGGCAAGAGTCAGGAGCAGACCCAACAAAGCAACCAAGAGACATATGTTAAAAGAGCTAAAACCTGAGTGGGCGTGGCTACAGGATTAAGTTGCCAAGCGTTTTCTGTGGTTTTTGCATGCATGTTATGTAATCTTACATTACATTTTTAATCAGAATCAGACATACTTTATTCATCCCTGAGGGGAAATTAAAATGTTCAGCTGACGACAGCGTGGAGCACTGCAGAGGCCATCACAGTGTATGCTTCTTGTATGTTTCTTTTACTTTTTATTCATAGCTGTATGTAGAAGTGGCTGGTTGCATCAGCTCCGCTACTTTAATGTATTTCATGTCCTTTGTGTTCTTTGATGTTTCCCTCTTACACATATGTAAGAGGGATCTGTACAATAGCTATGAGTTGTTTTTTCCCCTTGGCCTCAGTCTGGACCCCGTCTCAAGGGGCCAAGGCTTAGACCGATTTTTTTCATTTTATTTTATTTTAATCTTTAATTTTTTTCTCCCATTCCCCCCACTTGTTTACCTGTATCTCACCTTTTTTATAAGGGGCACCAGAAGTTGGCAGACCCGTCAGCGATCCTGTTCTGTTTCCCTGTAAAGTTTGTTTGATCTTGAATGGGAATGTGCTGAAAATTTTAATTTCCCCTCAGGGATTAATAAAGTACCGTGTTTTTCGGACTATAAATCGCAGTTTTTTTTCATAGTTTGGGTGCGACTTATACTCAGGAGCGACTTATGTGTGAAATTATTAACACATTACCGTAAAATATCAAATAATACTATTTAGCTCATTCACGTAAGAAACTAGACGTATAAGATTTCATTGGATTTAGCAATTAGGAGCGCCCCCCGCGACCCCAAAAGGGAATAAGCGGTAGTAAATGGATGGATGGAGTGACAGATTGTTTGGTAAAGGTATAGCATGTTTTATATGTTATAGTTATTTGAATGACTCTTACCATAATATGTTACGTTAACATAGCAGGCACCTTCTCAGTTGGTTATGTATGCCTCATATAACGTGCACTTATTCAGCCTGTTGTTCACTATTCTTTTTTTATTTAAAATTGCCTTTAAAATGTCTATTCTTGATTTTGGGTTTTATCGAATACATTTACCCAAAAAATGCGACTTATACTCCAGTGCGACTTATAAATGTTTTTTTCCTTCTTTATTATGTATTTTCGGCAGGTGCGACTTATACTCCGGAGCGACTTATATTCTCAAAAATACGGTATGTCTGATTATGATTAATGATGATAATGTTAGTCAAGGATCAACTGTGTCCACTTTTTATCTGCTGTAGCTCCGATGTTTGGCCGTCATGCGTCTTTGGCAGTGGAGGTTGGGATGTATTCTCCCTAGCGGGTGTTAGCGGTACTAGAAAATAAAAGCACATAAAAAGTGTCTTAAGTGACGTGTCAATCATCAATCAATCAATGTTTATTTATATAGCCCTAAATCACAAATGTCTCTAGGGGACCGAAAGCAATGGATGTCGAGCGGGTCTAACATGATACTGTGAAAGTTCAATCCATAGTGGCTCCAACACAGCCGCGAGAGTTCAGTTCAAAGCGGATCCAAGACAGCAGCGAGAGTCCCGTCCACAGGAAACCATCCCAAGCGGAGGCGGATCAGCTACGTAGAGATGTCCCCAACCGATACACAGGCGAGCGGTCCATCCTGGGTCTCGACTCTGGACAGCCAGTACTTCATCCATGGTCATCGGACCGGGCCCCCTCCACAAGGGAGGGGGGGACAAAGGAGAAAAAAGAAAACAAGCGGCAGATCAACTGGTCTAAAAAGGAGGTCTATTTAAAGGCTAGAGTATACAGATTAGTTTTAAGGTGAGACTTAAATGCTTCTACTGAGGTAGCATCTCGAACTGTTACCGGGAGGGCATTCCAGAGTACTGGAGCCCAAACGGAAAACGCTCTATAGCCCGCAGACTTTTTTTGGGCTTTAGGAATCACTAATAAGCCGGAGTCTTTTGAACGCAGATTTCTTGCCGGGACATATGGTACAACACAATCGGCAAGATAGGATGGAGCTAGACCGTGTAGTATTTTATACGTAAGTAGTAAAACCTTAAAGTCACATCTTAAGTGCACAGGAAGCCAGTGCAGGTGAGCCAATACAGGCGTAATGTGATCAAACTTTCTTGTTCTTGTCAAAAGTCTAGCAGCTGCATTTTGTACCAACTCCATCCATCCATCCATTTTCTACCGCTTATTCCCTTTCGGGGTCGCGGGGGGCGCTGGCGCCTATCTCAGCTACAACTGTGATCTTTTAATGCTAGACATGGGGAGACCCAAAAATAATACGTTACAGTAATCGAGACGAGACGTAACAAACGCATGGATAATGATCTCGGCATCTTTAGTGGACAAAATGGAGCGAATTTTAACGATATTACGGAGATGAAAGAAGGCCGTTTTAGTAACGCTTTTAATGTGTGACTCAAAGGAGAGAGTTGGGTCGAAGATAATACCCAGATTTTTTACCGAGTCACCTTGTTTTATTATTTGGTTGTCAAATGTTAAAGTTGTATTATTAAATAGAGGTCGGTGTCTAGCAGGACCGATAATCAGCATTTCCGGTTTTTTGGGTGTTAAGTTGCAAAAAATTAGCGTACATCCATTGATTAATTTCATTAAGACACGCTTCCAACTGACTACAGTCCGGCGTGTTGGTCAGCTTTAGGGGCATGTAGAGTTGGGTGTCATCAGCATAAAAGTGAAAGCTAATACCGTATTTTCGTATGACGTCACCCAACCCGTATGTCGTCTATAAGAGATATTTGTAGACAATATGCTATTGAAACCGGACCTATCACTGTACTGAAGAGATTCACTCCAAACCCAGAGCGCCACCTTCAGGTTGGAATAAGTCACTGCCACACTTGCCCCTCAAGTAAAGACCCCCACTGCCCCTCGTGTTTGTCCACTTTGTTGCGTGTGAATTAGATTTTTAGGTCACACCTCGACTTGTTTGTGTTGATGAATATTTCATGAAGCAGCTTCCCAGAAAGACTCTCAGACTACCAAGATTACTCTCACTTTGAAACCTTCTTAAGAAAAGACACAATTGGTTTCACGTTAAGGATTGACTTTTGTGACACTAATCAAGTATTTCCCTAAGCCAAACCAAAAGCCTCTTTCACATAGATCATGCAAAACTGCTGCAGGAAAGCTCGATTTATCAACCAGTGCCTTTTATACAGAACACAATGATGCAGCGTCTCGTGAGCGCCATTGATTCAAGTCAAATCAAAAGGTAGCATGTGTCCATACCGCTGTCACACATGACGTCTTGTCCGCTCATAAACCAGTGCTTTGCAATTATTTTCTCTTATGCCCCACCAGGAAGAATAAAATATATTGTGCTCCACCGTGACTATAAAAAGTATCATTTGTCTACAGCAGGGGTCACCAAGATTTTTGAAACCAAGAGCTACTTCTCGGGTACTGATTAATGCGAAAGGCTACCAGTTTGATACACACTTAAATAAATTGCCAGAAATAGCCAATTTGCTCAATTTACCTTTAACTCTGTTATTATTAATAATTAATGATATTTATCTTTGTGGAAACACTGATCATCTTAATAATTTCTCACAATAAATATATATTTTTGATGACATGTTTTAAATCATTTAAAATCCAATCTGCACTTTGTTAGAATATATAACACATTGGATCAAGCTATAAGACAAATCATTATTTTTTTCTAGATTTTCCAGAACAACATTTTTTAAAAGAAATTCAAAAGACTTTGAAATAAGATTTAAGTTTGATTCTACAGATTGGCCTGATTTTCCAGAATATTTTTTTTTAATTTTAATCATAAGTTTGAATAATTATTTCACAAATATTCTTTGTAGAAAAAACAGAACCTAAAATGAAGAATTAAATTTAAAATGTATTTATTATTCTTTACAATAAAAATAAAAAAACTTGAACATTGATTTAAATTGTCAGGAAAGAAGAGGAAGGAATTTAAAAGGTAAAAAGGTATATGTGTTTAAAAATCATAAAATCATTTTTAATGTTGTATTTTTCTCTAAAATTGTCTTTCTGAAAGTTATAAGAAGCAAAGTAAAAAAATAAATGAATTTATTTAAACAAGTCAGGGTGTACCCCGCCTTCCGCCCGATTGTAGCTGAGATAGGCGCCAGCGCCCCCCGCGACCCCAAAAAGGGATTAAGCGGTAGAAAATGGATGGATGGAACACCAAGTCTTTAAAATATTTCCTTGGATTTTCAAATTCTATTTGAGTTTTGTCTCTCTTAGAATTAAAAATGTCGAGCAAAATGAGACCAGCTTGCTAGTAAATAAATACAATTTAAAAAATAGAGGCAGCTCACTTGTAAGTGCTGCTGTAACGGACTCACACCGTCGTCTTGCGGGTTCCGTGGACCACCAAGGAAGGACATGACTTCGAGCAGGTTTGACTTGTCTACGGTTGAATCGCACTTCCGCTGCGTCTCCCATCTCCCTCTGCTGCTCGCTCCGCCGTCTGCTTTTCAGCAGCACGTACTTCAATCCGCCTCTTCTTGTCTCCGTCTCCGTCGTCGTATGTGTTTTTTCTCGTTCCGCACCATCACCAGCCCGGTTCTCTCCTCCTTCTCCCCTTTTATACAGTGAGAGGAGATACGTTAATCGTGTACAGGTGCGCGATCTACACACCGGATCTTGTTTGTGGCGTCGCTCCCGGCACGCCCCGCCTCGCCGCTCGCTCACCATCCCCGCCTCCTCACTGCCATCTTGGGCTGGGCTCCAGCGTGCCCCGCCTCTCTGTCAGACTGTCGGCTCCGCCTCTCCACAGCTGCTATTTTAGCTATTTGTAGAACAGGCCAGCGGGCGACTCATCTCGTCCTTACGGGCTACCTGGTGCCCGCGGGCACCGCGTTGGTGACCCCTGGTCTACAACATTGTTATACGTTTACCTCTGCATAACATTGTTGCACCCCCTTCCCCCAAGGGGGGGGGCCCGCCCCACTATTTGAGATGGACTGAGTTAAACGAATAGTAAGGCTCCACTTTTTAAAACGCACTACTTCCACGCTAATTTACATGTGGATTTTCCACATGCATGCTAATGATTAGCATTAGCGGTTTTACATGGCAATTTCTACACCTCCAAATTAGGTAATGAAAACTAAACCTAAGATGCACGTTACAATCATACAGCAAGTACAATACTTACACGTACTGTATTTGTATTGAACTGTTTCGGTACGGGGGGGTTTCGGTTCGGTCCGGAGGTGTACCGAACGAGTACACATGCTAGCAGCGACCGGGCTAGGACAACATGCCAGAGCTGGAAGACCCTCCTGCCTCGTTAAGATCTCTCGTTTAGGAACACTTTGGCTGCGCGATACAACAACGGAGGTTTGCTGAGATTGTTCAGCAGCTACCTCTGACAACACGTCAAACATGTGTTGCACCTTCCCTGCTTCCGGCTCCCAAGAGTGTCCAGGGGAGACACTGCTCCAGGGCTGATGTATTCTCGGGGGCAAAACCATTCACTCCACCCGGCAGTGGGTCTCCACAGCTCCGGACTCCACGGTAAATGAAGAGTCTGGCGATTAGTTGCAAATCGTGGCTTTATTGAGGTCTTGCACACAGCCAATCGGACAAAACACCAGCCGGCACTCGCGCTAAGCTCCCTCACCTCGCTCGCCCACACACTCACTGACGTGACAGTGGTTCTCAACCTTTTTTCTGTGATGTACCCCCTGTGAACATTTTTTTAATTCAAGTACCCCCTAATCAGAGCAAAGCATTTTTGGTTGAAAAAAATAGATAAAGAAATAAATTACAGCACATAAATTGTATAACAGTGCGAAATATCGCTCATTTGTAGTGGTCTTTCTTCAACTATTTGGAAAAAAAAACATAAAAATAACTAAAAACTTGTTGAAAAATAAACAAGTGATTCAATTATAAATACAGATTTATAAACATAGAAGTAATCATCAACTTAAAGTGCCCTCTTTGGGGATTGTAATAGAGATCCATCTGGATTCATCAACTTCCTTCTAAACATTTCTTCACAAAAAAAGAAATCTTAAACATCAGTATTTATGGAACATGTCCACAAAAAACGGCGGGCGGTGTTGATGAACGTGGACCCCGACTTAAACATGTTGAAAAACGTATTGGGGTGTTATAGACTCCCTTTTTAGACCAGTTGATCTGCCGTTTCTTTTCTTTTTCTTCTATGTCCCACTCTCCCTTGTGGAGGGGGTCCGGTCCGATCCGGTGGCCATGTACTGCTCGCCTGTGTATCGGCTGGGGACATCTCTGCGCTGCTGATCCGCCTCCGCTTGGGATGGTTTCCTGCTGGCTCCGCTGTGAACGGGACTCTCGCTGCTGTGTTGGATCCGCTTTGGACTGGACTCTCGCGACTGTGTTGGATCCATTATAGATTGAACTTTCACAGTATCATGTTAGACCCGCTCAATATCCATTGCTTTCCTCCTCTCCAAGGTTCTCATAGTCATCATTGTCACCGACGTCCCACTGGGTCATCATTGTCACCGATGTCCCACTGGGTGTGAGTTTTCCTTGCCCTTATGTGGGCCTACCGAGGATGTCGTAGTGGTTTGTGCAGCCCTTTGAGACACTAGTGATTTAGGGCTATATAAGTAAACATTGATTGATTGATTGATAGTATTCACTGGTCAATTGTACAGAATATGTACTGTACTGTGCAATCTACTAATAAAAGTCTTAATCAATCAAAAAAAGCACTTTATATGTAGAAAGGTTTTGTTAAGAAACCATTCTGAGCCTTAACTTATTTAGTTTTTATTTAATATATGTTGACCACATTAACCCTGGCAATGGACCCTGTGTGTATATGTATGTTATGCCATTATTTACAAGTTTGGTAAATAAATAACCAAAAAATGTATATGTTGTTGTTTTCCTACTATACCGAAAATGAACCGAACCATGACCTCTAAACCGAGGTACTTACTGAACCGAAATTTTTGTGTACCGTTACACCCCTAGTATTAACACTTTGTTGGACAAAAGACTATATTTACCCTAAATGGGTAATGGGCTTTTTTTTACTTCCCTTTACAATATTTATGCAAAACACAAACATGTTTAAAACAAATTTATCCGTGCTAATTTTTAGAATGTAGCTAACAACACAGCTAATGCGAGTACTACATTGTGTCAACAATACTCCATTCATCATTTGACCTGAATATTAACCAAGTATTAGCAATATTGTTATTTGAAGCACTAATGCAGAGGAACTACTTTTACCGGCGCCGTGATGTATTGATTGGGAGATGCTGCTTGAAGCCGTACCCCACAGGAGCAGAGATTGGCAGACGGAATGCAATAAAGTAATATTTCATATTGAAAAGGGCAAAGCCAGCTGGTAAGTGCACCCATGACTTTAGCAACATGAGAGCGAGTGCAGCTGGGAAGTGCACAAGACAGAACAGTACATGACATTTATTCAATCTGATCATCGTTGGGATTAGAATGTAACCCACGCACTTTTCCTGCAGGCGAGCTACTTTGCAATTGACCAAGTACCTTGCTTTCTATTCAATTCTACTCTACCTGACTCCATTGGAATTACATTTTAATCCATATGTGTGTGATCTTTTAGCTTTTAACCCGATTAAGTGTGTCCATGTGCACGGAGCTTGTCATGCAGCCATGCAGCGTACAGGGGAGCCTGATTAGTAATCAGGGCCAGGTGTGTCCTGGTTGCCAATCAGGGCCAGGTGTGAGAGCCAGCACACCGGCAGACGGGAAGTGAAACAACAACACAAGTCACGACAAGAGCGACGTTGACTTACTGAGCTGCTGCATCACCTGTGAGTTGGTGAAAGTTAATAGGCGTTTTTAAGTCATGACATTCTCCTGGATAGTTGAAGGTTGTGGCAATTAACCAAAAAGTTTGACATCCCTTTCTTACCCAGGTATGGCAAGGACGACACGAAAAGACACTTTTTTTTTTTCAACCTGCCTAAGGATTATGATCGGTTCTTCATCTACATTCCAGTGAGAGCAGACGTTGTACAGTAAGTGACTGTTTTACTATGTTCAAAGTTTGTCATTCATGTTTAGTTAGCACTGAGTCTGCTGATCATTCGTCTTCTAAAACTGGCAGATCATCCCGCGCTCAAAAATCTAGGGTTGTGACCATTTCTCCCAAAGTAGTCTTTGCAGTCGCTCATAAATTCTGCCATGATTAGCAGTTGTTTTTATAGCGAACTCGCAAACGTTGTGACACGTCTGTGAAAAAAATACACCGCTGTATGCTTAAAATGAGCAAAATATGTAAATATTACAAACCCCGTTTCCATATGAGTTGGGAAATTGTGTTAGATGTAAATATAAACGGAATACAATGATTTGCAAATCCCTTTCAACCCATATTCAGTTGAATATGCTACAAGGACAACATATTTGATGTTCAAACTGATAAACATTTTTTTTCTGCAAATAATCATTAACTTTGGAATTTAATGCCAGCAACACGTGACAAAGAAGTTGGGAAAGGTGGCAATAAATACTGATAAAGTTGAGGAATGCTCATGAAACACTTATTTGGAACATCCCACAGGTGTGCAGGCTAATTGGGAACAGGTGGGTGCCATGATTGGGTATAAAAGCAGCTTCCCTGTTAAATAATTCACAAACAAGGATGGGGCGAGTGTCACCAATGTGTAAACAAATTGTCGAACAGTTTTAGAACAACATTTCTCAACGAGCTATTTCAAGGAATTTAGGGATATTACCATCAAAAGGTTCAGAGAATCTGGAGAAATCACTGCATGTAAGCGATGATATTACGGACCCTTGATCCCTGCATTAAAAACTGACAGTGTGTAAAGGATATCACCACATGGGCTCAGGAAGACTTCATAAAACCACTGTCATTAACTACAGTTTGTCTCTACATCTGTAATTGCAAGTTAAAACTCTACTATGTAAAGCCAAAGCCATTTATCAACAACACCAAGGAACCCCGCCGGCTTCGCTGGGCCCGAGCTCATCTAAGATGGACTGATGCAAAGTGGAAAAGTGTTTTGTGGTCTGACAAGTCCACATTTCAAATTATATTTGGAAACAGAGGACGTGGTGTCTTCCGGAACAAAGAGGAAAATAACCATCCAGATTTTTATAGGCGCAAAAGTTCAAAAGCCAGCATGTGTGATGGTATGGGGGTGTATTAGTGCCCAAGGCGTGAGTAACTTACACATCTGTGAAGGCACCATTAATGCTGAATGGTACATACAGGTTTTGGAGCAACATATGTTGTCATCCAAGCAACGTTATCATGGACGCCCCTGCTTATTTCAGCAAGACAATGCCAAGCCACGTGTTACAACAGCGTGGCTTCGTAGTAAAAGAGTGCGGGTACTTTCCTTTCCCGCCTGCAGTCCAGACTACTGTATTTAATGTTGTCATTATGGTGGTACTTAATGAATACTTAGGTCTACTACACTACTGTATTTAATGTTGTCATTATGGTGGTACTTAATGAATACTTATGTCTACTACACTACTGTATTTAATGTTATCATTATGGTGGTACTTAATGAATACTTACGTCTACTACACTACTGTATTTAATGTTGTCATTATGGTGGTACTTAATGATTACTTAGGCCTACTCCACTACTGTATGTATTATGTAGTGGTTGAATAGTTTATTGAGGTGGTTGGGGATAAAACAAAGTGTTGTAGAGAACATCCAGAGTGTGACAATGACTAAAAGTTGTCTATTCTGTCCCAGCATGGCGTCTAAAGCATGAAAAGATCCCGACAGGATAATTCTTCATGAATAAGTGCCAATGTTTTTTAGCCGAGAGCGTTTAGAGGACACTTTGTCACAGGAAGTGAGTGACAAGGCCGCTGCACAAGTCACAGTGATGTGGGTTTAAATGAAAAAGTGCGACACGTCCTGCGAGTATTCCTGAATCAATGACTCGTAATTCGTCACTTCAGCCTCGCGTAGACAGTCACTCTCTTTCTTTGACCTCTGATTCCGCTCGACAGCGGAAGGGGGGGGGGGGCTTGCCCACATATGAGGTCCTCTCCAAGGTTTCTCGTGGTCATCATTGTCGACGTCCAAATGGGGTGAGTTTTTCCTTGCCCTTATGTGGGCTCTACCGAGGATGTCGTTGTGGTTTGTGCAGGCCTTTGAGATGCTTGCAATTTAGGGCTATATAAATAAACATTGATTGATTGATTGAACTCATCCTATCTCACAAATGTTCTTACTTTCACTCTTGAATGTCCTCCTTCCTCTCATCAAATACAAACCTCACTGGTATTGTTGGATATTCTTCTATTACTTGTAACAATAATGGAACTTGACCACTTTCAAGCAGCCTTTTTTTTTTCTTCAAAAAGAAAACAATGCTTAGTTTCTATTATACAAAAAACAAAAAGTCACAGTAGTGGTGGAAAAAAATAAAATGTATTGGGTTAAAAATGATTATTCAGTCAATCGAAGCTGTCCATTGCCCACGTTTACTTTTTAAATACAATTGAAAGACATGCTATTTTGTAAATATAAAAATATAGTTTGAATAAAAGGTGGAGAATTACCAAAATAACCCCGTACGTGAATACTAACAATAATGATACATTTTGATATATAATTTAATATTTTTTACAAGAACTTGTAAATAAAATGTATTTTAAATGGTGGGTTTATTTTATCAATGATTGTTTCTATTGTTGTTGCAAATATTCATATTGAATTGTTAGGATTTATTTGTACGATCAGTGTCAGAGCTTGGTCCGCATTGCCGGCAGTAAGTCGAACACATTTCCAGTGAGGGTTGGACTCCGCCAATGCCGCCCTTTGTCACCGATTCTGTTCATAACTTTTATGGACAGAATTTCTAGGCGCAGTCAAGGCGTTGAGGGGTTCCGGTTTGGTAACCGCAGGATTAGGTCTCTGCTTTTTGCAGATGATGTGGTCCTGATGGCTTCATCTGACCGGGATCTTCAGCTCTCGCTGGATCGGTTCGCAGCCGAGTGTGAAGCGACCGGAATGAGAATCACCACCGCCAATCCGAGTCCATGGTTCTCGCCCGGAAAAGGGTGGAATGCCATCTCCGGGTTGGGGAGGAGACCCTGCCCCAAGTGGAGGAGTTCAAGTACCTAGGAGTCTTGTTCACGAGTGAGGGAAGAGTGGATCGTGAGATCGACAGGCGGATCGGTGCGGCGTCTTCAGTAATGCGGACGTTGTACCGATCCATTGTGGTGAAGAAGGAGCTGAGCCGGAAGGCAAAGTTCTCAATTTACCGGTCGATCTATGTTCCCATCCTCACCTATGGTCATGAGCTTTGGGTCATGACCGAAAGGATAAGATCACGGGTACAAGCGGCCGAAATGAGTTTCCTCCGCCGTGTGGCGGGGCTCTCCCTTAGAGATAGGGTGAGAAGCTCTGCCATCCGGGAGGAACTCAAAGTAAAGCCGCTGCTCCTTCACATCGAGAGGAGCCAGATGAGGTGGTTCGGGCATCTGGTCAGGATGCCACCCGAACGCCTCCCTAGGGAGGTGTTTAGGGCACGTCCAACCGGTAGGAGGCCACGGGGAAGACCCAGGACACGTTGGGAAGACTATGTCTCCCGGCTGGCCTGGGAACGCCTCGGGATCCCCCGGGAAGAGCTAGACGAAGTGGCTGGGGAGAGGGAAGTCTGGGTTTCCCTCCTTAGGCTGTTGCCCCCGCGACCCGACCTGTGATAAGCGGAAGATGATGGATGGATGGATTTATTTTAAAATGATAAGTACAGTTATTTTTGCTTTAGAATATAAATGTATGTACGTATATGTGTGTGTATACATACATATAAACAGTATAAATCTATATATATATGTATATATATATATATATATATATATATACACATATACATATATATATATATATATACATATATACACATATACAGTATATGTATATGTATACATATGTATGTGTATGTAAAATATTTTAAAAAGAGCTTGTAAATAAAATGTTGAATAAATGTGACTACATTTCATTATATCTTCATATTGGTATAACTGTTCATATTCATTACAGTTATATAATGCAATTTAGCACAAATATTATTGTCTATAATTTTCAAAACCTATTGTAAACTATGCCTAGGGTTTTTGATAAGAGCTTGTCAATAAAAAATACATTATAAAGTCGATTTTCCTATTAAATAATATTAACCGCTGTTTATTTGAGTTTAGTACAAGTATGATTCTTTTCTGTAATTATTTTTGAAATGTTTCTATAAACTGTGCCAAGGAGAGTTGACGGGAGCTTGTGATTAAGATGCAGTATTTTAGCAATGATTCCTAATGTTTTTTTTTAATCAATTTATTAAGTAAAATTTGATACAAGTACAAAATAATTCTATAGTTTACCATTTTGATTTGAGAAATGCTCTGGTAAATATTTTGATTACGTGTAGTTATTAAATTATGTATTTATATTAATACAACATTAATGTAAGTATGTATATTTGATTATTATGATTCAATTTTGTAGTAGAAGTACGGTTATTTATTTTATTTTTAATATGTTGCTATAAATCGGGCCAATGAGGATTCGACATTAAATATTAAATAGGGCAATGGAAAAAAATGTGTAAGACATTTGAATTCCAATATTTTTTTTCACCTTGAAAAAATACTACTTGCTTGAAATGAACATTAAGGATAAATAATTGTAGAGATAACTACAAAATAATGATGTTTACTAATTGATGTTGTGTGATTCAAATGAACTTCATAGAAATGTTGCACATTTGAAGAAGTGCTGGCAACAATGTGGGAGTTGCAGCAGAAATGTTACGACATGTTTGTCTGCATCTTGGAAATGAAAAACAACAAAAAAAAGGGAAATTCCTCCCGAGCGTTTCCTGTAAATGTGCTTGCCACACTGCCCCCTGCAGGCTGGGAGCCAGTATGGCTGGCCCCAGATGGCATCTGCGTGCTCACCTCATGTCCACTGTTGAGCCTGTTATGATGCTCTGCTTCTTCTCGGGCTGTGTGTGTGGAAGCCGGGCTGGATGGCGCTGAGACCTTATTTGTGGGCAAGGGAGGGCGGTTGTGCAACAGCCCGGGGGGGCAATGTCCTCCGGCCGGGGGGAACAAGGTGGTGTGGCGCCTGCTGAGGTGAATCTGTCCGCCTGGCTGGTGCCTGGCTTTGTTTGGACACAAGATTCAGGCTGATAGGCCCCCGGCCAGCAGGAAAGGGGTCCAAATGTACACGTATGGACAGTTTATTAGGTACACATGCTGATGGGAAGCCCTGCAGGATGGAAATCAAAGAGAAACATGTATTGTAATTAGGGACCGAGGTCCCTTTAGGACAGAGGATCCTATTGAATTTCTAAGGTTTTATCATTATAATTTGACCCCCTTAACATACTTCAAAACTCACCAAATTTGACACACACATCAGGACTGGCGAAAATTGCGATCTAATAAAAAAACAAAACTTAAAATTGCGCTCTAGAGCCCCCTAGGAAGAAAACAGACAAAACTGATTGTAACTTCCAGTAGGAATGTCATAGAGACATGAAACAAAAACCTCTATGTAGGTCTGACTTAGACCTAGATTTAATACACTGACCTCCTTCAGCAAAAATCAACAGGAAGTTAGCAAAAACCCCTTCAAAACAAAAGTTTCCTAAAAAATGTAATTTTTTACGCTTTGAGCTTTAATTTGAACCCCCTTAAAATGCTTCAAAACTCACCAAACTCGACCCACACATCAGGACTGGTGAAAATTGCGATCTAATAAAAAACAAACCCCAAAACTCAAAATTGCGCTCATAAACGCCCCCTAGGAATAAAACACAGACAAAACTGCTCCTAGGAAGAAAACACAAACAAAACCGTTGTAACTTCCGGTAGGAATGTCATAAAGACATAAAACAAAAACCTCTATGTAGGTCTCACTTAGACCTATATTTTCATAATTGACATTCTTTAGCAAAAATAAACAGGAAGTTGGCAATTACCCCTTCAAAACAAAAGTTTTGTAAAAACCCGTCACCTTTTTTCAAACATAATGGGTGACAGAAAGAAGCACCAGTGTGACCCCAGGATGCAGGGAAGGTAGGTAACGTGAAGGTACAGATATGTTGAATAGGTAAAGGCAGGAAACACCAGCAAAAGTCGGTCCCGTCCATCACTGCTTGCAGCTTTAATTATTATTATTATTCTTAATTATTTTACCGCCGCCTCTTTGAGCTGTAATTTCACCCCCTTAAAATGCTTCAAAACTCACCAATTTGACACACATCAGGACTGGCGAAAATTGCGATTTAATCAAAAAACCAAACCGAAAATTGCGCTCTAGCGCCCCCTAGGAAGAAAACACAGACAAAACTGTATGTAACTTCCAGTAGGAATGTCGTAGAAACAAGAAACAACAACAAAAAAACACTAAGTATGTCTCAGTTAGACCTATATTTCATCCACTGACACCCCCCGGCTAAAATCAACAGGAAGTTTGCTATTCCCACTTCAATACAAAAGTTGGCTAAAAAATGTCACTTTTTTTCAAACATTATCTCCTCTGAGGCCGTTTGTCGTTTTCGCTTCAAATAAGCACAGAAGAGAGATTAAACCCTTCTGATTAAAAGTCAAAGAAAGTGTTTTAATTACTACCCCGCTTTGGATTTTATGAGCCTGCAAAGAACCATTGCGCTGCTGCTGTTGTCACAAAATGGCAGCTTTTTGCTCAGACAAAACTGTAGGACTGTCATACACACATGAAACAAAAACCTCAATATAGGTCTCACTGAGACCTATTTTTCATACACTGACCGCCCCCAACTAAAATCAACAGGAAGTTTGCTATTCCCACTTCAATACAACAACTGCATTATATTCACAATGCATTAGAGTCTCAAAATGGCGGCACCAAGGCGTCCTTATAAAATGCCTAAGCCACTTTACAACTGTTATTACTATGAGACTGATGTATAACACATGTGTATACAACTTTTTTTCTGTGTTATTATCCATCCATCTTCTACCGCTTATCTGGGCTTTGGGAACTGAGGAAACTAATTGTTGAAGCTTTGAAAGTGGAATTCTTTCCCGTTCTTGTTTTATGTAGAGCTTCAGTTGTTCAACAGTCCGGGGTCTCCGCTGTCGTATTTTACACTTCATAATGCGCCACACATTTTCCATCGGAGACAGTTCTGGACTGCAGGCGGGCCAGGAAAGTACCCGCACTCTTTTTTTACGAAGCCACGCTGTTTTAACACGTGCTGAATGTGAGTTGGCATTGTCTTGCTGAAATAAGCAGGGGCGTCCATTAAAAAAGATGGCGCTTATTTGGCATTATATGTTGTTCCAAAACCTGTATGTACCTTTCAGCATTAATGGTGCCTTCACAAATGTCTAAGTTACCTTGCCTTGGGCACTAATGCACCCCCATACCATCACAGATGCTGGCTTTTGAATTTTGCGTCGATAACAGTCTAGATGGTTCGCTTCCCCTTTGGTCCGGATCACATTATGGAAAATATTTCCAAAAACAATTTGAAATGTGGACTCGTCAGACCACAGAACACTTTTCTCTGCATCAGTCCATCTTAGATGATCTCGGGCCCAAAGAAGCCTTCGGCGTTTCTGGCTGTTGTTGATAAATGGCTTTCGCTTTGCATAGTAGAGCTTTAACTTGCACTTACAGATGTAGCGACGAACTGTATTTAGTGACAGTGGTTTTCTGAAGTGTTCCTGAGCCCATGTGGTGATATCCTATAGAGATTGATGTTGATTTTTGATACAGTGCCGTCTGAGGGATCGAAGGTCACGGTCATTCAATGTTGGTTTCCGGCCATGCCGCTTACATGGAGTGATTTCTCCAGATTCTCTGAACCTTTTGATGATATTATGGAGCGTAGATGTTGAAATATCTAAATTTCTTGCAATTGCACTTTGAGAAACGTTGTTCTTAAACTGTTTGACTATTTGCTCACGCAGTTGTGGACAAAGTGGTGTACCTCGCCCCATCCTTTCTTGTGAAAGACCGAGCATTTTTTGGGAAGCTGTTTTTTTACCCAATCATGGCACCCACCTGTTCCCAATTAGCCTGCACACCTGTGGGATGTTCCAAATAAGTGTTTGATGAACATTCCTCAACTTTATCAGTATTTTTTTCCACCTTTCCCAACTTCTTTGTCACGTGTCACTGGCCTCAAATTCTAAAGTTAATGATTATTTGCACCAAAAAAAAATGTTTATCAGTTTGAACATGAAATATGTTGTCTTTGTAGCATATTCAACTGAATATGGGTTGAAAATGATTTGCAAATCATTGTATTCCGTTTATATTTACATCTAACACAATTTCCCAACTCATATGGAAATGGGGTTTGTTTGTATATAATACAATTGTACACAGCTAACATTGTCTAATAATAGCTATAAAACAAAATTATTCATCTCACTTGTAAAAAAAACAAACTTCTTAAGGTCTTGTTATGATGTCAATACCTTGTGCACGTGTGCCTAATGAAGTGTCTTTCGGGAACACGCTAACCTTGTCGCCAAAGGACATTTTAGTCCCCGGAACATCTCACTTTTGCACCTTTTGTGAGTCACGGCCCGGTGATGAAACCATGATTGCTTGTTGTTGTTCCTTCATGTTAAAAGCACACTTTCAAGTGTGTATGTGTGTATGTGTGTGTGTGTGTGTGTGTGTGTGTGTGTGTGTGTGTGTGTGTGTGTGTGTGTGTGTGTGTGTGTGTGTGTGTGTGTGTGTGTGTGTGTGTGTGTGTGTGTGTGTGTGTGTGTGTGTGTGTGTGTGTGTGTGTGTTGACAGTGACGCAAGCAGGGCCAGCCAGGTTATCAGTGAGCGAGACAGACTGGCGCATGTTTCTTTCACTAATTGAGTCACCGCTGGCAATTTATGAGGCCTTTTAAGGTGTAATGAGAATTCAAACGCCCGCTGATTCTATCTGCACTTTATCACTTTACACACACACACACACCTCTCATTTTTGTTATTTCCTTCCCACCATTATTGATTTGTGCATTCCGCTGCAGCTTGGCTCTCTTCCTGCAGCGTTGACTGCTGGGTTAATTCATCTTCAGGTGTTTATCTGCTCCCGTGCCACAGGAGGAAATGAAATCATGCTTTTTGATCTGACGCCGCTCGTCATCCGGTGTTGCGGCAGCCGAGCTGTTTATGAGGATAGAAAGGATGTGTGCTGAGGCGGGACAAAAACAATCATCAATTAAAGCTGCAAGCAGCGATGGACGGTACCGACTTCTGGTGGTGTTTCCTGCCTTTACCCAATCAACATATCTTTACCTGCACATTACCTACCTTCCCTGCATCCTGGGGTCACACTGGTGCCTCCTTCTTTCACCCAGTCAACATATCTTTACCCACACAGTACCTACCTTCTCTGCATTGTGTGGTCACGCTGGTGTTTCCTGCTTTTAAGTGGCCCTCTTGAGATGGCAGCAGCATCAGCGCAACAGTTCTTTGAAGGCCCGTAATATCAAAACCAGAGCAGTTAGAAAAACTCTTTCCGCAACTTTTAATCAGAAGGGTTCAATATCTTTCCTGTGCTCGTTTGAAGCCGACACAACAAACGCGCTCAGAGGAGATCATGTTTGAAAAAAGGTGACGGGTTTTTTCAAAACTTTTGTTTTGAAGGGGTAATTGCCAACTTCCTGTTGATTTTTGTTGAAGGATATAAATGAATGGTAGGTCTAAGTGAGACCTACTTAGAGGTTTTTGTTTCATGTCTCTA
Organism: Nerophis ophidion; assembly: GCF_033978795.1. Lineage (NCBI taxonomy): Eukaryota > Metazoa > Chordata > Actinopteri > Syngnathiformes > Syngnathidae > Nerophis > Nerophis ophidion. The sequence goes on from NC_084621.1 coordinate 15,425,118, forward strand.
CAACATTCTTACTGGAAATTACAAGCAGTTGTGTCTGTGTTTTCTTCCTAGGAGCAGTTTTGTCTGTGTTTTCTTCCTAGGCGGCGCTAGATCGCAATTTTGAGTTTTGGGGTTTGGTTTTTTACTAGATCGCAATTTTCGCCAGTCCAGATGTGTTTGGCCAGTTTGGTGAGTTTTGAAGCATTTTAAGGGGTCAAAGAGGCAAAAATGACATTTTTTAGGAAACTTTAATTTTGAAGGTTTTTTTTTGCCAACTTCCTGTTGATTTTTGCTGAAGGATGTATTTGAATGAAATGTAGGTCTAAGTAGGTCTACATAGAGGTTTTTGTTTCATGTCCACGACATTCCTTCCGGAAGTTACAAGCAGTTGTGTCTGTGTTTTCTTCCTATGAGCAGTTTTGTCTGTTTTATTCCCAGGGGGCGCTGGAGCGCATTTGTAGTTTTGGGGTTTGTTTTTGTACTAGATCGCAATTCTTGCTCGTCCTGATGTGTGTGTCCAGTTTGGTGAGTTTTGAAGCATTTTAAGGGGGTCAAATTGCCGCTCAAAGAGGCAAAATGACATTTTTTAGTAAACTTTAGTTTTGAAGCGGTTTTTGCCAACTTTCTGTTGATTTTTGTGAAGGATGTGAGTGTATGAAATGTAGGTCTAAGTCAGACCTACATAGAGGTTTCATGTCTCTACGACATTCCTAACGGAAGTTACAAGCAGTTTTGTCTGTTTTTTTCTTAGGGCGCAATTTTGAGATTTGGATTTGATTTTTTGATTAAATGGCAATTTTTGCCGGTCCTGATGTGTGTGTTAAATTTGGTGAGTTTTGAAGCATTTTAAGGGGGTCAATTTACAGCTCAAAGATGCGGCGGTATAATAATAATAATAATAATAAAACCTTAGAAATACAATAGGGTCATCCGTATCAAAGGGACATTCGGTCCCTAATAATTGTTTCTAAACAAATATAAATACATGGGAGTTGAACAATCAACAGGCTGCACTCTCTCTAGCCCCGCCCATTTGAGGTACCCTCGCTGCTATTGTCGTTTGTGACGCCTACAAAACTGCACCAGGACGTGTTAGCACTCGGGTGGTACGGTACACCGTAGTGACACCAATGAATCATATTCGATACTATACTGCCTCTAAAAAGTACCGGTCCCCCGGTCGTCATCACTTGGTGACATTGCTGGTTTCAGGAGCAGAAGAGCACGTTGGGCAGCGCACACACACACAGAGTACTTACAAGCAGACACAGTGTGTAGACAGAAAAGGGAGAACGGACGCATTTTGGTGTAAAAAGTCAAGATACAGCCATACAATTAAGTCACTCACACTGTACACATAAGGACATAAAAGGACTGTAATAAACAGATTAAATGACACACTTAATTCACTCATACTGTACACAAGAGATAATAAGACTTTAATAAACAGATTAAATGACACTTAAGTCACTCATACTGTACACAGAAGGACATATAAGGACTGTAATAAACAGATTAAATGACACTTAAGTCACTCATACTGTACACAGAAGGACATATAAGGACTGTAATAAACAGATTAAATGATAATTAAGTCACTCATACTGTACACAGAAGGACATAAGGACTGTAATAAACAGATTAAATGACACACTTAAGTCACTCAAACTGTACACAGAAGGACATAAGGACTGTAATAAACAGATTAAATGACACACTTAAGTCACTCACACTGTACACATAAGGACATAAAAGGACTGTAATAAACAGATTAAATGACACAATTAAGTCACTCATACTGTACACAGAAGGACATAAAAGGACTGTAATAAACAGATTAAATGACACTTAAGTCACTCATACTGTACACAGAAGGACATATAAGGACTGTAATAAACAGATTAAATGACAATTAAGTCACTCATACTGTACACAGAAGGACATAAGGACTGTAATAAACAGATTAAATGACACACTTAAGTCACTCATACTGTACACAGAAGGACATATAAGGACTGTAATAAACAGATTAAATGACACACTTAAGTCACTCAAACTGTACACAGAAGGACATAAGGACTGTAATAAACAGATTAAATGACACACTTAAGTCACTCATACTGTACACAGAAGGACATAAGGACTGTAATAAACAGATTAAATGACAATTAAGTCACTCATACTGTACACAGAAGGACATAAAAGGACTGTAATAAACAGATTAAATGACACTTAAGTTACTCATACTGTACACAGAAGGACATATAAGGACTGTAATAAACAGATTAAATGACAATTAAGTCACTCATACTGTACACAGGACATAAGGACTGTAATAAACAGATTAAATGACACACTTAAGTCACTCATACGGTACACAGAAGGACATATAAGGACTGTAACAAACAGATTAAATGGCACACTTAAGTCACTCATACTGTACATAGAAGGACATAAGGACTGTAATAAAGAGATTAAATGACACTTAAGTCACTCACACTGTACACAGGAGATAAAAGGACTGTAATAAACAGATTAAATGACACTTAAGTCACTCATACTGTACACAGAAGGACATATAGAGACTGTAATATACAGAATAATCTTATTGGGAGAAGGAAGTGTCAACAATGACACCACTACCCTGCTTAGGTTGTCACTGTCAATGACATGATAGCAGATTTTTACACATGTTCACAAAACTTAATTCTTGATGTTGATCACAGCATTTTTTTTTTGACAAGGACAAGACGAGCAATCTTGATTGCTCCACTTTCTGAGGACTTTCACTTTCGTTTTGTTTGCACGGCAGAGGAGTCGAGCCCGTCTGGCGCTTTATAGACACATTGCTGGAAGTCAATTTACAAGCGACCTTAATCTAGTAGCTGTCTCACTGAAGTACACACACACACACACGCACACACGCACACACACACACACACACACACACACACATTCTTGTTTTTGTTGCCTTCTTGAGATCTGTGAAAAAATGCCTACCTCTTCAGGACCCGCCTTTCTAGATATATAGATGTGTATTTACAACATTAATAATATATACATACTATGCAAATATAAAAAAGCTAAACTTTTAGGTAATTTTATTTTTTGTTTCTGTTTTGTTTGTTTAGAGTAGGCTAACCCATGTGGTTCCTGTGGATGTAAACATTACTGTAGTGACTAAAGAACATAGTGACTGAAGCAGACAAAGTAATGAGTAAATAATGTCAATAAGTAGATGAACCACCAGTGAAGTGAACACTAGTAAGGTTGTAAATACTGTATAGAGTAGGGTAACCCATGTGGTTCCTGTGGATGTAAACATAATTACTGTAGTGACTGAATAACATAGTGACTGAAACAAAGTAATGTCTAAATAATGTCAATAAGTAGATGAATCATCTGCGAAGTGAACACTAGTAAGGTTGTAAGTACTGTATAGAGTAGGCTAACCCATGTGGTTCCTGGGGATAAAAACATAATTACTTTAGTGACTAAATAACATAGTGACTGAAACCGACAAAGTAATGTGTAAAAAATGTCAATTAGTAGATTAATCATCTGGGAAGTGAACACTAGTAGTGTTGTAAATACTATATAGAGTAGGCTAACCCATGTGGTTCCTGTGGATGTGAACACAATTACTGTAGTGACTAAATAACATAGTGACTGAAGCAGACAAAGTAATGTGTAAATAAGGTCAATAAGTAGATGAATCATCAGTGAAGTGAACACTAGTAAGGTTGTAAGTACTGTATAGAGTAGGCTAACCCATGTGGTTCCTGGGAATAAAAACATAATTACTTTAGTGACTAAATAACATAGTGACTGAAACAGACAAAGTAATGTGTAAAAATTGTCAATAAGTAGATTAATCATCTGGGAAGTGAACACTAATAGGGTTGTATATACTGTATAGAGTAGGCTAACCCATGTGGTTTCTGTGGATGTAAACATAATTATTGTAGTGACTAAATAACATAGTGACTGAAACAAAGTAATGTGTAAATAATGTCAATAAGTAGATGAATCATCTGTGAAGTGAACACTAGTAAGGTTGTAAATACTGTATAGAGTAGGCTAACCCATGTGGTTCCTGTGGATGTGAACACAATTACTGTAGTGATTAAATAACATAGTGACTGAAGCAGACAAAGTAATGTCAAATGATGTCAATAACTAGATGAGCCACCAGTGAAGTGAACACTAGTAAGGTTGTAAATACTGTATAGAGTAGGCTATCCCATGTGGTTCCTGTGGATGTGAACACAATTACTGTAGTGACTAAATAACTAGTGACTGAAACAGACATAGTGATTCATTTGTATTTAAGTCAACTCTGTTGATCATTTTTAAATTCTTTAAACACCAAAATATATTTAAATGCTGCTTTTAAAAAAAAAAAAATGTTGCTAATTCTTGCATGTTCAACTGCTGAAAAAAAACAGGAGTTTTGGGGGGGCACCCGTGGCCCCCCAGACCCCTGGCTTATTTTCAGTCTTTTTATGAAGTTCAAGTCACATGCCTGCACAAGTGCCTCAAAGAGATTTACAAATCTCCTGATCTGAACCCTCATGGGGGCGACCTATTTTTTTTTTTTTTCAAACATTTTACAATAACAATGTAAAAGGTTAATATAATCCCCCACTTTATCTGCTTTCTTCTGTCATTCAAGTATCCTGGACATTTCTGTGTGGTTGTTCCTGAAGTCATCCTAAATAACTATTTATTCCATCAATCAATCCCACTTTATTAGTCCGGGCCCTCACCACACGAGCCTCAAAGAGTTTTACAAACCACAACAACGACCCTAGTCTGAACCCGCGAGGGAGGAGAGGAAAAACCTGGAAGAAACTGACTGTGATCCACATTGCATCCATCCATTTCCTACCGCTTGTCCCTTTTGGGGTCGTGGGGGGTACAGGAGCCTACCTCAGCTACAATCGAGCGGAAGGTGGGTTACACCCTGGGCAAGTCGCCACCTCATCACAGGGCCAACACAGCTGGACAACATTCACACACTAGGGACCATTTAGTGTTGCCAATCAACCTATCCCCAGGTGCATGTCTTTGGAGGTGGGAGGGGCCTATCCCCAGGTGCATGTCTTTGGAAGTGGGAGGGGCCTTCCCCAGGTGCATATGTTTGGAGGTGGGAAGGGCCTATCCCCAGGTGCATACTTTTGGAGGTGGGAGGGCCTATCCCCAGGTGCATGTCTTTGGAAGTGGGAAGGGCCTATCCCCAGGTGCATGTGTTTGGAGGTGGGAGGGGCCTTCTCCAGGATGTGTTTTGAGGTTGGAGGGGCCTATCCCCAGGTGCATGTCTTTGGAAGTGGGAGGGGCCTATCCCTAGGTGCATGTCTTTACAGGTGGGAGGGGCCTATCCCCAGGTGCATGTCTTTGGAGGTGGGAGGGGCCTTCCCGAGGATGTGTTTTGAGGTGGGAGGGGCCTTCCCCAGGATGTGTTTTGAGGTGGGAGGGGCCTATCCCCAGGTGCATGTCTTTGGAAGTGGGAGGGGCCTATCCATAGGTGCATGTCTTTGGAGTTGGGAGGGGCCTATCCCCAGGTGCATGTCTTTGGAGGTGGGATGGGCCTAACCTAAATTGTATGTCTTTGGAGGTGGGAGGGGCATATCCCCAGGTGCATGTCTTTGGAGGTAGGAGGGGCCTTCCCAATGATGTGTTTTGAGGTGGGAGGGGCCTATCCCCAGGTGCATGTCTTTAGAGGTGGGAGGGGCCTAACCTAAATTGTATGTCTTTGGAGGTGGGAGGGGCATATCCCCAGGTGCATGTCTTCGGAGGTAGGAGGGGCCTTCCCCAGGATGTGTTTTGAGGTGGAAGGGGCCTATCCCCAGGTGCATTTCTTTGGAAGTGGGAGGGGCCTATCCCCAGGTGCATTTCTTTGGAAGTGGGAGGGGCCTATCCCCAGTTGCATGTGTTTGGAGGTGAAAGAAAGCCGGAGTAGAACCCGCACAGTCACGGGGAGAACATGCGAACTCCACACAGAAAGCTCCCGAGCCCAGGCTTGAACTCAGGACTACTCGGGACCTTGGTATTGTGAGGCACATACACTAACCCCTGAGCCACCGTGCTGCCGACATTGCATTGCAATCCACGTTGCATCCACTTAACGGTAAAGAGCACAAACATTCAAAATAGATGAAAGAGAAATTCCCCCAATTCCTTCAAAAAGAGGAACTGGGGAGGTCAGAACTTTCCCCCTCGGCATTAGGTAACATCTGCCAGGAATGGGCGGGGCCTCTCCTCCCTCCGCGGCGTGATGATGCAACCAGGGGCTGGCGAGCGTATTTAAAGAAGAAGCCACACAACAGCAGCCCAGAGAGGTCACTGGACCATAGGAAGATCCACTGGACTTGAAGACCGCCTGGTGCTCGGCTGGGACACCGACACGTCCACCTTGTACTACTATTACTACTACTAGTACTACTTCTACTACTAGAAGTCAAAATGAAGGCATTTAGCATTGCAGTTGCAGTGACACTCGTGCTGGCCTTTGTTTGCATCCTGGAGAACTCTGCAGTCCCTTTCCACGGGGTAAGCATGTGACCACGGACTAGTTGTTGCCAAGCGGCGGCCTGTAAGCGTGCCACGTGCCCACACAGGTGCAGGAGGTGCAGGAGGAGGCGGGAGGCAACACTCCAGCGGCAGGCGGGCCTGGGGAGCCGTGGACGGTGCGTAGCAGCCAATCAGAGGACAGAATGTTTGTGTCCGGCTAACGTCCCTGCACACAGGCGCTGTACCACGGGCGGCAGAGGCGGCAGAGCAACCTGTCACTGTGTCGCTGGTGCTGCAACTGCTGCCGGGCCTACAAGGGCTGCGGATTCTGCTGCAAGTTCTGAAAAAGGAGGCGGATGCAGAACAAGCAAGACAATAATTCATGAGGCATGAGCTGCAGATTTTGTATTGAATTTTTCATCCCAGACTGTATTTATTTCATGTTTCTAAGAGCCCTGCTTTTTGTGACTTACTTTACTTTCCTGAGGCTCCTTCATGCCGAATAAATGATCGTTTAAAGCGAACTTGCTGTCATACACGTTAATATTAATCATGTGAATGCTCCAACAACTCCTGATTCACATCCATCCATTGTCCCTTCCAAGTGAATCTCACTATACACTAATCTCATTCTAATTTATCTCATTGTAATTCATCTCGTTCTAGTTAATCTCATTCTAATTAATCTCATTGTAAATAAATATTCCGTGGAATAGGATTTTTTAATTATATGTTTAATAGTAGCTAAACGAGGTGCCTCCTCCTGTCTAGGCCTGCTGTGTGTGCGTGTGCATGTGCGTGTGTGTGTGTGTGTGTGTGTGGTACAAAGAACATCAATTTCCACACTTCTATTATCCCCGGGTCCAATGGACCCAGACATCTTATATGTAATAGAAAAGTGTGTGGTCATTAAATATGTATTCTAACATACAGTGGGGCAAAAAAGTATTCAGTCAGCCAGCGATTGTGCAAGTTCTCCCATTTAAAATGATGACAGAGGTCTGTAATTTTCATCATAGGTACACTTCAACTGTGAGAGACAGAATGTGAAAAAAAATCTAGGAATTTTAAATAATTTATTTGTAAATGACGGTGGAAAATAAGTAGTTGGTCAACCATTCAAAGCTCTCACTGATGGAAGGAGGTTTTGGCTCAAAATCTCACGATACATGGCCCCATTCATTCTTTCCTTAACACGGATCCATCGTCCAGAAAAACAGCCCCAAAGCATGATGTTTCCACCCCCATGCTTCACAGTAGGTGTGGTGTTCTTGGGATGCAACTCAGTATTCTTCTTCCTCCAAACACGACCAGTTGAGTTTATACCAAAATGGATACATGGATGATACAGCAGAGGATTTGGAGAATGTCTTGTGGTCAGATGAAAGCAAAATAGAACTTTTTTGGTATAAACTCAACTGGTGGTGTTTGGAGGAAGAAGAATACTGAGTTGCATCCCAAGAACACCACACCTACTGTGAAGCATGGGGGTGGAAACATCATGCTTTGGGGCTGTTTTTCTGCTAAGGGGACAGGACGATTGATCCGTGTTAAGGAAAGAATGAACGGGGCCATGTATCGTGAGATTTTGAGGCAAAACCTCCTTCCATCAGTGAGAGCTTTGAATAGTTGACCAAATACTTATTTTCCACCATAATTTACAAATAAATTCTTTAAAATTCCTACAATGTGATTTTTTTTTTTCACATTCCGTCTCTCACAGTTGAAGTGTACCTATGATGAAAATTACAGACCTCTGTCATTATTTTAAGTGGGAGAACTTGCACAATTGCTGGCTGACTGGATACTTTTTTGCCCCACCCTATGTTAGTTTTTCACAGAAAATGAGCCAAACTATTAATTAATAGTATCATTTTTCTTTTAATAAAAAATGAACACCACACAAGGGGTTAAATTAGGCAGCTCACCACTTTTTAACTGCACACGCAGTCTTGGTAGATCACCCGCAACACGCCCACTATTAGGCTTAGGAGCCGCATGCTGGCCGCTCATCATACTTCAAATGCAGCTACTGCCATCTGGTGGAGGAAAGAAGAAACTACAAGATGTTCAATGGTCTTAGAGTGTTTTGAGGCAACTCTCCAGTATTGTGGGCACTGTGATGACACGCAGGAGTCACATGATGACATGCAGGAGTCACATGATGACATGCAGGAGTCACATGATGGCATGCAGGAGTCACATGATAACATGCAGGAGTCACATGACTCCAACACTCAGCTGTGATCAATGATTCTGCTCCTGCTTTTTTTTTCTGCTCCAATCCATTTCCAGGAATGGTATTTAGCCATATTTGACACTCTTGATAGAGGCGGCAGTAACGCTTCGTCATAATTATGGATCTGTGCAGTGTGGCCTTCAGGGACACGTGTGTGTGTGTGTGTGTGTGTTCTTGTATTTCTAGCCTTCTTGAGACATGAAGACGGAAAAGTATCTTCCACATGAGGAAGTGTGAACAAGTGATGGTCCCAATAACATTGCATCTAATAGACCAGGGATGTCAAACTCAAATACAGAGCGGGCCAAAATTTTAAACGGAACAAAATATTGGTTGAACAAATTAACCTTTTAATAGGGACCCAAATCAAGTTTTGTATTAAATATTGAACAAGCAAGGTTTATGTAACTTTAGTGACATGCAAAATCCAATTTCAAATAATAATAATTAAAAAAATATCAATGGCATAACAAATAAAATTCAAATAAAAATGTTATGCCTTTTGTTCTATTTGCAATCTTCTGAGGTGAATATAATTTTTTTTCCACAGGCTAATAATACATTTGAAAATAAAATAACAATAATGAATGAACCAAACATTCAAGCCTTCACGTAGCAAGAGAAAATGCATGAATAAAACGTTAATTATTGGTCAGTTTGCTGGAAGTTTCCCGGAAGAGTTAGTGCTGCAAGGGGGTCTGGGTATTTGTTATGTTGTGTTACGGTGCGGATGTTCACCCGAAATGTGTTTGTCATTCTTGTTTGGTGTGGGTTCACAATGTGGCGCATATTTGTAACAGTGTTGAAGTTGTTTATACGGCCACCCTCAGTGTGACCTGTATGGCTGTTGACCAAGTATGCCTTGCATTCACTTGTGCGTGTGTATAAAAGTCACAAATATTATGTGACACGCTGTTAGTATGGAGGAAAAGCAGACGTGACGGCAGGTTATAGAGAACGCTAAAGGCAGTGCCTTAAATGCACGCCCCCAATATAGTTGTTCTGGTGGAAATGGGTAGAAATTCGGGAGAATGGTTGCCCCGGGAGATTTTCGGGAGGGGCACTGAACTTCGGGAGTCTACCGGGAAAATTAGGAGGGTTGGGAAGTACTTTTGGCTGCTGGAAGGGTCCCATCAATGGGGGTTCCAACATCATTCTTATGTCGGCATTGTATTTTCCCGTGATAGAATCGCAAAGTTGTGGTTGCTGTTAAATTTGAATGCATGATTAGTCATCTGTTCATAGACTCGATTAATTGTCGGCTATGGGCAAAATCTAAGGGATCAGATTCTACTTTAAAACATTTAGTTGAAGAAATCCCTCAATCAGACATCAAAAAACCTGATTTTGCATGTTTTTCTGAGGTAGCTCGATTAGACTCTTGGCCGCTTGGCGAATTGACTCGTTTCTAGGGACAACACATTCAAAGAATCTGCTCATCTTTTGTGCCGGAACTGCTTCTAACTTCTGATAGGAATGTCAGAGAGACATGAAAAAAAAAACTCTATGTAGGTCTCACTTAGACCTACATTTTAATAATCGACATCCTTCAGCAAAAATCAACAGAAAGTTGGTAATTACTACTGCAAAACAAATTTTTTCTAAAAACCCGCCACCTTTTTTCAAACATTATCTCCTCTGAGCGCGTTTGTCGTGTCGGCTTCAAACTCACACAGGAGAGAGATTGAACCCTTCCGATTAAAAGTTATCACAGAGTTTTAATAACAACTACGGTTATGATTTTACGCACCTTAAAAGAACCCCTATGCAAAGTTTCCTAAAAAATTAAATTTTTGCCTCTTTGAGCTGTAATTTGATCCCCTTAAAATGCTTCAAAGTGCAATTTAAAGCTCTACTATGCAAAGCGAAAGCCATTTATCAACAACATCCAGAAACGCTGAGCTGTAATTTGAGCCCCTTAACATGCTTCAAAGTGCAAGTTAAAGCTCTACTATGCAAAGCAAAAGCCATTTATCAACAACATCCAGAAACGCTGAGCTGTAATTTGAGCCCCTTAACATGCTTCAAAACTCAACAAGTTTTACACACACATCAGGACTGGTGAAAATTGCCATCTAATAAAAAAACAAACCCCAAAAAACACAATTGCGCTCTAGCGCTCCCTAGGAAAAACACAGACAAAATTACTTGTAACTTTCGTTATGAATGTCTTAGAGACATGAAACAAAAACATCTGTGTAGGTCTCACTTAGACCTACATGTTAATGATTGACATCCTTCAGGAAAAATCAACAGGAAGTTGGCAAAAACCCCTTCAAAACAAAATTTCATTTTTGCCAATGTGTCGATGTTAAGATATTACGCCGAGTTGGTAAGTCTATCTGTTGGCTAATAGTAGGTACTATTCATCCATCTTCCAGCTTATCCGGATAAGCGTTAGAAGATGGTAACGCTTATCCGGATAAGCGTTAGAAGATGGATGAATAGTAGCTACCATTAGCAAACAGATAGACTTACCAACTCAGCGTAATATGTTAATAGACCTCCTTTTTAGACCAGTTGATCTGCCGCTTCTTTTCTTTTTCTCCTATGTCCCCCCCTCCCTTGTGGAGGGGGTCCAGTCCGATGACCATGGATGAAGTACTGGCTGTCCAGAGTCCAGACCCAGGATGGACCGCTCGTCGGGAGCCAGGATGGACCGCTCGCCTGTGTATCGGTTGGGGACATCTCTACGCTGCTGATCCGCCTCCGCTCGGGATGGTTTCCTGTGGACGGACTCTCGCTGCTGTCTTGGATCCGCTTTGAACTGAACTCCGGCGGCTGTGTTGGAGCCACTATGGATTGAACTTTCACAGTATCATGTTAAACCCGCTCGACATCCATTGCTTTCGGTCCCCTAGAGGGGGGGGGGGGGGGGGGTTGCCCACATCTGAGGTCCTCTCCACGGTTTCTCATAGTCAGCATTGTCACTGGCGTCCCACTGGATGTGAATTCTCCCTGCCCACTGGGTGTGAGTTTTCCTTACCCTTTTGTGGGTTCTTCCGGGGATGTCGTAACCGTAATGGTTTGTACAGTCCTTTGAGACATTTGTGATATAGGGCTATATAAATAAACATTCTTTGATTGATTGATTGATTGATTGATTGATTGGTTGATTGAACATCAACACATTGGCAAAAATGACATTTTTTCCGAAAATGTTGTTTTGAAGGGGTTTTTGCCAACTTTCTCTTGATTTTTGCTGAAGGATGTCAATTATTAAAATGTAGGTCTAAGTGAGACCTACATAGAGGTTTTGGTTTCATGTCTTTACAACATTTCTATCGGAAGTTACAAGCAGTTTCGTCTGTGTTTTTCCTAGGGAGTGCAAGAGCGCAATTGTGTTTTTTGGGGTTTGGTTTTTTGTTCGTTGGCAATTTTCGCCAGTCCTGTGTGTGTAAAATTTGGGTCGCGGGGGTAGCAGTCAAAGCGGTCCCGTCCATCGCTGCCGTGGTCACGCTTGAGAGGGTCAAATTAGTCCACAATGTATAACAAAATACATACATGGAATATATATTGCTCTCAAATCACGCACTGGTGAATTTTAATGTAATAGCATAATGCTGTAAATGACTTAGTTAATGTGTTCCCGCTCTCCCTTAGCCTTCATTCACATCCATCACGGCGAACGGCCGCCGGCCTGAAGCCAACCTGCCTTGCTATAATGGATGCTTGCGATTAGCTGCCTCGCTCGCTCTCTCCGTGCTCGGCAGCGAAGTGGAGTGGCTGCAGGCTGGAGATTTGTAAGGTCACATGAGCTACAAACAGGGGACGGATATCGGCAGCTCATCCACGGTCCCCGGAGAGAAAGCGAGGGATGTGTTTCTTGCCGATGTCATCAAATCTCCTCGCCTCCGGTGTCACGGTCCTGTGCACAAGACTTAGAAATGAGCTCTTGGTTAAGGCATCCATTGATCCAGCTGTCCTAGCTCGATGTTTGTTGGGATGGAGCGGCATCCAGTGGGAAATAACAATTACACTCTATCACGTTTTCTGCATATTCCTAATAAATCCACTCTGTTGGGTTACGTGTGATGTTTTCACTGCTTCTGTTTGTTACTCAGATCAGGCAATAAGACTAACCCCATTTTTACGCATCTAGGAATTGTTCTGATTCCTGCTACCATGCCAAACAGTCTGAGAATGTTAAGCCCTGGTGTCATTACTCGTGCACTAGTTTTTCAGCCCAAAAGACTTGGGTTTAAATTCAGGTTTAAAAGTACTGATTCTTTGTATTTCTCTACAAATAGTGTCAGAAGTAGGATGATTACCTCTTATCAGGCACATCCGTCAAAGTTTGTTGTAGACCAGGGGTCGGGAACCTTTTTGGCTGAGAGAGCCAAGAATCCAAATATTTTAAAATGTATTTAAGTAAGAGCCGTATCATTTTTTTTTCAACACTGAACACAACTAAACGCGTGCATTTTTAAGTAAGACCACCATTACTAGAGTATAATAGGTCTCGTATTCTTTGTAATAACGTTGATATTCTGAAACTAACTGTGGAGGGGCGTGGCCTGCGGGCCTGCAGCAAAGCTGGGTGTGCCAGGACCGGCCTCGAAATCAGCGACAGGTGCGTAGATGGCCCACTTGGGCCTTGTTACCTAATCACCTGTCGCTCTGTTATAAGCAGCAGCTGGGAGGAGAGACAGGGTTGGAGCTGGAGCCAGAGCGCGAGCGAGAACGAAAGAGAAAAACACAATTGCTGGAAAGCAACTGAGAGACTTATTGAAAAATAAAAAAAAATATCGTAACCCTGAAAAAGGCTTTCATGTCGGTGCTTGGTGGTCTGAAGAACCCCCAGGAGGGCAAGCCCGAAAAAAAACAATGATAAATAAATCATGCAATTTCTTGAACAAGTGCGGTAGAAAAAAGGATGGATGGATTCAAATGCATGAGCATGTTTAATGTTTTGAACGTTATTTTTAACATTTTGATTACAAGTGGAATTAGTCATTACTTATCGTGTTAAGCAGTGTCAGCTCAAATTTATCCGAGAGCCAGATGCAGTCATCAAAAGAGCCACATCTGGCTCTAGAGCCATAGGTTCCCTACCCCTGTTGTAGACGAACTCCAAGATGCAGAGAAGGAGGGAGGCATTTTGCAGGAAAACATGATTTAATTAAAATACTAAAACAAGAACAAACAAAAGGGGTCCAACAAAAAGCTCGCACGAGGCGGACAACCAACTAAGAGAGCTAGCATGGGAGCTAGAAAAAAAAAGGAACTTAGCATGGAAGCTAGCGGGTAACAAGCAGGAAAACAGAAGTCGTACTTGTAATATGAAAACAAACTGGAAGCAGGGAACAAAAAACAGTAAGCTACAAACATCTAAAAAAAATATAGCTTACCGCTACGCTGCAAAGACACGACACGACAGGAGCGGCAAGGCATGACAATAAACCAGCAGTGACTGGATGGGAAGACAGGTCTAAATAGGAGCGGACTGATTGACACCAGGTGTGGCCAGGTGCCAATCAGCCGGAGCTGAGGGGGAACACAGCACTCAGGGAGAAAGACAGGAAACCCACAAAATAAGAGCGCTGACAGGAAACACTACACACTCAGAGGAAACAAAGACAAATGCAGAGGAAAAAAACTTGTCAAGCTCACAGAGGCAAACTTGACAACATCTGTGTATGGACTGAGCTGAGAGTCTGGATCTTTGTTCTAAGTTTCAAGTCATCTCAGGCCATTCCATAGATCACAACTGGATTGCTTGGTTTGTTTCGGAAGCTGGTTCACCGTTCATTAGTGATGGGGATCGACAGTTCTTTTGACTGTACTGAATCACTAGAATCAGTTCCTTAAAGATTCGTTCACGGAATCCCTTCTGCAGCAGCAGTTCTGTGTGCAGGTCGGCGAATGCGCCAGTTCCACTCATACCGGCGTAGTCGCGGCGGAGCTCAACTGAACTGAGAAAGGAACGAATCAGTTCATGAAGTGATTCGGTTCAGTACGTTCACTTTAAAGATTCGTTTGTTCGAACGTCACAACACTACCATTCATCAGAGTAGTTTCATCAGTTTGTGCTCATAGACCTCGATTGTCAGTCGTTGAAGTCCTTTCAACCATTCCTAAAAGTCTCTGCAATTTAGCTTCCAAGAAATAATAGGAGTTAGAAACAGAAGGTGACCAGAATGCCGTTGGACTGGAATGCTTACGCGGGGGATTCTGACTATTTGGGACTGGTAGAAGTCTATCCACAGCGATGGTTATGCCACAGAATAACTCAATGCTAATGAAGGGAAATTACACTGTTGTTGAGACAGTTAGGATTGCTCGTTTGCAACAAAATTGTTGTTTTTTCTCACTAGCATATAGGGCGAAACCATCCTTGCCCAGGAACACCCTCCTGGTTTTTTGGAGTATAAACATTTGGGGTTTTCGCTGGACTAGATTTGACCAATCGAGGTCTATGAGCATAAACTGACTCAGATGAGCGGCGAGACCTCTTCCAAGACAAACCAAGCGGTTCAGTTGCCATCGATTGATTCATAGACTAAGTTTCAAGAGTTTTTTTTCCAACCCAACTTAACGAGGTTTGAAATTCAGGCAGAGTTCTTCGGTAAATGGTGTTGGAAGTTGGAGGAATTGAAAGCACAATCGGGAAGCTGTGTGAGAATAGATTTACAGTGGCTTTCAATCTACAGCATGGCTGGCCAGTCTAGAGCTCAGTAGTGTTAGGATTCTCAATTTTAGGAGAGCAGACTTCTCACAGATCTTTTTTATTCTCAGGAAGTCAAAAATAAGGAGGGGTGACTCGAATTGAAGCTTAACAATGTCTTCTGAGTTGGGACACTGTTAGATGTAAATATAAACGGAATACAATGATTTGCAAATCCTTTTCAACCCATATTCAATTAAATACACTACAAAGACAACATATTTGATATTCAAACTCATACACTTTATTTTTTGTGCAAATAATAATTAACTTAGAATTTCATGGCTGCAAAACGTGCCAAAGTAGTTGGGAAAGGGCATGTTCACCACTGTGTTACATCACCTTTTCTTTTAATAACACGCAATAAACGTTTGGGAACTGAGAAAACTAATTGTTGAAGCTTTAAAAGTGGAATTCTTTCCCATTCTTGTTTTATGTAGAGCTTCAGTCGTTCAACAGCTGTCGTATTTTACGCTTCATAATGCGCCACACATTTTCCATGGGAGACAGGTTTGGACTGCAGGCGGGCCAGGAAAGTACCCGCACTCTTTTTTTACGAAGCCACGCTGTTGTAACACTTTTCTTGCTGAAATAAGCAGGGGCGTCCATGATAACATTGCTTGGATGACAACATATGTTGCTCCAAAACCTGTATGGACCTTTCAGCATTAATGGTGCCTTCACAGATGTGTAAGTTACCCATGCCTTGGGCACTAATACACCCCCATACCATCACAGATGCTGGCTTTTGAACTTTTGCGCCTATAACAAACCGGATGGTTATTTTCCTCTTTGTTCTGGAGGACACCAAATTAAATTTGAAATGTGGACTCGTCAGACCACAGAACACTTTTCCACTTTGCATCAAAACCATCTTAGATGGGCTCAGGCCCAGCGAAGCCAGCGGCGTTCCTTGGTGTTGTTGATAAATGGGTTTTGCTTTAAATAGCAGAGTTTTAACTTGCACTTACAGATGTAGCAACCAACTGTAGTTACTGACAGTGGTTTTATGAAGTGGTCCTGAGCCCATGTGGTGATATCCTTTACACACTGATGTCGGTTTTTGATGCAGTACCGCCTGAGGGATAAAAGGTCCGTAATATCATCGCTTACGTGCAGTGATTTCTCCAGATTTTCTGAACCTTTTGATGATTTTACGGACCGTAGATGGTAAAATCCCTAAATTCCCTGCAATAGCTCATTGAGAAATGTTGTTCTAAAACTGTTCGACAATTTGCTTACAAATTGGTGACCCTCACCCCATCCTAGTTTGTGAATTACTTAGCATTTCATGGAAGCCTGCACACCTGTGGGATGTTCCAAATAAGTGTTTGATGAGCATTCCTCAACTTTGTCAGTATTTATTGCCACCTTTTCCCAACTTCTTTGTCACGTGTTGCTGGCATCAAATTCTAAAGTTAATGATTATTTGCAAACACATTTTTTTTTTATCAGTTTGAACATCAAATATGTTGTCTTTGTAGCATATTCAACTGAATATGGGTTGAAAAGGATTTGCAAATCATTGTATTCTGTTTACATTTACATACAACACAATTTCCCAACTCATATGGAAACAGGGTTTGTAGATGCTACTGCTCCTCAGAGGTCCATCACAAATGGTGTCAGAAGTGGGACTGAGACGTTGGAATCGATATCGGGCATCTGGGTGGGGATGGGCTTACCTCTGGTGGTCTGGCTATTCTAGATTGTTAAAAACTCATTAGACCTGGATTGAGATCCAGTTTGAGTGTACTACTCTTTAGATTTCTGTATCAAATGGCGTCGAATAAGCGGCCATTATCTGTGAGAGGGGAGGAAGAATCGGAGCAGGAACTGAGCAAGAAGGAACTGCTCCTCAGAGTTCCTGGGAAAACTGATTAGCTCCAGGGTGGTTTGTGGAATGTGAACAAGGTAAGCAA
The DNA here is from genome assembly GCF_033978795.1 of Nerophis ophidion. Taxonomy (NCBI): domain Eukaryota; kingdom Metazoa; phylum Chordata; class Actinopteri; order Syngnathiformes; family Syngnathidae; genus Nerophis; species Nerophis ophidion. The sequence continues at coordinate 15,442,438 of NC_084621.1, forward strand.
TTAGGTTTTATCATACCAAGGAGCCTGGCTCTTGGGTTCAAATCCAGGCAAAGGGTACAACTCGTAAAGAATTTGGTGACATATTGTTATGATCCGCCGCCCGGATCATACATTATTTGGTTTTTGGATTGTTTTGGACTCCTCCGGTGCTGAGTTTGTGTGTGCACTTCCTTGTTTGTTTTTGTCACCATGGTTACTTGATTTGTTCACCTGCCTTTGTTAGCACACCTGCTTTTCATTAGATACCTTATTTAAGCCTGCCTCCTCCCTTTATTCGGGCTGGGTTCGTTGTTTGCTTCATGCAACATTCACGATTGTATCTTGTATGTTCTTTACTATTGCTAAGTCTCGTCTTAGCCTTCGGCACGTCGACTTTTGGACTCTTTGAACTCGATGCTTGTTAGAATTAGCTTCTCGTGCATTCGGGCACGCCTTTTCATTAGGATAGGATAGGATAGGTCTTTATAGTCATTGCACAAGTACAACGAAACTTTGTTTTCAGCACAAACCTGTTCAAGATCAGACAAACAAACAGTGTACAGGGTTACAGAACAAGAACGCTGATGGGTCGCCATAAGGCGCCCCGTAAAAGATGGGAAAAAGGTGAATGATGAGTAAAAAAGTACAATCTAGACTGGGCTCCTAAGGAGGCCCAGTCTGGAGTGGGAAAAAACCTCCATAGCAAAGCACATATACATATTACAACATACATTTCGAGATATCTAGCAACAGAGGGAAGGGAGTTCGTGGTCATTATGGTAGGCCGCAGCTCTCAGGCGCTGACCATCCATTCATCACGGGGGCGGTATAGCTCGGTTGGTAGAGTGGTTGCAGGTTTGATTCCCACTTGTGCCTTCCTAGTTACTGCCGTTGTGTCCTTGGGTAAGACACTTTACCCACCTGCTCCCAGTGCCACCCACACTGGTTTAAATGTAACTTAGATATTGGGTGTCACTGTGTGAAGTGCTTTGAGTCACTTGAGAAAAGCGTTATATAAATATAATTCACTTCACTTCATCACTCCTATAATAATAATAATAATGGATTAGATTTATACCGTGCTTTTCTATTGTTAAATACTCAAAGCGTTCATATTGAAGTGGGAACCCATCATTCATTCACACCTGGTGGTGGTAAGCTACATCTGTAGCCAGAGCTGCCCTGGGGTAGACTGACGGAAGCGCGGCTGCCAGTTTGCGCCTACGGCCCCTCCGACCACCACCTATCATTCATTCATCATTCATTCACCAGTGTGAGCGGCACCGGGGGCAAAGGGTGACGTGTCCTGCCCAAGGACACAACGGCAGCGATTTGGATGTCAATAGGTGGGAAGCGAACCTGCAACTCTCAGGTTTCTGGCACGGCCGCTCTACCCACTACGCCATACCGCCCTATGGGATTTGCGTCGAGAGCGTTGGGTTGGGTTGGGGAGATGGGGTGTGTATGTGTGGCGTATATTTTTGTGGATATGTGTGTGTGTGTAAGCCCGTAGTGTGTCTCTGTTCCGCGGCCTTGATCTTGTGCAGTCGCCAGTCCAAAGTCAACGACAACAGGTGTGTGTCCATGAGAGACAAAAAGGGAGTTTGTTGTGTCTTCGCTGCGCTGTCCTTCAGGAGAATCTCCAAGCCAGGGAAAAAATCCAGATTAGAATGATTTGTATGCGGTTGAAAATAAAATTTGCTTTTCACTCTAAATTGTCTATGACTGGTCCTCAAAACTGCGGGGTAGACAGTCCGATGTGGTCCACAGTTCTTCCCGCATCCTCCAATCATTTGTGGCAGCTTTTGGGTACTTTGAAGACTGCCAGCAACTTCCAATTTGTCGACAAACCAGAGCAACGCTTACTCCAATCAGCAGAGGTCCTGTTGTCATAATTCCGAATAGGTGGATATCTTCACGTCCTCCACAGAAAAGGGTCGCCAGGAACGTGGCCCTCCTTCTTCTCCCAAGAGTCCGTGGTGTATCCAGCAACATATATTGTATATTAAACCCAGCTCCTACCTGCAATTCCTGCTTGTCCTGGTCCTCGTGCATCCTGGGGGTGACAACGTGAATCCACAATGCGTTCCAAACGTGACACATATGCCATTACAAATGCAATGTTGAGCTTCTCTGGTGTGTATAAGAAAGTCCAGGTGGGACAGGTGACTCTTCTACAACCCTAATCCTGGAGAAGATGAGGAATGGAACAATTCTGGTTCATGCAAAGTGCGGGTGGGCTCACAATTCAGTGTGGAAAATTGAGGTTTTCAGGCCCTGGATGAGGTCATTCGTGCTTCTCGGTCCGTCTTCTGCATCCATAAACTGCCCTCTTTTTGTTTTCCTTTGGCCAGAATGAATTTTTTTTTTTTTTTGCATCAACACAAAGGGCCTGTTTGAGCAAACAAAAACCAACACACGATCGGGGATTTTTTGTTTCTTGCTGATGCAAGGAAACAGAGGCAATGAGTTGAGCAAAGCCTATGAATATATTTGCGCCTTATGAGCTGGCTTGGGGCTTGCTGAATATCTTTAAAGGCCTACTGAAACCGATTACTACCGACCACGCAGTCTGATATTTTATATATCAATGATGAATTATTAACATTGCATAATTAATCGCATAATTACACAGTATTCTGGGCATCTGTGTTGCTGAATCTTTTGCAATGTGTTCAATGAATAATGGAGACGTCAAAGAAGAAAGATGTAGGTGGGAAGCGGTGTATTGCGGCTGCCTTTAGCAACACAAACACAGCCGGTGTTTCCTTGTTTCGTTGTTTTACATTCGCGAAAGATGACGGTGAAGCTTTACTATGGAACAGAGCGGTCAAGCGAACATGGCTCCCTACCACCTGTCAACCGGCAGGTTTCAGTGAGAAAATGGTGTTATTAAGTCGGCTCTTACCATAGACATGAGCGGGGAGCTTGCGTCGTTCCTTCTGCAGCTGGAGGAGGGGGAAAAAATAAATATCTCAGCCTGGCTTACAGGGATTCCTCCATACGGCGCCACATTAATGATAACACGCTGTTATTTGTTGTTTGTTTAAAGCAGGGGTCAGCAACCTTTTTGAAACCAAGAGATACTTCTTGGGTACTGATTAATGCGAAGGGCTACCAGTTTGATACACACTTAAATAAATTGCCAGAAATAGACAATTTGCTCAATTTATCATTAATAAATAAATCAATATATATTAAAAAAAATAGGTATTTCTGTCTGTCATTCCGTCGTAATTTTTTTTTTTCCTTTGACGGAATGTTTTTTGTAGAGAATAAATGATGAAAAAAAACCACTCAATTGAACGGTTTAAAAGAGGAGAAAACAGGAAAAAAATGAAAATTAAATTTTGAAACATAGTTTATTTTCAATTTTGACTCTTTAAAATTCAAAATTCAAACGGAAAAAAAATGAAGAGAAAAACGACCTAATTCATATCTTTTTGAAAAAACTCATTTACCCATTGTTGAGTAAAGGGTTGAATTGTCCATCCTAGAGCGGAGGGAATTGCCCACATATGTGGTCCTCTCCAAGGTTTTCATAGTCCTCATTGTCACCGACGTCCCACTGGGTGTGAGTTTTCCTTGCACTTATGTGGGCCTACCGAGGATGTCGTGGTGGTTTGTGCAGCCCTTTGAGACACTAGTGATTTAGGGCTATATAAATGAACATTGATTGATTGATTGAAAAAAAAAAAAAAGATACTCCCCCTTTGACAATTAAGTCATGTTCTAGTATTGTCTTTTTATTATTGTAAGGAATAATGAATACATTTGAATTCAATTCTTCATTTTAGCTTCTGTTTTTTCGACAAATCCATCCATCCATCCATCTTCTTCCGCTTATCCGAGGTCGGGTCGCGGGGGCAGCAGCCTAAGCAGGGAAACCCAGACTTCCCTTTCCCCAGCCACTTCGTCCAGCTCTTCCCGGGGGATCCCGAGGCGTTCCCAGGCCAACCGGGAGACATAGTCCGAGTCCACGGTTCTCGCCCGGAAAAGGGTGGAGTGCCATCTCCGGGTTGGGGAGGAGACCCTGCCCCAAGTGGAGGAGTTCAAGTACCTAGGAGTCTTGTTCACGAGTGAGGGAAGAGTGGATCGTGAGATCGACAGGCGGACGGTGCGGCGTCTTCAGTAATGCGGACGTTGTACCGATCCGTTGTGGTGAAGAAGGAGCTGAGCCGGAAGGCAAAGCTCTCAATTTACCGGTCGATCTACGTTCCCATCCTCACCTATGGTCATGAGCTTTGGGTCATGACCGAAAGGATAAGATCACGGGTTTTTTCGACAAAGATTTGTGAAATATTTCTTCAAACTTAGTATGATTAAAATTCCAAAAAATATTCTGGCAAATCTAGAAAATCTGTCGAATCAAATTTAAATCTTATTTCAAAGTCTTTAAAATTCATTTTAAAATTTTTGTTCTGGAAAATCTAGAAGAAATAATGATTTGTCTTTGTTAGAAATATAGCTTGGTCCAATTTGTTATATATTCTAACAAAGTGCAGATTGGATTTTAACCTATTTAAAACATGTCATCAAAATTGTAAAATTAATCTTAATCAGGAAATTTTTTTTACCAAAATGGATACATGGATGATACAGCAGAGGATTGGGAGAATGTCATGTGGTCAGATGAAAGCAAAATAGAACATTTTGGTATAAACTCAATTGGTCGTGTTTGGAGGAAGAAGAATACTGAGTTGCATCCCAAGAACACATCCCAAGAATAAAAAATAATAATTACAAATACACAATCAAATAAATACAAAAATAATAAAAATAAATAATAATGATAATAGCAATAAATAATAATACTTAATAAAATAATTAAAAAAAATTAAAAATATTTGTATTGTACCGTATGTCCCGGCAAGAAATCTGCGTTCAAAAGACTCGGGCTTATTAGTGATTCCTAGAGCCCAAAAAAAGTCTGCGGGTTATAGAGCGTTTTCCGTTCGGGCTCCAGTACTCTGGAATGCCCTCCCGGTAACAGTTCGAGATGCTACCTCAGTAGGAGCATTTAAGTCTCACCTTAAAACTCATCTGTATACTCTAGCCTTTAAATAGACCTCCTTTTCAGACCAGTTGATCTGCCGCTTCTTTTCTTTCTCCTATGTCCCCCCCTCCCTTGTGGAGGGGGTCCGGTCCGATGACCATGGATGAAGTACTGGCTGTCCAGAGTCGAGACCCAGGATGGACCGCTCGTCGGGACCCAGGATGGACCGCTCGCCTGTATCGGTTGGGGACATCTCTACGCTGCTGATCCGCCTCCGCTTGAGATGGTTTCCTGTGGACGGGACTCTCGCTGCTGTCTTGGATCCGCTTGAACTGAACTCTCGCGGCTGTGTTGGAGCCACTATGGATTGAACTTTCACAGTATCATGTTAGACCCGCTCGACATCCATTGCTTTCGGTCCCCTAGAGGGGGGGGGGGGGGTTGCCCACATCTGAGGTCCTCTCCAAGGTTTCTCATAGTCAGCATTGTCACTGGCGTCCCACTGGATGTGAATTCTCCCTGCCCACTGGGTGTGAGTTTTCCTTGCCCTTTTGTGGGTTCTTCCGAGGATGTTGTAGTCGTAATGATTTGTGCAGTCCTTTGAGACATTTGTGATTTGGGGCTATATAAATAAACATTGATTGATTGATGTCAAAAACAAAAATTAGTTGCTACAACATTTGACCTCCAATGTTGCACAAAATGAAAATTAGTTGCTGCAACAACAAAAAAATCTAATAAAATACTAATAATAAATAAATGATAAAATAAAATAAATGCAAACATAATAAAAATAAATAATAATAATAGCAATAAATAATAATTAAAAAAACAAATTACATTTATATAATATATAAAAAACAAAAATTAGTTGCTACAACATTTGACCTCCAACATTGCACAAATTAAAAATTAGTTGCTACAACAAAAACGCAAATATAATAAAATAATAAATCTAATTGCGACTTGTCCAAGGTGTACTCCACCTTCCGTCCGAATGCAGCTGAGATAGACTCCAGCGACCCTTCCTCCAAACACGACGAGTTGAGTTTATACCAAAATGGATTGGGAGAATGTCATGTGGTCAGATGAAAGCAAAATAGAACTTTTCCGTATAAACTCAACTTGTCATGTTTGGAGGAAGAAGAATACTGAGTTGCATCCCAAGAACACCACACCTACTGTGAAGCATGGGGGTGGAAACATCACGCTTTTGGGGCTGTTTTTCTGCTAAGGGGACAGGACGATTGATCCGTGTTAAGGAAAGAATGAATGGGGCCATGTATCGTGAGATTTTGAGCCAAAACCTCCTTCCATCAGTGAGAGCTTTGAATGCTTGACCAAATAGTATTATGTTAGATCCACTATGGACCGGACTCTCACTATTATGTTAGATCCACTATGGACTGGACTCTCACTATTATGTTAGACCCACTATGGACTGGACTCTCACTATTATGTTAGACCCACTATGGACTGGACTCTCACTATTATGTTAGATCCACTATGGACTGGACTCTCACTATTATGTTAGATCCACTATGGACTGGACTCACTATTATGTTAGATCCACTATAGACTGGACTCTCAGTATTATGTTAGATCCACTATGGACTGGACTCTCACTATTATGTTAGGTCCACTATGGACTGGACTCTCACTATTATGTTAGACCCACTATGGACTGGACTCTCACCATTATGTTAGACCCACTATGGACTGGACTCTCACTATTATGTTAGATCCACTATGGACTGGACTCTCACTATTATGTTAGATCCACTATGGACTGGACTCACTATTATGTTAGATCCACTATGGACTGGACTCTCACTATTATGTTAGATCCACTATGGACTGGACTCACTATTATGTTAGATCCACTATAGACTGGACTCTCAGTATTATGTTAGATCCACTATGGACTGGACTCTCACTATTATGTTAGGTCCACTATGGACTGGACTCTCACTATTATGTTAGACCCACTATGGACTGGACTCTCACTATTATGTTAGATCCACTATGGACTGGACTCTCACTATTATGTCAGACCCACTATGGACTGGACTCTCACTATTATGTTAGATCCACTATGGACTGGACTCTCACTATTATGTTAGATCCACTATGGACTGGATTCTCACTGTTATGTTAGATCATCTATGGACTGGACTCTCACTATTATGTCAGACCCACTATGGACTGGACTCTCACTATTATGTTAGATCCACTATGGACTGGACTCTCACTATTATGTTAGATCCACTATGGACTGGATTCTCACTGTTATGTTAGATCATCTATGGACTGGACTCTCTCACTATTATGTTAGATCCACTATGGATCGTATTTCCTTGAATTGCCGCCGGGTACATAGTATGCGCCTGCCTAGAATTACTACCGGGTCAAACTTTTCATGATGGTATCCTTACATCACACACCAATTTTTAAGCGCAGGCCTAAATTTACCGCATGCCTTTGGTAAACGGCGGAGTGAGAAGAGGTTTTAAATTAATTTGCGGTACTACTTTGCAAAAAATATTTTGAACCCAATTAGGTGAAATGAGATCATCTCCCACGACACACCAGACCGTGAGAGCTTTGAATGCTTGACCAAATACTTATTTTCCACCATTCATTTACAAATAAATTCTTTAGAATTCCTGGATTTTTTTTCACATTCTGTCTCTCACAGTTGAAGTGTACCTATGATGAAAATGACAGACCTCTGTCATCATTTTAAGTGGGAGAACTTGCACAATCGCTGGCTGACTAAACACTTTTTTGCCCCACTGGATGTAAAAATGTGGTCTTTTTTTAGGATAATTCCAATCATGCAAGTGAGTAATCACCTGTGATTAATCACGATTCATCCAAATTCCAAAATGTGATTAAAAATATACATAACAGTTTTTTGTTTCTCTGCGGTTGAGGGCTTTTAGAAGCCAGCGTGCAAATGTTTGCAGCCTTTGTCTCACATCGATGTAAATAACAGAACAATTGAATAACAAAGCCATTTCCGAATAATGCAAATGTATGCAGGCCACGCTTCAGAGAACAATTTAAGATAACTAACATGCAAATATGCCGGCCACAATATGCTGGGACTCGTCTGTAAGCGCGTGAAGAACTATTGCTGCGTCCCGCCAGCTTCTTTGTGACCAGGGTGGTGAATTTGGGCCTGGAAATGACACCGGGGGAGCAACTTTTTTAGTTTCTTCGCCTCCGCTTGACACGTTTGTGCTGGGACAAGTTCTCTCTGCGGCGAAAAAAAAAAAAAAACACAGAAATGAAAGAGACTTCTTCCTGTTTTATGCTTCTTCTTCCCGGGCAGGACAGTAAAACCTCCTGAAAGCTTGGAGACTACTATGACCTTTTAGCAGTTGTTTTGGCAGACTTTACAGTACAGACAGTGAAGAAGTACTTGTGTTTGATTTAAGGGTGGAGCATCAACACACACACACACACACTATGGACTGGACTCTCACTATTATGTTAGGTCCACTATGGACTGGACTCTCACTATTATGTTAGATCCACTATGGACTGGACTCTCACTATTATGTTAGGTCCACTATGTACTGGACTCTCACTACTATGTTAGGTCCACTATGGACTGGACTCCCTCACTATTATGTTAGATCCACTATGGACTGGACTCTCACTACTATGTTAGATCCACTATGGACTGGACTCTCACTATTATGTTAGGTCCACTATGGACTGGACTCTCACTACTATGTTAGGTCCACTATGGACTGGACTCCCTCACTATTATGTTAGATCCACTATGGACTGGACTCTCACTACTATGTTAGATCCACTATGGACTGGACTCTCACACTATTATGTTAGATCCACTATGGACTGGACTCTCACTATTATGTTAAATCCACTATGGACTGGACTCTCACTATTATGTGGAAGGCGTGGCGCAGTGGGGAGAGTGGCCGTGCGCAACCCGAGGGTCACTGGTTCAAATCCCACCTAGAACCAACTTCGTCACGTCCGTTGTGTCCTGAGCAAGACACTTCACCCTTGCTCCTGATGGGTGCTGGATGGCGCCTTGCATGGCAGCTCCCTCCATCAGTGTGTGAATGTGTGTGTGAATGGGTAAATGTGGAAGTAGTGTCAAAGCGCTTTGAGTACCTTGAAGGTAGAAAAGCGCTATACAAGTACAACCCATTTATCATTTATCCACTATGGACTGGACTCTCACTATTATGTTAGATCCACTATGCACTGGACTCCCACTATTATGTTAGATCCACTATGGACTGGACTCTCACACTATTATGTTAGGTACACTAAGGACTGGACTCTCACACTATCATGTTAGATCCACTACGGACTGGACTATCACACTATTAACTAGATCCACTATGGACTGGACTCTCGCTACTATGTTAGATCCACTATGGACTGGACTCTCACACTATTATGTTAGGTCCACTATGGACTGGACTCTCACTATTATGTTAGGTCCACTATGGACTGGACTCTCCCACTATTATGTTATATCCACTATGGACTGGACTCACTATTATGTTAGATCCACTATGGACTGGACTCTCAGTATTATGTTGGATCCATTATGGACTGGACTCTCACTATTATGTTAGATCCACTATGGACTGGACTATCTCACTATTATGTTAGATCCACTATGGACTGGACTCTCACACTATTATGTTAGGTCCACTATGGACTGGACTCTCACTATTATGTTAGATCCACTATGGACTGGACTCTCACACCATTATGTTATATCCACTATGGACTGGACTCTCTCACTATTATGTTAGGTCCACTATGGACTGGACTCTCACTATTATGTTAGATCCACTATGGACTGGATTCTCACTATTATGTTAGATCCACTATGGACTGGACTGTCACTATTATGTTAGGTCCACTATGGACTGGACTCTCACTATTATGTTAAATCCACTATGGACTGGACTCTCTCACTATTATGTTAGATCCACTATGGACTGGACTCTCACTGTTATGTTAGATCCACTATGGACTGGACTCTCACTATTATGTTGGATCCACTATGGACTGGACTGTCAGTATTATGTTAGATCCACTATGGACTGGACTTTCACACTATTATGTTAGATCCACTATGGACTGGACTCTTGCTATTATGTTGGATCCACTATGGACTGGACTCTCACACTATTATGTTAGGTCCACTATGGACTGGACTCTTTCGCTATTATGTTAGATCCACTATGGACTGGACTTTCACTATTATGTTAGATCCACTATGGACTGGACTCTCATTATTATGTTAGATCCACTATGGACTGGACTTTCACACTATTATGTTAGATCCACTATGGACTGGACTCTCACTGTTATGTTAGATCCACTATGGACTGGACTCTCTCACTATTATGTTAGGTCCACTATGGACTGGACTCTTTCGCTATTATGTTAGATCCACTATGGACTGGACTTTCACTATTATGTTAGATCCACTATGGACTGGACTCTCATTATTATGTTAGATCCACTATGGACTGGACTTTCACACTATTATGTTAGATCCACTATGGACTGGACTCTCACTGTTATGTTAGATGCACTATGGACTGGACTCTCTCACTATTATGTTAGGTCCACTATGGACTGGACTCTTTCGCTATTATGTTAGATCCACTATGGACTGGACTTTCACTATTATGTTAGATCCACTATGGACTGGACTCCCACTATTAGGTTAGATCCACTATGGACTGGACTCTCTCACTATTATGTTAGGTCCACTATGGACTGGACTCTTTCGCTATTATGTTAGATCCACTATGGACTGGACTCCCACTATTAGGTTAGATCCACTATGGACTGGACTCTCACTATTATGTTAGATCCACTATGAACTAGAATCTCACACTATAGCATGGGAATACATCGGCGGCTACATCCAGCGGCCTGTGAAGCAGGGGAGTCTAGTAGCAGCGGGGGCCGTCTACGGAGCAGACGCCAGCGGTGTGATCGGAAACGCGGATGTCGAGCGGGGCTAAAAACAAAGCAGAAGGCTAATCCCCACAGAACACCACTTCCCTCCATCCTGCAGCCAGATTTAAATGGAAAATGCGAGACTACTGGTCTGGGTAAGGAGTCAGTTAAATTAGAACAAGTTTTTTCTGCTTTGAGTGTTTCAGAGTTGGACATGTGTGTTACTGAGGTGGCTAACTATGATGCGTGCAGTTTATCAAAGCAACAAACAAACAATCGGAAAATCCCCGTTACTGAGGTGGCTAACTATGATGCGTGCAGTTTATCAAAGCAACAAACAAACAATCGGAAAATTCCTGTCGTATCAATTCCTAGATATGGTCGTAACTATACTAAATGCACTGGGCATAATAAACACAACATTATTAATATTGCTACTACGGATAATTTGATCAAAAACTCCCTAAAACAGCCCACTACCTATAATATAGGTTTTTTAAACATAAGATCATTGTCTCCCAAAACGTTGTTAGTCAATGATATTATCAGAGACAACAATCTTAACGTCATCGGTCTCAGCGAAACCTGGCTTAAACCAAACGACTTTTTTGCGCTAAATGAGGCATGTCCTCCTAACTTTACACATGCGCATATTGCCCGTCCGCTTAAAAGGGGTGGTGGGGTCGCACTAATATACAACGAAAACTTTAACCTTAGTCCTAACATAAATAATAAATATAAATCGTTTGAGGTGCTTACTATGAAGTCTGTCACACCGCTGCCTCTACACCTGGCTGTTATCTACCGCCCCCCAGGGCCCTATTCGGACTTTATCAATGAATTCTCACTTTATCAAGGAATTCTCAGAGTTCGTTGCTGATCTTGTGACACACGCCGATAATATAATCATAATGGGGGACTTTAATATCCATATGAATACCCCATCGGACCCACCGTGCGTAGCGCTCCAGACTGTAATTGATAGCTGTGGTCTCACACAAATAATAAATGAACCCACGCATCGCAACGGTAATACGATAGACCTAGTGCTTGTCAGGGGTATCACCGTCTCCAAAGTTACGATACTCCCGTATACTAAAGTATTGTCCGATCATTACCTTATAAAATTCGAGGTTCAGACGCATGTTCGTCAAACTAATAATAATAATAACTGCTATAGCAGCCGCAACATTAATACGGCCACAACGACAACTCTTGCTGACCTACTGCCCTCGGTTATGGCACCATTCCCAAAGTATGTGGGCTCTATTGATAACCTCACTAACAACTTTAACGACGCCCTGCGCGAAACCATTGATAACATAGCACCGCTAAAGTTAAAAAAGGCTCCAAAAAAGCGCACCCCGTGGTTTACAGAAGAAACTAGAGCTCAGAAATTATCATGCAGAAAGCTGGAACGCAAATGGCGCACGACTAAACTTGAGGTGCACCATCAAGCATGGAGTGATGGTTTAATAACTTATAAACGCATGCTTACCTCAGCTAAAGCTAAATATTACTCAAATCTCATCCACCGTAATAAAAACGATCCTAAATTTTTGTTTAGTACGGTAGCATCGCTAACCCAACAAGGGACCCCTTCCAGTAGCTCCACCCACTCAGCTGATGACTTTATGCAATTCTTCAGTAAGAAAATTAAAGTCATTAGAAAGGAGATTAAAGACAATGCGTCCCAGCTACAACGGGGTTCTATTAACACTGATACGATGGTATATACGGCGGGTACTGCCCTCCAAAATAGTTTCTCTCGTTTTGAGGAAATAACATTAGAGGAATTGTTACAACGTGTAAATGGAATAAAACAGACAACATGCTTACTTGACCCTCTTCCTGGGAAACTGATCAAGGAGCTCTTTGTATTATTAGGTCCATCAGTGCTAAATATTATAAACTTATCACTCTCCTCGGGCACTGTTCCCCTAGCATTCAAAAAAGCGGTTATTCATCCTCTTCTTAAAAGACCTAACCTCGATCCTGACCTCATGGTAAACTCCCGACCGGTGTCTCACCTTCCCTTTATTTCAAAAATCCTTGAAAAAATTGTTGCGGAGCAGTTAAATGAACACTTAGCGTCTAACAATCTATGTGAAACCTTTCAATCCGGTTTCAGAGCAAATCACTCCACGGAGACAGCCCTCGCAAAAATGACTAATGATCTATTGCTAACGATGGATTCTGATGCGTCATCTATGTTGCTGCTCCTCGATCTTAGCGCTGCTTTCGATACCGTCGATCATAATATTTTATTAGAACGTATCAAAACACGAATTGGTATGTCAGACTTAGCCCTGTCTTGGTTTAACTCTTATCTTACTGATAGGATGCAGTGTGTCTCCCATAACAATGTGACCTCGGACTACGTTAAGGTAATGTATGGAGTTCCCCAGGGTTCGGTCCTTGGCCCTGCACTCTTCAGCATCTACATGCTGCCGCTAGGTGACATCATACGCAAATACGGTGTTAGCTTTCACTGTTATGCTGATGACACCCAACTCTACATGCCCCTAAAGCTGACCAACACACCGGATTGTAGTCAGCTGGAGGCATGTCTTAATGAAATTAAACAATGGATGTCCGCTAACTTTTTGCAACTCAACGCCAAAAAAACGGAAATGCTGATTATCGGTCCTGCTAGACACCGAACTCTATTTAATAATACAACTCTAACATTTGACAACCAAACAATTAAACAAGGCGACACGGTAAAGAATCTGGGTATTATCTTCGACCCAACTCTCTCCTTTGAGGCACACATTAAAAGCGTTACTAAAACGGCCTTCTTTCATCTCCGTAATATCGCTGAAATTCGCTCCATTCTGTCCACTAAAGACGCTGAGATCATTATCCATGCGTTTGTTACGTCTCGCCTCGACTACTGTAACGTATTATTTTCGGGTCTCCCCATGTCTAGCATTAAAAGATTACAGTTGGTACAAAATGCGGCTGCTAGACTTTTGACAAGAACAAGAAAGTTTGATCACATTACGCCTGTACTGGCTCACCTGCACTGGCTTCCTGTGCACTTAAGATGTGACTTTAAGGTTTTACTACTTACGTATAAAATACTACACGGTCTAGCTCCATTCTATCTTGCCGATTGTATTGTACCATATGTCCCGGCAAGAAATCTGCGTTCAAAGGACTCCGGCTTGTTAATGATTCCCAAAGCCCAAAAAAAGTCTGCGGGCTATAGAGCGTTTTCCGTTCGGGCTCCAGTACTCTGGAATGCCCTCCCGGTAAAAGTTCGAGATGCCACCTCAGTAGAAGCATTTAAGTCTCACCTTAAAACTCATTTGTATACTCTAGCTTTTAAATAGACTCCCTTTTTAGACCAGTTGATCTGCTGTTTCTTTTCTTTTTCTTCTATGTCCCACTCTCCCCTGTGGAGGGGGTCCGGTCCGATCCGGTGGCCATGTACTGCTTGCCTGTGTATCGGCTGGGGACATCTCTGCGCTGCTGATCCGCCTCCGCTTGGAATGGTTTCCTGCTGGCTCCGCTGTGAACGGGACTCTCGCTGCTGTGTTGGATCCGCTTTGGACTGGACTCTCGCGACTGTGTTGGATCCATTGTGGATTGAACTTTCACAGTATCATGTTAGACCCGCTCGACATCCATTGCTTTCCTCCTCTCTAAGGTTCTCATAGTCATTATTGTCACCAATGTCCCACTGGGTGTGAGTTTTCCTTGCCCTTATGTGGGCCTACCGAGGATGTCGTGGTGGTTTGTGCAGCCCTTTGAGACACTAGTGATTTAGGGCTATATAAGTAAACATTGATTGATTGATTGACTATTATGTTAGATCCACTATGGACTGGATTCTCACTATTATGTTAGATCCACTATGGACAGGACTGTCACTATTATGTTAGATCAACTATGAACTGGACCCTCACACTATTATGTTAGATCCACTATGGACTGGACTCTCTCTCTATTATGTTAGATCCACTATGGATCATATTTCCTTGAATTGCCGCCGGGTATACAGTATGCGCCTGCCTAGAATTACTACCGGGTCAAACTTTTCATGATGGTATCCTTACATCACACACCAATATTTAAGCGCAGGCCTAAATTTACCGCATGCCTTTGGTAAACGGCGGAGTGAGAAGAGGTTTTAAATTAATTTGCGGTACTACTTTGCAAAAAATATTTTGAACCCAATTAGGTGAAATGAGATCATCTCCCAAGACACACCAGACTGTATTTCACTGCACACTAGCGTGCCGCGGCACAGTGGTTGGAAAACACTCTCTCAGGTCGTTGTGTACTTTTCAGGCCGGCTGTAAAATGATACAAAATACTTCATTTCTGTACTATAAAGAGGAAGAAGTGATGTGCGTCACATTTAGTCTTCCCTCCCTCACATGCGTGTCAGCGTGCAGCACGACAAGACATTTCTCGACGTTTGCTTCATTTTTTTTTTCTTTCTTCCACTCCGATGCGCCCGAGTCTCTCTTCTCGCCGTCCTTGTTACGCGAGCGCCGCCTGTAGCGAGCGCCGCCGACAAGGCCGCAGTAATTAAAGTGTTTGATCTCCTTTGCTTCCCGCCGCCGAGACACCGTGTTCGCCCTCGCCGCCGTGATCAATGACTGAAGGCGAGGGCGCAACGTGTCCGTGGCGAGATGGAAGCAGGGGCTGCTGGGATATGTGATGATGGCAGCAGGCCAGAGGCAGACGCCATGTTGGGAAACACCTTTAAAAATAACAACAACAAATCATGACCGCCACGTAAACCGTTTTTCTGGTGTGGGATTCATCTGTTGCACACGAGAAGCTGTTTTCACGAAGGTCATCTGTTATTTTTGGGCTACAGGAAAACATCTTCAATTGTTTTCAGGAAAATATTTACAGTAGCAAATTAGTTGCCACAACATTTGACCTCCATTGATACACGTATTAAAAATTTGTTGCTACAACAATAAAATCTAATAAAATAATAATAAATAAATAATAAAATAAAATAAATACAAAAATAATAAAAATAAATAATAATAATAATAGCAATAAATAATAATAAATAAAACAAAAATTAGTTGCTACAAATTTGACCTAATGTTGCACAAATTAAAAATGAGTTGCTACAACAACAAAAATCTAATAAAATAATAATAATAATAAATAAATAATAAAATAAATAAAATAATAATAATAAAATAAATTATAATGATAACAATAAATATTAATATATAATAAAAATAAAACAAAATAAAAAATACAAATATGTCAAAAACAAAAATTTGTTGTTACAACATTTGACCTCCAATGTTGCAAAAATTAGTTGCTACAACAACAAACAAATCTAATAAAATAATAATAATAATAAAACAATTATAAAATTAAATAAATGAAAAAAATAATAATAATAAATAATAAATATAATAGCAATAAATAATAATAAAAAAATATCAAAAACAAAAATTAGTTGCTACTTAAAAAAACTCAAATAAAATAATAATAATAAGAAATAAAAAATAAAATAAATTCAAAACAATTAAAAATAAATAATGTTAATAGCAATAGATAATACATAATAAAATTATACAAAAATAAAAAATTTAATAAAAACATATAAAAAAAATAGTTGCTACAACATTTGACCTTCAATGTTGCACAAATTAAAAATCAGTTTCTACAACAACAAAAAAAATCCAATTAAATAATAATAATAAATAAACAATAAAATAAAATAAATGCAAAAATGATTCAAATTAATAATAATAATAGCAATACATAATGATAAATAATAAAATAATAAAAAATAAAATAAAAATACATCAAAAACTAAAATTAGTTGCTACAACATTTGACCTCTGTTGTTGCACACATTAAAAATGATTTGCTACAACAACAAAAAAATCTAATGAAAAATAATAATTACAAATACACAATAAAATAAATACAAAATAATAAAATAAATAATAATGATAATAGCAATAAATAATAATACTTAATAAAATAACAAAAAAATAAATAAAATAAAATGAAAATATGTCAAGAACAAAATAAATAAATGATAAAATAAAATAAATGCAAACATAATAAAATAAATAATAATAATAGCAATAAATAATAATTTTAAAAAATGATTAAATTTATAAAATATATAAAAAACAAAAATTAGTTGCTACAACATTTGACCTCCAACATTGCACAAATTAAAAATTAGTTGCTACAACAAAAACAAAAATATAATAATACTAATGGCGACTTGTCCAAGGTGTACTCTGCCTTCCGTCCGAATGCAGCTGAGATAGGCTCCAGCGATCCTTCCCCCAAACACGAGGAGTTGAGTTTATACCAAAATGGATTGGGAGAATGTCATGTGGTCAGATGAAACCAAAATATAACTTTTTGGTATAAACTCAACTCGTCGTGTTTGGAGGAAGAAGAATACTGAGTTGCATCCCAAGAACACCACACCTACTGTGAAGCATGGGGGTGGAAACATCATGCTTTGGGGCTGTTTTTCTGCTAAAGGGACAGGACGATTGATCCGTGTTAAGGAAAGAATGAACGGGGCCATGTATCGTGAGATTTTGAGCCAAAACCTCCTTCCATCAGTGAGAGCTTTGAATGCTTGACCAAATAATTATTTTCCACCATCATTTACAAAAAAATCTTTAAAATTCCTACAATGTGAATTCCTGGATTTTTTTTTTCACATTCTGTCTCTCACAGTTGAAGTGTACCTATGATGAAAATTACAGACCTCTGTCATCATTTTAAGTGGGAGAACTTGCACAATCGCTGGCTGACTAAATACTTTTTTGCCCCACTTGATGTTAGGCCAGCAGAGAAGGTCTTGCTGGCCCTGACCTCCGGATGGTTGGTCATGGTGGAGGTCTGGGCTCCACTCGCTGACTTTTTGTCTACTGTGCTGGAGTCCCGCATTGAAACACACAACTATGTGATCAACAAGCAGGTGTTGATCAAACACACAGCAGCTTTTGTGCTGTTTGATGCCGTTCCAGCATCTTTCATGCCAGAACTCCTTAAAAAGACCACAGAGGACGCAACATAGGGGGCAGAAAGCAAGTCATGCATCCTGCTTGTAGTCCGCCCTGACATCTGTCATCTCAAACACACATCCAGACTTTCCCCCCACCTCGGTCGCAGCCCAGGTCCACCTTTCACTTTCCCTACGTCACCAATGCCCACCAGTGTGTCTGGCTGACCTTGGATCAGTGAGGACGGAGCAAAACCCCCCTGTCCCCCTTCCTCCCGCCTGCCTTCTCATTCATCTTGTGTAAGAACGCCAGCTTGGCCAAACAAGCTCGGGGAAGCAATATCCAGCCAGGGATTTCTCCAGCGTCGGCGGAACCATCCGTCAAATTAGCGGTGCTCTCTGGACCGTGGACCGGCATCACATGCTCGGGCTTCTGGCCGCCAGGTGACTGAACACGCAGACATTTGTGTGTCCTCACGCACTGGGACATGCTAACTTTGGACCCAGGTCTTGTTTTCACATTCAGGCGGCGTTTTGTAGTTTAGTATTCTTCTCAGGACCGAAAATTAATTTGGCTCCGCGTTCACTCTGGCATTTTTGTCCAGGGCCCGCCAGGACTTGACTGGGCAGCTTTAGCGGTATTTCCCGTGACAGAACTCCGTCATTTAATAATGATGATAATAATAGATTTTATTTGTGAAAGCACGTTACATTGTGCAAACAACCTCAAAGTGCTACAGTGCATTTAAAAACAAAAACAAAACAACGCTAGAACCACAAATAGCTGCCCCCAACAAGTAAAATAAATAGTAAAAAAAATAAAGACTAAAACAGTCTAATAGATAGAACTAGCACACATATGTGTAAAAAAAGCTTTTAAATAAAAATATAATAATAAGGGTTTTTAAGCTTTTTTTAAAAGCATCCACAGTCTGTTGTGCCCTCAGGTGGTCAGGGAGAGCGTTCCACAGACTGGGAGCGGCAGAAAGCACAGCCTTTTCCATCCAAAGTGCATGAAGCCTGCTGGCATTTGTACGTACTGCTGTTTTTCTACGACCTGAGTTTAATAATAATGATAATTAATAGATTTTATTTTTAAAAGCACTTTACATTGTGCAAACAACCTCAAAGTGCTACAGTGCATTTAAAAACAAAAACAAAAGAACAACCCTAGAACCACAAATAGCTGCCCCCAACAAGTAAAATAAGTAGTAAAAAAACAACAACACTAAAATAGCTTAATAGCTAGATCAAGCACACATACATCTAAAAAATGCTTTTTTAAAAAAGAAGGGTTTTAAGGCTTTTTTAAAAGCATCCACAGTCTGTGGTGCCCTCAGGTGGTCAGGGAGAGCGTTCCACAGACTGGGGGCGGCGGAGCAGAAAGCGCAGCCTTTTCCATCCAAAGTGCATGAAGTCTGCTGGCATTTGTACATACTGCTGTTTTTCTCCGACCTGAATTCAATAATAATGATAATAATAGATTTTATTTGTAAAAGCACTTTACATTGTGCAAACAACCTCAAAGTGCTACGATGCATTTAAAAACAAAAACAAAAAAAACAACGCTAGAACCACAAATAGCTGCCCCTAACAAGTAAAATAAAAAAAATAAAAAAAAATAAAAAGATTTTAAATAGCTTAATAGCTAGATCTAGCACACATATATCTAAACAAAAGAAGGGTTTTTAAGCCTTTTTTAAAAGCATCCACAGTCTGTGGTGCCCTCAGGTGGTCAGGGAAAGCGTTCCACAGACTGGGAGCGGCGGAGCAGCAAGCGCAGCCTTTTACATCCAAAGTGCAGAAATTCTGCTGGCATTTGTACACACTGCTGTTTTTCTCTGACCTAAGTTTAATCATAATGATAATAATAGATTTTATTTGTAAAAGCACTTTACATTGTGCAAACAACCTCAAAAGGCTACAGTGCATTCAAAAACAAAAACAAAACAACAACGCTAGAACCACAAATACTGTCCCAACAAGTAAAATAAATAGTAAAAAAATAAATACAAATAAAATAGCCTAATAGCTAGATCCAGCACACATATATCTAAAAAAGGCGTTTTTAATTTTTTTTTTTTTAAATAAGGGGTTTTGAGCCTTTTTTAAAAGCATCCACAGTCTGTGGTGCCCTCAGGTGGTCAGGGAGAGCGTTCCACAGACTGGGGGCGGCGGAGCAGAAAGCGCAGCTTTTTCCATCCAAAGTGCAGAAAGTCTGCTGGCATTTGTACATACTGCTGTTTTTCTCCGACCTAAGATTAATAATAATGATAATAATATATTTTATTGTAAATTCACTTTAGATTGTGCAAACAACCTCAAAGTGCTACAGTGCATTTAAAAACAAAAACAAAACAACACTATAACAGTAGAATAGCTGACCCCAACAAGTAAAATAAATAGTAAAAAAAATTAAATAAAAACTAGAACAGCCTAATAGCTAGAACTATCACACATATATCTAAAAAATACTTTTTTTCCCTTTTTAAAAAAAAAAGGTTTTTTAAGCCTTTTTTAAAAGCATCCACAGTCTGTGGTTCCCTCAGGTGGTCAGGGAGGGCGTTCCACAGACTGGGGGCGGCGGAGCAGAAAGCGCAGCTTTTTCCATCCAAAGTGCATGAAGCCTGCTGGCATTTGTACGTACTGCTGTTTTTATCTGACCTAAGTTTAATCATAATGATAATAATAGATTTTATTTGTAAAAGCACTTTAAATTGTGCAAACAACCTCTAAAAGGCTACAGTGCATTTAAAAACAAAAACAAAAGAACAACGCTAGAACAACAAATAGCTGCCCCCAACAAGTAAAATAAGTAGAAAAAAAACAAAACACTAAAATAGCTTAGTAGCTAGATTAAGCACACATACATCTAAAAAAGGCTTTTAAAAAAAAGAAGGGTTTTTAAGCCTTTTTTAAAAGCATACACAGTCTGTGGTGCCCTCAGGTGGTCAGGGAGAGCGTTCCACAGACTGGGAGCGGCGGAGCAGAAAGCGCAGCCTTTTCCATCCAAAGTGCATGAAGCCTGCTGGCATTTGTACGTACTGCTGGTTTTCTCTGACCTAAGTTCAATAATAATGATAATAATAGATTTTATTTGTAAAATAACTTTACACTGTGCAAAAAACCTCAAAGAGTTACAGTGCATTTAAAAACAAAAACAAAAGAACAACGCTAGAACCACAAATAGCTGCCCCCAACAAGTAAAATAAGTAGTAAAAAAAACAAAACACTAAAATAGCTTAATAGCTAGATTAAGCACACATACACCTAAAAAAAGGCTTTTAATTTTTTTATTAAATCATGTTTACTTACCAAATGCCTGCCTCCTTCTCTGCATCTTGGGGTTCGTCAACAAATAACTGTGACAGTTTTCTTCCTAGGGGACACAATTTTGAGTTTTGGTTTTTTGGTTTTTGATTAAATCGCCAATATTATGTTAGACCCACTCAACGTCCATTGCTTTGTTTTTGTCTCAGTATCTTTATTAAATCATGTTTACTTACCAAATGCCTGCCTCCTTCTCTGCATCTTGGGGTTCGTCAACAAATAACTGTGACAGTTTTCTTCCTAGGGGACACAATTTTGAGTTTTGGGTTTTTTGTTTTTTGATTAAATCGCCAATATTATGTTAGACCCACTCAACGTCCATTGCTTTGTTTTTGTCTCAGTATCTTTATTAAATCATGTTTACTTACCAAACGCCTGCCTCCTTCTCTGCATCTTGGGGTTCGTCAACAAATAACTGTGACATTTTTCTTCCTAGGGGACACAATTTTGAGTTTTGGTCTTTGATTAAATCCCCAATATTATGTTAGACCCACTCAACGTCCATTGCTTTGTTTTTGTCTCAGTATCTTTATTAAATCATGTTTACTTACCAAATGCCCGCCTCCTTCTCTGCATCTTGGGGTTCGTCAACAAATAACTGTGACAGTTTTCTTCCTAGGGGACACAATTTTGAGTTTTGGTTTTTTGGTTTTTGATTAAATCGCCAATATTATGTTAGACCCACTCAACGTCCATTGCTTTGTTTTTGTCTCAGTATCTTTATTAAATCATGTTTACTTACCAAACGCCTGCCTCCTTCTCTGCATCTTGGGGTTCGTCAACAAATAACTGTGACATTTTTCTTCCTAGGGGACACAATTTTGAGTTTTGGTCTTTGATTAAATCCCCAATATTATGTTAGACCCACTCAACGTCCATTGCTTTGTTTTTGTCTCAGTATCTTTATTAAATCATGTTTACTTACCAAATGCCCGCCTCCTTCTCTGCATCTTGGGGTTCGTCAACAAATAACTGTGACAGTTTTCTTCCTAGGGGACACAATTTTGAGTTTTGGTTTTTTGGTTTTTGATTAAATCGCCAATATTATGTTAGACCCACTCAACGTCCATTGCTTTGTTTTTGTCTCAGTATCTTTATTAAATCATGTTTACTTACCAAATGCCCGCCTCCTTCTCTGCATCTTGGGGTTCGTCAACAAATAACTGTGACAGTTTTCTTCCTAGGGGACACAATTTTGAGTTTTGGTTTTTTGGTTTTTGATTAAATCGCCAATATTATGTTAGACCCACTCAACGTCCATTGCTTTGTTTTTGTCTCAGTATCTTTATTAAATCATGTTTACTTACCAAATGCCTGCCTCCTTCTCTGCATCTTGGGGTTCGTCAACAAATAACTGTGACAGTTTTCTTCCTAGGGGACACAATTTTGAGTTTTGGTTTTTTTGGTTTTTGATTAAATCGCCAATATTATGTTAGACCCACTCAACGTCCATTGCTTTGTTTTTGTCTCAGTATCTTTATTAAATCATGTTTACTTACCAAATGCCTGCCTCCTTCTCTGCATCTTGGGGTTCGTCAACAAATAACTGTGACAGTTTTCTTCCTAGGGGACACAATTTTGAGTTTTGGTTTTTGATTAAATCGCCAATATTATGTTAGACCCACTCAACGTCCATTGCTTTGTTTTTGTCTCAGTATCTTTATTAAATCATGTTTACTTACCAAATGCCTGCCTCCTTCTCTGCATCTTTGGGTTCGTCAACAAATAACTGTGACAGTTTTCTTCCTAGGGGACACAATTTTGAGTTTTGTTTTTTTTGTTTTTTGATTAAATCGCCAATATTATGTTAGACCCACTCAACGTCCATTGCTTTGTTTTTGTCTCAGTATCTTTATTAAATCATGTTTACTTACCAAATGCCCGCCTCCTTCTCTGCATCTTGGGGTTCGTCAACAAATAACTGTGACAGTTTTCTTCCTAGGGGACACAATTTTGAGTTTTGGTTTTTTGGTTTTTGATTAAATCGCCAATATTATGTTAGACCCACTCAACGTCCATTGCTTTGTTTTTGTCTCAGTATCTTTATTAAATCATGTTTACTTACCAAATGCCCGCCTCCTTCTCTGCATCTTGGGGTTCGTCAACAAATAACTGTGACAGTTTTCTTCCTAGGGGACACAATTTTGAGTTTTGGTTTTTTTGGTTTTTGATTAAATCGCCAATATTATGTTAGACCCACTCAACGTCCATTGCTTTGTTTTTGTCTCAGTATCTTTATTAAATCATGTTTACTTACCAAATGCCTGCCTCCTTCTCTGCATCTTGGGGTTCGTCAACAAATAACTGTGACAGTTTTCTTCCTAGGTGACACAATTTTGAGTTTTGGTTTTTGATTAAATCGCCAATATTATGTTAGACCCACTCAACGTCCATTGCTTCGTTTTTGTCTCAGTATCTTTATTAAATCATGTTTACTTACCAAATGCCTGCCTCCTTCTCTGCATCTTTGGGTTCGTCAACAAATAACTGTGACAGTTTTCTTCCTAGGGGACACAATTTTGAGTTTTGTTTTTTTTGGTTTTTGATTAAATCGCCAATATTATGTTAGACCCACTCAACGTCCATTGCTTTGTTTTTGTCTCAGTATCTTTATTAAATCATGTTTACTTACCAAATGCCTGCCTCCTTCTCTGCATCTTGGGGTTCGTCAACAAATAACTGTGACAGTTTTCTTCCTAGGGGACACAATTTTGAGTTTTGGTTTTTGATTAAATCGCCAATATTATGTTAGACCCACTCAACGTCCATTGCTTTGTTTTTGTCTCGGTATCTTTATTAAATCATGTTTACTTACCAAATGCCTGCCTCCTTCTCTGCATCTTGGGGTTCGTCAACAAATAACTGTGACAGTTTTCTTCCTAGGGGACACAATTTTGAGTTTTGGTTTTTTTGGTTTTTGATTAAATCGCCAATATTATGTTAGACCCACTCAACGTCCATTGCTTTGTTTTTGTCTCAGTATCTTTATGAAATCATGTTTACTTACCAAATGCCTGCCTCCTTCTCTGCATCTTGGGGTTCGTCAACAAATAACTGTGACAGTTTTCTTCCTAGGGGACACAATTTTGAGTTTTGGTTTTTGATTAAATCGCCAATATTATGTTAGACCCACTCAACGTCCATTGCTTTGTTTTTGTCTCGGTATCTTTATTAAATCATGTTTACTTACCAAATGCCTGCCTCCTTCTCTGCATCTTGGGGTTCGTCAACAAATAACTGTGACAGTTTTCTTCCTAGGGGACACAATTTTGAGTTTTGGTTTTTTTGGTTTTTGATTAAATCGCCAATATTATGTTAGACCCACTCAACGTTCATTGCTTTCGGTCTCCCCTAGGAGGGGCTGGGTGGGGGTTGCCCCACATATGTGGTCCTTTCCAAGGTTTCTCATAGTCATTCACATCGACGAGTTTTTCCTTGCCCTTATGTGGGCTCTAATGTTAGCATTAACGTTAGCCGCCGTCTGGATGTAATGCTAGTAAACCAGCTAGCCACCAGCTAGTCCTAATTCATCAGCACTGGGATTAGTAATTTTAGAAATAAATTTGTAAATAGAAACCCATCCATCCATTTTCTACCGCTTATTCCCTTTTGGGGTCGCGGGGGGCGATGGCGCCTATCTCGATAAGGTTGCGACTTGTCCAGGGTGTACCCCGCCTTCCGCCCGATTGTAGCTGTAAATAGAAACCAAACCTTAAAAATGCACATTGGCGTGGAATCAAAAATGTCAGACATCATTCCGCCGATTTCGGGGCAGTATGGCTCGGTTGGTAGGGTGGCCGTGCCAGCAACTTGAGGGTTCCAGGTTCGATTCCCCGCTTTGTGTCCTTGGGCAAGACACTTCACCCACCCGCTCCCAGTGCCACCCACACTGCTTTAAATGTATCTTAGATATTGGGTTTCACTATGTAAAGCGCTTTGAGTCACTAGAGAAAAGCGCTATATAAATATAATTCACTTCAATTCACACTTCACTCTGTACCGCTGATGTCGTTGTGGCTTGTGCAGCCCTTTGAGATACTTGTGATTGAGGGCTGTGTAAATAAACATTGATTGATTGATTACTGACTTAACGGAAGTGCATTGATGAAAATGTAAATATGGTATTTTTGCCAGGTTTCCAAGGAATTTTGTCACCTTTTGAAAAGAAAATGTCCTCGTCACACCTCAACTCAACTTCTTCTGATCCTGAAGCTTTCAGGCAAGAATTCCCTCAGTCGCCCTCTGAATAAACGGCCCTTTTATGTCTTTTGGCTTCTAATCAGTGTAATCGTTCTTCACGCATTAGCAGCAAGACAAGTCACAATCGGGGGAGAGTTGAAGTACAGGTAAAAAAAAAAAAAACCTTAGCAGGCAATTATTGATTCAAAAGAAACAAACAATAGCAGGAAAAGATAAAGATGGAGTTTGAGGGTTGTAATTAGGGCGCTCAGACAAAGCCTCGCGCTGGAAGAACTCTTGTAATTGTTCAAGTCGTCTGAATTAATGAGCTAATTACCTGGCAGGTGAATTTCCGCTCAGTGGCGTTGTGGCGTCCCACCGGAGGGAAACAAATCAGACGTTTTGTCAACATCCTGTTCCTTCCCGCAATCTGCAAAGGTTGCCGTCTGGAAGGCGGAGATGAAATAAAAGGCAGGATTGGGCAGATATGCCAAAGAAAGCGAGATAGCCTTTCATTTTTCTACCTGCCGGCCTTTCAAGTTGGCTTCACAGAGTACCGGATTTCCTTGAATTGCCGCCAGGTATATATAGTATGCACCTGCCTAGAATTACTGGTTTCACAAAATATTATTTTTATTAGCACATGTCTAGAATTTCCACAGGGTAAAACTCGTCACGTCACGAGTGACACTTCACCTGTCATCATTTTCAAAATGGAGAAGGCTGATTTCAATCATTTGAAATCGCATAAAGGGAAGAAGATTAAGAGCTTTTCAGTAAGATTCAAGTTCCAAGCTATTGAATATGCTAAAAAGAACAGTAAGCAGCTATGTTTTATTAATATACCGTAGCTGCGTGTGTCAAATATGAGTCATTAAATGACTCCCGCCTCCTGGTGGTAGAGGGCGCTAGTGATCCTTCTTGCGACTACTCGGCTGCGGAAGAAGTGACAACAAGCAGCAAGAGTGAGCAGCGGTCGTTTATTTTTTCCTCTCGCTTGCACTTTTAAAATGGAGGATTACATATCTAAAATAAAACAGTTTTCTAATCTGGACTTTAAATCGAAACAGGGGGTAAAAAAGGAAGATCTCCGTCGAGACAGAGAGACTTTTAAAACTGAAGAAAGATAAGGAAGACTTCAATAAACAAGTTATCAATGCTTTTGATCAGAAGGAGCTGTGCATGGACTTCATTTATAAGTAAAGGTAAGACCATAATAACGTTTTTTTTATTAAATGTGCTTTTCATGATGGTATCCTTACATCACCTTCAAATTTATAAGCGAAGGCCTTAATTTACCGCATGCCTTTGGTAAGTGCCGGAGTGAGAAGAGGTTTTAAAATAATTAGCGCCTTGGCGGCAATTCAAGGAAATACGGTATGTTTGTTTAATAAACATTTCCCCAAACTTCAACACAACATGTTAAATTTAGAACACAGGGTTGTTGTTGTTTTGATAAGTGATTTTCTTTCAAGGTTCAAAAAGGTTGGACCGTGACAACAACAACAACACACTCACCATTAGATGGTGCTGTTCATCTGTACTACCGATACCTGGTTCAGAGTTAATACAGAGCAGGTATCAAACTATTTTGTACTTCCTGTTCATAACAACTCTCCCTCTCCTTCAATCAAAGAATATTTGCCCTCCTTTGAGTGGAAGTTATTACCTTTATTACCTCGGTTCTGTTCCGAGGAGATCAAAACAATGACCTCACACAATCACACACATATTAATCCCTGGTGTCAGGATGTAGCAGGTGAGTGGGCAGTGATAGTGCATGTGCATGACACAAACGCCAGGTTAACTTTCGGTTTCGATCTCTGCCAAGCAAGGCTTCATTTTTACAGCAGGTTCCTAACTTTAGATAACTCCGCCTCCTGTTTGTATTTTGTATAGAACTGTGATCCTCCAACTCACGTCAGAAAACACTCCAAGTACCACCATACTGACATTAAATACAGTAGTGTAGTAGACCCAAGTATTCATTAAGTACCACCATAATGACAACATTAAATACAGTAGTGTAGTAGACCTAAGTATTCATCAAGTACCATCATAATGACAACATTAAATACAGTAGTGTAGTAGACCTAAGTATTCATTAAGTACCACCATAATGACAACATTAAATACAGTAGTGTAGTAGACCTAAGTATTCATTAAGTACCACCATAATGACAACATTAAATACAGTAGTGCAGTAATTAAAAAAAATATTCATAGGAAAATAAAGCAATAAAAAATACAAAAAAGTATCATAGGAAAATAAATAAAGCAATAAAAATTGTATCATAGAAAAATTGAAAAAAACCCAATAAAAAATACAAAAAATGTATCATAGGAAAATAAATAAGTCAATGAAAAATTAACAAAACAAATGTATCATAGGAAAATAAAGCAATAAAAAAATACAAAAAAATGTACCAAAGGAAATTAAATAAAAAGCAAGAATAAAATTAATAAAAAATGTAACATAAGAAAATAAATAAAGCAATAAAAAAATACTCATATAAAAATAAATATAGCAATAAAACATTTATTAAAAAATTAATCATAGGAAAATGAAGCAATAAAAAATACAAACATGTATCATAGGAAAATAAATAAATCAAAAAAAAAAATTATTGAAAAAAATGTATCATTGGAAAATAAAGCAATAAAAAATACAAAATAAATGTGTAAAAGGAAATTAAATAAGAAGCAAAAATAAAATGAATTAAAAAAAATCTAACATAGGAAAATAATAAAAGCAATAAAAAAAATATAAAAAAATGTATAATTGGAAAATAAAGCAATAATAAAATTACAAAACATTTATCATTGGAAAATAAACAAAGCAATAAAAATAAATCAAAAATGCATCATAGTAAAAATAAATAAATCAATACAAACCATGGATCATAGGAAAATAATAAAGCAGTGAAAAAATGTGTCATAGGAAAATAAATAGACCAATAGAAAATGTATTTAAAAAACGTATCATTGGAAAATAAAGCAATTAAAAATATATAAAATTGTATCAGAGTGAAATTATATAAAGCAATAAAAATGTCACTGCACAGAAATAATATTGGATAATGAATTACTGACCCTTTTCCATATACTGTTAAATATTTCATATTTTGTGTTTTTTTCATTAAAAAAACAGTGTTTGGACAAAAAGGGCATAAAAACAGCAGCAACAAAAACTTTATATCGTTACATACCTGAAGTTGGCCTCAAGATTTAAACGTTGAATAAAAAAAAACAAAAAAACATGACTTTTTTTTTTTTTAAACATTTTGATGACTGACACTCGACTGGGTCCCTTGTTCAAAAATAAATAAATCCATATATTGTATTAGTATTGCAAATGTTTTTTCAATGTGTGGCCCTCAGTTTGAACCCCCAGGTGCATCAAACTGGTCCAATAAGACGAAGTGGTGCAGGTTTTGTGCCACGTTGTCGGACAAAGTGCTTGTTGCTGCGGCACTTTTGGCCGTATAGAAATTTCAGCGAGCAGAAGCCGTCCTGACATTGATTTGCGGCGCTTTGGGGCTTGAAAGAAGGAAAGTAATGAAAGATGCAAGGGGGGACACAAAGAATGAAAGGAGAAGATGTCAGATTTGAAAGGCGGGTCGGAGGGAGGAGACGCAAACAAATAAAAGAAACGGCCATGAGTGCCGAGATGGAGACGGTGTACTCAGGAGACGGCCCGAGGAATGAAAGCCGGAGATTTGTGGCCTCGCCAAGTGAAGGGCATGAAATGAACAGAGCCAGGGGCCCGCTGGAGTGTGTCCTGCATGGGGAATGAGGGCCACGGGGTCAGGAGAAAAAGGCCTGATGGCGAGCGGCGAAAAAAGAAGAGACGGTCAGGGTCCATTAAGTGCTGGCTCCAAGGGCGTAGAATTGGGTAGAGACGCAAGGGACGCTACGATATCCGGCCGCTACTGTGTAGTCACCATCAACGCAACCGCTGCCCGTGTAATAGCAAAATGACTTGTACTCGTTTTAATTGATGATGTTATTGGGCTCAGGGATGTCCGGGTACTCCGGCTTCCTCCCACTTCCAAAGACATGCACCTGGGGATAGGCCCCTCCCACCTCCAAAGACATGCACCTGGGGATAGGTTGATTGGCAACACTAAATTGGCCCTAGTCTGTGAATGTGAGTGTGAATGTTGTCTGTCTATCTGTGTTGGCCCTGCGATGAGGTGGCGACTTGTCCAGGGTGTACCCCGCCTTCCGCCCGATTGTAGCTGAGATAGGCGCCAGCGCCCCCCGCGACCCCACAAGGGAATAAGCGGTAGGAAATGGATGGATGTGACACTTAGCAAGAGATCTATTATCTGATCAAGCTCTGTGTTTTTCCTCTTCCTGACCCCCAACAGAGCTAAATTGGTCCCCCTTTCCTGAGTGACCTCCCCCTTCTGGGCAAACGACACCCTCTCCTTCTTCACAGGACTTTGAGTATTCATTCTACTGGTGTACGGTATGTAAATGAGCATGGAGGGGTGGGACTTCTGAGAATGTATAATTGTCATGTCAAGTTCTAAAGGAGTTAGAACAAGCTGGAACGAACGGATGTGTCGTTGTGGTTTGGTCTCGATTTGCAAAGCTTGTTATTAGTTGTCTGTTACTTTAATAAATCATTTTAAAGCTATTTGTCACTAAAGGATCGTCTTTAAGAAATTTCCACGACACCCGTAATGTTTAGTCAATGACTATGGCACAGAAAGCGTTAAATGTCGGTCTCTGCTAGAAGTCCCGCCTCTAACCTAAATATCGCTCCCTGATTGGTCGCCGCTGTCACTCCTTCTGCTTGTAAAAGCTAGTAGAGATGCGCGGATAGGCGATTATATCATCCGCAACCGCATCACCAGAGTCGTCATCCACCCGCCGTCCACCCGAACCCACATTTTATCAGAACCGCAACCGCCCGTTGAAATTCCTCAGAGGTCGGCCACCTTTACCACTCAACGAGCTGTTTAAACCCGCTTCGCAGAGTAAAGTAGACAATGGGAGCCGCTAACGTTCTCGCGAATATCCAATGGTGTTCATCCTGATGACAAGAATAAGGGCGTGCTGTGAAGCCATTGCCTTTGACACTTTCGACAACATGTACAAACCGATTGTTAGTCCAGCAACATGTTGTATGCAGCTTCGGCAATCACACGTACAAGATTGAAAGGCATACTGGGTGATACAGAGTACACTGATGGTTGTGATATAAACAATTTTAACACTCTTACCAATATGCGCCATGCTGTGAAGCCACACCAAACAAGAATGACAAACACATTTCGGGAGAACATCCTCCCAGTAACACAACATAAACGCAACACAACAAATACCCAGAATCCTTTATATCCGTGACACGACCTGATTATATTTTACACCCCCGCGCCCCCATCCCCGCCCACCTTCCTTACCGACGCACGTATAAAATAGTCAGGAAGTGTCATGTATGCAAAGGATTCTGGGTATTTCTTGTGTTGTGTTTATGTTAGATTTCACCTCAGTCTACTTTTTTTAGTGTTTTTATTTTTGCAATAGCATTTCCAGAATGTGCGGAGGGCCACTAAACAATTAGCTGCGGGCCGTAAATGGCCCCCGGGCCGCACTTTGGACACCCCTGCTTTAAGATGTAATGGAGTGTGCTTGTCTCACATACACTTCCACATCCAAGCCTCCATTACACAAGTGTAGAACCTTTTTCCATCTATCCGTCCATCTTTTTCCGCTTATCCGAGGTCGGGTCACGGGGGCAGCAGCCTAAGCAGGGAAGGCCAGACTTTCCTCTCCCCAGCCACTTAGTCTGGATCTTTCCGGGGGATCCCGAGGCGTTCCCAGGCCAGCCGGGAGACATAGTCTTCCCAACGTGTCCTGGGTCTGCCTCGTGGCTTCTTAACGGTGGGACGTGCCCTAAACACCTCGCTAGGGAGGCGTTCGGGTGGCATCCTGACCAGATGCCCGAACCGCCTCATCTGGCTCCTCTCGATGTGGAGGAGCAGCGGCTTTACTTTGAGTTCCTCCCGGATGGCAGAGCTTCTCACCCTATCTCTAAGGGAGAGATCCGCCACCCGGCGGAGGAAACTCATTTGGGCCGCTTGTCCTTGATCTTGTCCTTTTGGTCATAACCCAAAGCTCATGACCATAGGCGAGGATGGGACGTTGATCGACTGGTAAATTGAGAGCGTTGCCTTCCGGCTCAGCTCCTTCTTCACCACAACGGATCTATACAGCGTCTGCATTACCGAAGACGTCGCACCGTCGATCTCACCATCCACTCTCCCCTCACTCGTGAACAAGACTCCTAGGTACTTGAACTCCTCCACTTGGGCCAGGGTCTCCTCCCCAACCCGGAGATGGCACTCCACCCTTTTCCGGGCGAGAACCATGGACTCAGACTTGGAGGTGCTGATTCTCATCCCGGTCGCTTCAAACTCGGCTGCGAACCGATCCAGTGAGAACTGAAGATCCTGACCAGATGAAGCCATCAGGACCAACATCATCTGCAAAAAGCAGAGACCTAATCCTGCAGCCACCAAACCGGATCCCCTCAACGCCCTGACTGTGCCTAGAAATTCTGTTCATAAAAGTTATGGAGAGAATGGGTGACAAAGGGCAGCCTTGGCGGAGTCCAACCCTCACTGGAAACTGGTCCGACTTCCAAGCTCTGACACTGATCACACAGGGAGCGGACCGCCACAATCAGACGGTCCGATACCCCATACTCTCTGAGCACTCCCCACACGGTCCAATGCCTTCTCCAAGTCCACAAAGCACACGTAGACTGGTTGGGTGTTTGAATTCCCATGTACCCTCAAGGACCCTGCCCGGAGTACAGAGCTGGTCCACAGTTCCAGGACCAGGACGAAAACCACACTGTTCCTCCTGAATCCCAGGTTGGACTATCCGGCATAGCCTCCTCTCCAGTACACCTGAATAGACCTTACCGGGAAGGCTGAGGAGAACCTTTTTTTCCGCCTTCTTTTATTTATAAAATAAAAGAAATATATAAAAACATCCCTCAGCTTCTTCGGGTTCTCAGTATGCAGGACCCAACTCCCCCCACCACCGTGGTCAAAGGTCAGCTCATCTTGCAGTGACAACCTAAGACAATTGTATTTATCAGCTTCACGTCCCGGCTTAAGCTTTTTCAGAAGGAATTAGAAAGAAGTCATTGTCAGTAAACGGCCATTGTCCTGTCAGGTGTAAAGAAAAAGCCGATAAGAGCGAGCCGAAGAGGAAGAGATCAGACTGAGCACAGGTTTCATTCTTACCTCATACAAGACATTTTCTCTCCTTTGTGCTTTCTGATGACCAGCTGCAGAGTCAGGTCCTGACATGATCCCTTTTTTTTTTATTCTTCTGTTTCTAGACCTGGAACGCATCACGGCCCCCCCGCAGGAGCTCCTCCGCCGTATTATGCGTTGAGGGGCTTACCACCCCAATCACTCCTTTTGTACCAAGGGAGCGAAATTGTCAGCTTCCAAACAACTCATAACGGATCATCTTTTTCATTCCTCCCCCGACCTGATGCCAGCAACACGTGACAAAGAGGTTGGGAAAGGTGGCAATAAATACTGATAAAGTTGAGAAATGCTCATCAAACACTTATATGGAACATCCCACAGGTGTGCAGGCTAATTGGGAACAGGTGGGTGCCATGATTGGGTATAAAAGCAGCTTCCCAAAAAATGCTCGATCTTTCACAAGAAAGGATGGGGCGAGGTACACCCCTTTGTCCACAACTGCGTGAGCAAATAGTCAAACAGTTTAAGAACAACGTTTCTTAAAGTGCAATTGCAAGAAATTTAGGGTTTTCAACGTCTACGCTCCATAATATCATCAAAAGGTTCAGGGAATCTGGACAAATCACTCCACGTAAGCGGCATGGCCGGAAACCAACATTCCATCCCTCAGATGACACTGTATCAAAAAACACAATCAATCTCCAAAGGATATCACCACATGGGTTCAAGAACACTTCATAAAACCACTGTCAATAACGACTGACAAGTGCAAGTTAAAGCTCTATCATGCAAAGTGAAAGCCATTCATCAACAACATCCAGAAACGCCGCCGGCTTCTCTGGGCCCGAGCTTACCTAAGATGGACTGATGCAAAGTGGAAATGTGTTCTGTGTGACCAACATGACACAAAACAATCTAAAAGCAGTCAAGCAAAAAAATGAATATTATCAACATCAGTATCAATATTAATAACAATTTCAACATAGCAGTGATTAAAGTCCCTCATTTATTATCATCACAGACATTTATAAAAAATAAAAACTTCCATCCATCGGTCCTGGAGCCTATCTCAGCTGAGTTCGGGCGGAAGGTGGGGTACACCCTGGATAAGTCGCCACCTTATCGCATTAAAAAAAAAAAAAAAAAAAAAGAGAGATGTCTTTCTTCATTGAAATGAGACGTCACTGAAGGCCTAGGTGGGAAACTGGACTTCCTGTTTACAGTTTTTGCACTATCAACCTTGGTCCTCTTCCAAGTGTACGTGGCATTAGGGCGGGCAGCATACTTGCCAACCTTTCCGGATTTTCCGGGAGACTCCCGAAATTCAGCGCCTCTCCCGAAAACCTCCTAGGACAAATTTTCTCCCAAAAATCGCCCAAAATTCAGGCGGAGCTGGATGCCACGCCCCCTCCAGCTCCATGTGGACCTGAGGGACATGTCGACAGCCTGTTTTCACGTCCGCTTTCCCACAATATAAACAGCGTGCCTGCCCAATGACGCTATAACTGTAGAATGATCGAGGGCGAGTTCTTGGTTGCTTATGTGGGTTTATTGTTAGGCAGTTTCATTAACGTCCTCCCAGCGCGGTAGCAACACACAACAACAGCAGTCACATTTTCATCTACTGTAAAGCAGTTCGTCTGCCGTAAACAGCAATGCTGTGACACTCTTAAACAGGACAATACTGCCATCTACTGTACATGCATATGTGACAATACATCTACGGCAGTGGTTCTCAACCTTTTTTAATTCAAGTACCTCCTAATCAGAGCAAAGCATTTTTGGTTGAAAAAAAGAGATAAAGAAGTAAAATACAGCACTATGTCATCAGTTTCTGATTTATTAAATTGTATAACAGTGCAAAATATTGCTCATTTGTAGTGGTCTTTCTTGAACTATTTGGAAAAAAAACATAAAAATAACTAAAAACTTGTGGAAAAATAAAGAAGTGATTCAATTATAAATAAAGATTTCTACGCATACTGCGATGAGGTGGCGACTTGTCCAGGGTGTACCCCGCCTTCCGCCAGATTGTAGCTGAGATAGGCACCAGCGCCCCCGCGACCCTAAATGAATAAGCGGTAGGAAATGGATGGATGGATGGATGGATACCACGCCCCCAACAACGCCCTGCCCCAACCACGCCCCGCCCCCCACGCCCCACCTCCCAAAATCTGAGGTCTCAAGGTTGGCAAGTATGGCGGGCACGGGTGTCTGCGTGAAAGGAGCCCGTGAAGGTAGACATCTTGTTATCCCAGGAATAAGAAGCTGTCAGCAGCAGCCACATGTGAGCTGAAGACAAATGAGTCTGCCGCGCCGCCAGATGAGCTGAAAATGACTCGCTTTGCTTGCCCATGTCCTGCCCGCTCTCTGGTGGCTCCTAAGTCATCTCACACAGAACCCCAACACGGGAATATCCCATTGCTTTGTGCGCCGTGAGCCGGAATAACTACAAATAATAATACATCCGCTTTCTTGGCACCTTCAATTTGTCGGGCACAATTAGGAGGAAAAGAGCATTTTGCTTTTTATTATCTTGTTTATTATTGAGAGTTGGAGATGAAGACTTGTGAAGAAGAGAGTTCATTTTCTGCTCTAATTAGACGTTAATGTCTTTAGTTTTCTCCACGGGCGCCTTGACTTCCCAAACTACTTACTGGTCTTCACATACTGTGCACGGCTCTCTACCATTGTTGCATATTGTGTACTATTGTTGCATATTGTGTACTATTCTTACATATTGTGTACTATTCTTACATATTGTCTACTATTGTTGCATATTGTCTTCTAGTCTTACATATTGTCTACTATTGTTGCATATTGTCTACTGTTCTTACATATTGTGTACTATTGTTGCATATTGTGTACTATTTTTACATATTGTGTACTATTGTTGCATATTGTGTACTGTGCTTACATATTGTGTACCATTGTTGCATAATGTGTACTATTCTTACATATTGTCTACTATTCTTACATATTGTCTACTATTCTTACATATTGTCTTCTAGTCTTACATATTGTCTACTATTGTTGCATATTGTCTACTGTTCTTACATATTGTGTACTATTGTTGCATATTGTGTACTATTTTTACATATTGTGTACTATTGTTGCATATTGTGTACTGTGCTTACATATTGTGTACCATTGTTGCATAATGTGTACTATTCTTACATATTGTCTACTATTCTTACATATTGTCTACTATTCTTACATATTGTGTACTATTGTTGCATATTGTCTACTATTGTTGCATATTGTCTACTATTGTTGCATATTGTCTACTATTCTTACATATTGTGTACTATTCTTACACATTGTGTACTATTGTTGCATATTGACTACTATTCTTACATATTGTCTACCATTCTTACATCTTGTGTACTATTCTTACATATTGTGTACCATTGTTGCATATTGACTACTATTTTTACATATTGTGTACCTTTGTTGCATATTGTGTACTATTGTGGCATATTGTGTACTATTCTTACCCATTGTGTACTATTCTTGCATATTGTGTACCATTGTTGCATATTGTCTACTATTCTTACATATTGTGTAGTATTCTTACATATTGTGTACCATTGTTGCATATTGACTACTATTCTTACATATTGTCTACTATTCTTACATATTGTGTACTATTTTTTACATATTGTGTACTATTCTTGCATATTGTGTACCATTGTTGCATATTGTCAACTATTTTTACATATTGTGTACTATTGTTGCATATTGTGTACTATTCTTACATATTGTGTACTATTCTTGCATATTGTCTACTATTCTTACATATTGTGTATTATTTTTACATATTGTGTACTATTTTTACATATTGTGTACTATTTTTACATATTGTGTACTATTCTTGCATATTGTGTACCATTGTTGCATATAGTCAACTATTCTTACATATTGTGTACTATTTTTACATA
The DNA here is from genome assembly GCF_033978795.1 of Nerophis ophidion. Lineage (NCBI taxonomy): Eukaryota > Metazoa > Chordata > Actinopteri > Syngnathiformes > Syngnathidae > Nerophis > Nerophis ophidion. Next base: position 15,479,047 of record NC_084621.1, read on the forward strand.
TCGTGTACTTTTGTTGCATATTGTCTACTATTCTTACTTATTGTGTACTATTGTTGCATATTGTGTACTATTGTTGCATATTGTGTACCATTGTTGCATATAGTGTACTATTGTGGCATATTGTGTACCATTGTTGCATATAGTGTACTATTGTGGCATATTGTGTACCATTGTTTCATATTGTGTACTATTGTGGCGTATTGTGTACTATTCTTACACATTGTGTACTATTGTTGCATATAGTGTACTATTCTGGCATATTGTGTACCATTGTTGCATATTGTGTACTATTGTGGCATATTGTGTACTATTCTTACATATTGTGTACTATTGTTGCATATTGTGTACCATATTTACATATTGTGTACTATTGTTGCATATTGTCTACTATTCTTACATATTGTGTACTATTTTTACATATTGTGTACCATTGTTGCATATTGTGTACTATTCATACATATTGTGTACTATTATTGCATATTGTGTACCATTGTTGCATATTGTGTACTATTGTGGCATATTGTGTACTATTCTTACACATTGTGTACTATTGTTGCATATTTTGTACTATTCTTGCATAGTGTGTACTATTGTTGCATATTGTGTACTATTTTTACATATTTTGTACTATTGTTGCATATTGTGTACCATTGTTGCATATTGTCTACTATTGTTGCATATTGTGTACTATTTTTACATATTGTGTACCATTGTTGCATATTGTGTACTATTCTTACATATTGTGTACTATTGTTGCATATTGTGTACTATTTTTACATATTGTGTACTATTGTTGCATATTGTGTACCATTGTTGCATATTGTCTACTATTGTTGCATATTGTGTACTATTTTTACATATTGTGTACCATTGTTGCATATTGTGTACTATTCTTACATATTGTGTACTATTGTTGCATATTGTGTACTATTCTTACATATTGTGTACTATTGTTGCATATTGTGTACTATTTTTACATATTGTGTACCATTGTTGCATATTGTGTACTATTCTTACACAGTGTGTACTATTGTTGCATATTGTGTACTATTCTTACATATTGTGTACTATTATTGCATATTGTGTACCATTGTTGCATATTGTGTAATATTCTTACACAGTGTGTACTATTGTTGCATGTTGTGTACTATTTTTACATATTGTGTACTATTCTTGCATATTGTGTACCATTGTTGCATATTGTCTACTATTCTTACATATTATGTGCTATTTTTACATATTGTGTACTATTGTTGCATATTGTGTACTATTTTTACATATTGTGTACTATTCTTGCATATTGTGTACTATTGTGGCATATTGTGTACTATTTTTACACATTGTGTACTATTCTTGCATATTGTGTACCATTGTTGCATATTGTGTACTATTCTTTCACATTGTGTACTATTGTTGCATATTATGTACTATTCTTACATATTGTGTACTATTGTTGCATATTGTGTACTATTTTTACATATTGTGTACTATTGTTACTGTTAGAATAATTGTTTGTAAATTATCCCCAAAAACTTTGTATTACATTATGTTCCGGACAAGAAGACAAATGGCTGAGGCTGAAACCTTCCAAGACGAATGCTCGTAAAACTCCACTCGGACTTCCAAGCGGACAAATGGCAGGATCTGCCCAACTTCCGGAAAAACTCTTTTTGAAGTATTTTTACGAACTCTCTTTGAACTATTTTATGGAACTCTTTTTGTACTGTACGGCAACCGAAGGCAACGCTGTTTACGACCCACTTCCCTGAAGAAGCAGGTGCGGGAAGGAGGGGGTAAAATGTCAAATAAAGAAGGAGTACGATCTTGGGCCAGAGCGTGGTGCAGGACTGTACAGTGGCCATGTACAGTGGCCATGTCTCTCCTCAGATCTGAGTCCAAATTTAAGTCTGTCTGTTTGATTCTTTGCCTTCTGTCTTGTTTAATAGATGTCATCAGTGGGAAGACACAGCTCAGAGCCCTTTGGTGTGGAAACCGGAGTGAGGCAGGGCTGTGTGCTGCCTCCAGTTCTCTTCAACATCTTCCTTGTCTGTGTCACAACATTGCTACGCAGGAGGATGGAGGAGCAGGCTGGAGTTACCATAGACTTCAGGCTTGATGGTTTAACATCATGAGGCTACAGGCAACTACCAAGCTGACCTCGGAGACCATCATTGAGCTGCAATACGCCGATGACTCTGCCCCGGTTGCCCATACACCACAGGCTCTGTAAAACATCCTCTCGGCAGCTGTAACTGCATATACCGGAATGGGACTAAAAATCAACACCCAGAAGACATAGGTACTCTGTCAGTCCAGTTCTGACCACCCACAAAACCCCACAAATACCTGGAGAGCATAATGTCTAATACTTGCTCAATGGATGACAAGATCCAGATTGGGGCATGTCATCCCAATCCCAGCCTTAGAATCCTCTGTGGTCACTTACACCTAGGCCAACGCAGTGCTGGTGGGCAGAAGAAGCGGTTCAAAGACCAAATGAAGACCACACTGAAGAGATGCCAGATCAACCCCTCTTCACCGGAGGAACCTGCGTCCTGCCGAGACCTCTGGCGCTCCCAGTCCTCATAGGGAGTGGATTATATGGAGGACCAGCACACACAACGCCGTGCAGCAAAAGGTGCAAAGAGGCACGTTGGCCAGGCCACTCCTGCTCCCCTCAGAACCTCCTTCACATGCCCGGTCTCAAACCGCATCTGTGGAACCAGGATCGGACTGTTAGGAAGTCAGCAGACTCACCAATAAAAGAAGATGGTCATCATCAAATCCATGGACAACCATGAGCAATCAAGCACGTAAGTGGGTGTGTGTGTGTTATGTGTGTGTGTATGTGTGTGTGTGTGTGTGTGTGTGTGTGTGCGTAAGCGTGTGTGTGCGTGTGTGTGTGTGTGTGTTTGTGTGTGTGTGTGTGTGAGTGCGCATGTGTGTGTGTGTGTGCGCGTGAGTTTGTGCGAGTGTTTGTGTGCGTTATGTGTAGGTGTGTGTGTGTAAGCGTGTGTGTGCGTGTGTGTGTGTTTGTGTGTGTGTGTGAGTGCGCGTGTGTGTGCGCGTGAGTTTGTGCGAGTGTGTGTGTGCGTGAGTTTGTGCGAGTGTGTGTGTGCGTTCATGTGTAGGTGTGTGTGTTTGTACATGTGATTTTGTGCGTGTGTATGAGTGTGTGTGTTAATATGTTTGTGTGTTTGAGTGTGTGTGTGTGTGTGTGTGGGTGTGTATGTGAATGTGTGAGTGCGCATGTGTGTGTGTGTGTCTGTGTGCGCGTGAGTTTGTGCGAGTGTGTGTGTGCGTTTATGCTTAGGTGTTTGTGTGTGTGTGTGTAAGCATGTGTGTGCGTGTTGGTGAGTGTGTTTTTGTGTGTGTGTGTTTATGCGTGTTGGTGTGTGCGTGTGAGTGCGCGTGTGTGTGTGTGTGTGTGTGTGTGTGCGCGTGGGTTTGTGCGGGTGTGTGTGTGTGCGTTAATGTGTAGGTGTATGTGTGTGTACACGTGTTTGTGATTTTGTGCGTGTGTGTGGGTGTGTGTGTGTGTACATGTGTTTGTTATTTTGTGCGTGTGTGTGTGTGTGTGTACATGTGTTTGTGATTTTGTGCGTGTATGTGTGTGTGTGTGTACATGTGTTTGTGATTTTGTGCATGTGTGTGTGTGTGTGTGTGTATGTGTATGATTAGGTGTGTATGTGTGTGTGTGTTAATATGTTTGTTTGTGTGTGTGTGTGTGTGTGTGTGTGGGTGTGTATGTGAATGTGTGTATGTGAGTGTCTGTTTGGGTGTGTGTGCACATGTAATTATGTGTGTGTTTGAGTATGTGTATGTGTGTGTGTGTGTGCGTGTGTGTGTGTATGCGTGTGTGTGTGCGTTTTTGTGTGTGTGTATGTGTGTGTGTGTGTGTATGCGTGTGTGTTTGTGTGTGTGTATGCGTGTGTGCGTGCGTGTGTGTATGCGTGTGTGTGTGCGTTTTTGTGTGTGTGTATGTGTGTGTGTGTGTATGCGTGTGTGTTTGTGTGTGTGTATGCGTGTGTGTGCGTGCGTGTGTGTATGCGTGTGTGTGTGAGTGTGCGCGTGTGTGTTTGCGTGTGCCTCTGTGTGTATGTGTGTGTGTGTGAGTGTGCGCGTGTGTGTGCATCTGTGTGTGTGTGTACGTGTGTGTGTGTGTATGCGTATGTGTGTGAGTGTGCGCGTGTGTGTTTGCGTGTGCCTCTGTGTGTTTGCGTGTGTGTTTGCGTTTTTGTGTGTGTACGTGTGTGTGTGTGTGTGTGCACGTGTGTGTGTATGCGTGTGTGTTTGTGTGTGTGTGTGTGTGTATGCGTGTGTGTTTGTGTGTGTGCGCGTGTGTGTATGCGTGTGTGTGTGTGCGTGTGTGTGTGTGTGTGTGTGTGTGTGTGTGTGTGTGTGTGTGTGTGTGTGTGTGTGTGATTATGTGTGTGTGTGATTGTGGCAGTTGACAATCCCACCATGTTTTGGTGTAATTGCCTTCAAACTGTGCCATTAACAGCAGAGAGCTTCCGACATACAATTATCATGATTTATTTTTCTTCTTGTGGCAGGAAACAACAACATTTGACCAGACATCATTTCCACTTAGCCAGGTGCATGATGGGAGATCATCGATTAAACCTGGAGAGAGCTTTACATTGATTGAATGTGCAGACGACTTATTCAGGATGTGGGCATTTCAGACCCTGCACAACTCTTGGGTGTCATTCATCTTTTCTGGAGGGAATGTCTGATGTGAAATATTTCATCCAAAACATGATATGACATCAAAGAGATCACTAAGCTCAATATTTAGCTGATTTATGTAAGAAAAGTTAGCACATGTAGACTATGGTGACGTGTTCTGTGGACCATAAAGTATGGTGACGTGTTCTGTAGACCACAAAGTATGGTGACGTGTTCTGTAGACCACAAAGTATGGTGACGTGTTCTGTAGACCACAAAGTATGGTGACGTGTTCTCTAGACCACAAAGTATGGTGACATGTTCTGTAGACCACAAAGTATGGTGACGTGTTCTGGAGACCACAAAGTATGGTGACGTGTTCTGTAGACAACAAAGTAGGTTGACGTGCTCTGTAGACCACAAAGTATGGTGACGTGTTCTGTAGACCACAAAGTATGGTGACGTGTTCTGTAGACCACAAAGTATGGTGACGTGTTCTGTGGACCACAAAGTATGGTGACGTGTTCTGTAGACCACAAAGTATGGTGACGTGTTCTGTAGACCACAAAGTATGGTGACGTGTTCTGTAGACCACAAAGTATGGTGACGTGTTCTGTAGACCACAAAGTATGGTGACGTGTTCTGTAGACCACAAAGTATGGTGACGTGTTCTGTAGACCACAAAGTATGGTGACGTGTTCTGTAGACCACAAAGTATGGTGACGTGTTCTGTAGACCACAAAGTATGGTGACGTGTTCTGTAGACCACAAAGTATGGTGACGTGTTCTGTAGACCACAAAGTATGGTGACGTGTTCTGTGGACCACAAAGTATGGTGACGTGTTCTGTGGACCACAAAGTATGGTGACGTGTTCTGTGGACCACAAAATATGGTGATGTGTTTTGTGGACCACAAAGTATGGTGACGTGTTCTGTGGACCACAAAGTATGGGGACATGTTCTGCAGACCACAAAGTATGGTGACATGTTCTGTAGACCACAAAGTATGGTGACATGTTCTGTAGACCACAAAGTATGGTGACATGTTCTGTAGACCACAAAGTATGGTGACGTGTTCTGTGGACCACAAAGTATGGTGACGTGTTCTGTAGACCACAAAGTATGGTGACGTGTTCTGTAGACCACAAAGTATGTTGATGTGTTCTGTAGACCACAAAGTATGGTGACGTGTTCTGTAGACCACAAAGTATGGTGACGTGTTCTGTAGACCACAAAGTATGGTGACATGTTCTGTGGACCACAAAGTATGGTGACATGTTCTGTAGACCACAAAGTATGGTGACATGTTCTGTAGACCACAAAGTATGGTGACGTGTTCTGTAGACCACAAAGTATGGTGACGTGTTCTGTAGACTACAAAGTATGGTGACGTGTTCTGTGGACCACAAAGTATGGTGATGTGTTCTGTAGACCACAAAGTATAGGGACGTGTTCTGTAGACCACAAAGTATAGGGACGTGTTCTGTAGACCACAAAGTATAGGGACGTGTTCTGTAGACCGCAAAGTATGGTGACATGTTCTGTAGACCACAAAGTATGGTGATGTGTTCTGTAGACCACAAAGTCTGGTGACGTGTTCTGTAGACCACAAAGTATGGTGACATGTTCTGTAGACCACAAAGTATGCTGACGTGTTCTGTAGACCACAAAATATGGTGACATGTTCCGTAGACCACAAAGTATGGTGACATGTTCTGTAGACCACAAAGTATGGTGACGTGTTCTGTAGACCACAAAGTATGGTGACGTGATCTGTAGACCACAAAATATGGTGACGTGTTCTGTAGACCACAAAGTATGGTGACGTGTTCTGTAGACCACAAAGTATGCTGACGTGTTCTGTAGACCACAAAGTATGGTGACGTGTTCTGTAGACCACAAAGTATGGTGACGTGTTCTGTAGACCACAAAGTATGTTGATGTGTTCTGTAGACCACAAAGTATGGTAACGTGTTCTGTAGACCACAAAGTATGGTGACGTGTTCTGTAGACCACAAAGTATGGTGACATGTTCTGTAGATCACAAAGTATGGTGACGTGTTCTGTAGACCACAAAGTATGGTGACATGTTCTGTAGACCACAAAGTATGGTGACATGTTCTGTGGACCACAAAGTATGGTGACATGTTCTGTAGATCACAAAGTATGGTGACGTGTTCTGTAGACCACAAAGTATGCTGACGTGTTCTGTAGACCACAAAGTATGGTGACGTGTTCTGTAGACCACAAAGTATGGTGACGTGTTCTCTAGACCACAAAATATGGTGACGTGTTCTGTAGACCACAAAGTATGGTGACGTGTTCTGTAGACCACAAAGTATGGTGACGTGTTCTGTAGACCATAAAGTATGGTGACGTGTTCTGTAGACCACAAAGTATGGTGACGTGTTCTGTAGACCACAAAGTATGGTGACGTGTTCTGTAGACCACAACGTATGGTGACGTGTTCTGTAGACCACAAAGTATGGTGACGTGTTCTCTAGACCACAAAGTATGGTGACATGTTCTGTAGACCACAAAGTATGGTGACGTGTTCTGTAGACCACAAAGTATGGTGACGTGTTCTGTAGACCACAAAGTATGGTGACATGTTCTGTAGACCACAAAGTATGGTGACATCTTCTGTAGACCACAAAGTATGGTGACATGTTCTGTAGACCACAAAGTATGGTGACATCTTCTGTAGACCACAAAGTATGGTGACATGTTCTGTAGACCACAAAGTATGGTGACATGTTCTGTAGACCACAAAGTATGGTGACATGTTCTGTGGACCACAAAGTATGGTGACATGTTCTGTAGACCACAAAGTATGGTGACATGTTCTGTAGACCACAAAGTATGGTGACATGTTCTGTGGACCACAAAGTATGGTGACGTGTTCTGTAGACCACAAAGTATGGTGACGTGTTCTCTAGACCACAAACTATGGTGACATGTTCTCTAGACCACAAAGTATGGTGACATGTTCTGTAGACCACAAAGTATGGTGACATGTTCTGAAGACCACAAAGTATGGTGACATGTTCTGAAGACCACAAAGTATGGTGACATGTTCTGTAGACCACAAAGTATGGTGGCGTGTTCTGTAGACCACAAAGTATGGTGACATGTTCTGTAGACCACAAAGTATGGTGGCGTGTTCTGTAGACCACAAAGTATGGTGACATGTTCTGTAGACCACAAAGTATGGTGACATGTTCTGTAGACCACAAAGTATGGTGACATGTTCTGAAGACCACAAAGTATGGTGACATGTTCTGTAGACCACAAAGTATGGTGGCGTGTTCTGTAGACCACAAAGTATGGTGACATGTTCTGTAGACCACAAAGTATGGTGACATGTTCTGTAGACCACAAAGTATGGTGATGTGTTCTGGAGACCACAAAGTATGGTGATGTGTTCTGTAGACCACAAAGTATGGTGACATGTTCTGTAGACCACAAAGTATGGTGACAAGTTCTGTAGACCACAAAGTATGGTGACATGTTCTGTAGACCACAAAGTATGGTGACGCGTTCTGTAGACCACAAAGTATGGGGACGTGTTCTGTAGACCACAAAGTATGTTATTGTTCTGTAGACCACAAAGTATGGTGACATGTTCTGTAGACCACAAAGTATGGTGACGTGTTCTGTAGACCACAAAGTATGGTGACGTGTTCTGTAGACCACAAAGTATGTGATTGTTCTGTAGACCACAAAGTATGGTGACATCTTCTGTAGACCACAAAGTATGGTGACATGTTTTGTGGACCACAAAGTATGGTGACATGTTCTGTAGACCACAAAGTATGTTGACGTGTTCTGTGGACCACAAAGTATGGTGACGTGTTCTGTAGACCACAAAGTATGGTGACGTGTTCTGTAGACCACAAAATATGGTGACGTGTTCTGTAGACCACAAAGTATGGTGACGTGTTCTGTAGACCACAAAGTATGCTGACGTGTTCTGTAGACCACAAAGTATGGTGACGTGTTCTGTAGACCACAAAGTATGGTGACGTGTTCTGTAGACCACAAAGTATGGTGATGTGTTCTGGAGACCACAAAGTATGGTGACGTGTTCTGTAGACCACAAAGTATGGGGACATGTTCTGTAGACCACAAAGTATGGTGACGTGTTCTGTAGACCACAAAGTATGGTGACGTGTTCTGTAGACCACAAAGTATGGGGACATGTTCTGTAGACCACAAAGTATGGTGACGTGTTCTGTGGACCACAAAGTATGGTGACGTGTTCTGTAGACCACAAAGTATGGTGACATGTTCTGTAGACCACAAAGTATGGTGACATCTTCTGTGGACCACAAAGTATGGTGGCGTGTTCTGTAGACCACAAAGTATGGTGACATGTTCTGTGGACCACAAAGTATGGTGACGTGTTCTGTAGACCACAAAGTATGGTGACGTGTTCTCTAGACCACAAACTATGGTGACATGTTCTCTAGACCACAAAGTATGGTGACATGTTCTGTAGACCACAAAATATGGTGACGTGTTCTGAAGACCACAAAGTATGGTGACATGTTCTGTAGACCACAAAGTATGGTGACATGTTCTGTAGACCACAAAGTATGGTGACATGTTCTGTAGACCACAAAGTATGGTGACATGTTCTGTAGACCACAAAGTATGGTTATGTGTTCTGGAGACCACAAAGTATGGTGACGTGCTCTGTAGACCACTAAGTATGGTGACGTGTTCTGTAGACCACAAAGTATGGTGACATGTTCTGTGGACCACAAAATATGGTGATGTGTTTTGTGGACCACAAAGTATGGTGACGTGTTCTGTGGACCACAAAGTATGGGGACATGTTCTGCAGACCACAAAGTATGGTGACATGTTCTGTAGACCACAAAGTATGGTGACATGTTCTGTAGACCACAAAGTATGGTGACATGTTCTGTAGACCACAAAGTATGGTGACGTGTTCTGTAGACCACAAAGTATGTTGATGTGTTCTGTAGACCACAAAGTATGGTAACGTGTTCTGTAGACCACAAAGTATGGTGACGTGTTCTGTAGACCACAAAGTATGGTGACATGTTCTGTAGACCACAAAGTATGGTGACGTGTTCTGTAGACCACAAAGTATGGTGACATGTTCTGTGGACCACAAAATATGGTGATGTGTTTTGTGGACCACAAAGTATGGTGACGTGTTCTGTGGACCACAAAGTATGGGGACATGTTCTGCAGACCACAAAGTATGGTGACATGTTCTGTAGACCACAAAGTATGGTGACATGTTCTGTAGACCACAAAGTATGGTGACATGTTCTGTAGACCACAAAGTATGGTGACGTGTTCTGTGGACCACAAAGTATGGTGACGTGTTCTGTAGACCACAAAGTATGGTGACGTGTTCTGTAGACCACAAAGTATGTTGATGTGTTCTGTAGACCACAAAGTATGGTGACGTGTTCTGTAGACCACAAAGTATGGTGACGTGTTCTGTAGACCACAAAGTATGGTGACATGTTCTGTGGACCACAAAGTATGGTGACATGTTCTGTAGACCACAAAGTATGGTGACATGTTCTGTAGACCACAAAGTATGGTGACGTGTTCTGTAGACCACAAAGTATGGTGACGTGTTCTGTAGACTACAAAGTATGGTGACGTGTTCTGTGGACCACAAAGTATGGTGATGTGTTCTGTAGACCACAAAGTATAGGGACGTGTTCTGTAGACCACAAAGTATAGGGACGTGTTCTGTAGACCACAAAGTATAGGGACGTGTTCTGTAGACCGCAAAGTATGGTGACATGTTCTGTAGACCACAAAGTATGGTGATGTGTTCTGTAGACCACAAAGTCTGGTGACGTGTTCTGTAGACCACAAAGTATGGTGACATGTTCTGTAGACCAGAAAGTATGCTGACGTGTTCTGTAGACCACAAAATATGGTGACATGTTCTGTAGACCACAAAGTATGGTGACATGTTCTGTAGACCACAAAGTATGGTGACGTGTTCTGTAGACCACAAAGTATGGTGACGTGTTCTGTAGACCACAAAATATGGTGACGTGTTCTGTAGACCACAAAGTATGGTGACGTGTTCTGTAGACCACAAAGTATGCTGACGTGTTCTGTAGACCACAAAGTATGGTGACGTGTTCTGTAGACCACAAAGTATGGTGACGTGTTCTGTAGACCACAAAGTATGTTGATGTGTTCTGTAGACCACAAAGTATGGTGACGTGTTCTGTAGACCACAAAGTATGGTGACGTGTTCTGTAGACCACAAAGTATGGTGACATGTTCTGTAGATCACAAAGTATGGTGACGTGTTCTGTAGACCACAAAGTATGGTGACATGTTCTGTAGACCACAAAGTATGGTGACATGTTCTGTGGACCACAAAGTATGGTGACATGTTCTGTAGATCACAAAGTATGGTGACGTGTTCTGTAGACCACAAAGTATGCTGACGTGTTCTGTAGACCACAAAGTATGGTGACGTGTTCTGTAGACCACAAAGTATGGTGACGTGTTCTCTAGACCACAAAATATGGTGACGTGTTCTGTAGACCACAAAGTATGGTGACGTGTTCTGTAGACCACAAAGTATGGTGACGTGTTCTGTAGACCATAAAGTATGGTGACGTGTTCTGTAGACCACAAAGTATGGTGACGTGTTCTGTAGACCACAAAGTATGGTGACGTGTTCTGTAGACCACAACGTATGGTGACGTGTTCTGTAGACCACAAAGTATGGTGACGTGTTCTCTAGACCACAAAGTATGGTGACATGTTCTGTAGACCACAAAGTATGGTGACGTGTTCTGTAGACCACAAAGTATGGTGACGTGTTCTGTAGACCACAAAGTATGGTGACATGTTCTGTAGACCACAAAGTATGGTGACATCTTCTGTAGACCACAAAGTATGGTGACATGTTCTGTAGACCACAAAGTATGGTGACATCTTCTGTAGACCACAAAGTATGGTGACATGTTCTGTAGACCACAAAGTATGGTGACATGTTCTGTAGACCACAAAGTATGGTGACATGTTCTGTGGACCACAAAGTATGGTGACATGTTCTGTAGACCACAAAGTATGGTGACATGTTCTGTAGACCACAAAGTATGGTGACATGTTCTGTGGACCACAAAGTATGGTGACGTGTTCTGTAGACCACAAAGTATGGTGACGTGTTCTCTAGACCACAAACTATGGTGACATGTTCTCTAGACCACAAAGTATGGTGACATGTTCTGTAGACCACAAAGTATGGTGACATGTTCTGAAGACCACAAAGTATGGTGACATGTTCTGAAGACCACAAAGTATGGTGACATGTTCTGTAGACCACAAAGTATGGTGGCGTGTTCTGTAGACCACAAAGTATGGTGACATGTTCTGTAGACCACAAAGTATGGTGACATGTTCTGTAGACCACAAAGTATGGGGACGTGTTCTGTAGACCACAAAGTATGTTATTGTTCTGTAGACCACAAAGTATGGTGACATGTTCTGTAGACCACAAAGTATGGTGACATGTTCTGTAGACCACAAAGTATGGTGACATGTTCTGTAGACCACAAAGTATGGTGACGTGTTCTGTAGACCACAAAGTATGGTGACGTGTTCTGTAGACCACAAAGTATGTGATTGTTCTGTAGACCACAAAGTATGGTGACGTGTTCTGTAGACCACAAAGTATGTGATTGTTCTGTAGACCACAAAGTATGGTGACATGTTCTGTAGACCACAAAGTATGGTGACATGTTCTGTAGACCACAAAGTATGTTGACGTGTTCTGTGGACCACAAAGTATGGTGACGTGTTCTGTAGACCACAAAGTATGGTGACGTGTTCTGTAGACCACAAAATATGGTGACGTGTTCTGTAGACCACAAAGTATGGTGACGTGTTCTGTAGACCACAAAGTATGCTGACGTGTTCTGTAGACCACAAAGTATGGTGACGTGTTCTGTAGACCACAAAGTATGGTGACGTGTTCTGTAGACCACAAAGTATGGTGATTTGTTCCGGAGACCACAAAGTATGGTGACGTGTTCTGTAGACCACAAAGTATGGTGACATGTTCTGTAGACCACAAAGTATGGTGACGTGTTCTGTAGACCACAAAGTATGGTGACATGTTCTGTAGACCACAAAGTATGGTGACGTGTTCTGTAGACCACAAAGTATGGTGACGTGTTCTGTAGACCACAACGTATGGTGACGTGTTCTGTAGACCACAAAGTATGGTGACGTGTTCTCTAGACCACAAAGTATGGTGACATGTTCTGTAGACCACAAAGTATGGTGACGTGTTCTGTAGACCACAAAGTATGGTGACGTGTTCTGTAGACCACAAAGTATGGTGACATGTTCTGTAGACCACAAAGTATGGTGACATCTTCTGTAGACCACAAAGTATGGTGACATGTTCTGTAGACCACAAAGTATGGTGACATCTTCTGTAGACCACAAAGTATGGTGACATGTTCTGTAGACCACAAAGTATGGTGACATGTTCTGTAGACCACAAAGTATGGTGACATGTTCTGTGGACCACAAAGTATGGTGACATGTTCTGTAGACCACAAAGTATGGTGACATGTTCTGTAGACCACAAAGTATGGTGACATGTTCTGTGGACCACAAAGTATGGTGACGTGTTCTGTAGACCACAAAGTATGGTGACGTGTTCTCTAGACCACAAACTATGGTGACATGTTCTCTAGACCACAAAGTATGGTGACATGTTCTGTAGACCACAAAGTATGGTGACATGTTCTGAAGACCACAAAGTATGGTGACATGTTCTGAAGACCACAAAGTATGGTGACATGTTCTGTAGACCACAAAGTATGGTGGCGTGTTCTGTAGACCACAAAGTATGGTGACATGTTCTGTAGACCACAAAGTATGGTGACATGTTCTGTAGACCACAAAGTATGGGGACGTGTTCTGTAGACCACAAAGTATGTTATTGTTCTGTAGACCACAAAGTATGGTGACATGTTCTGTAGACCACAAAGTATGGTGACATGTTCTGTAGACCACAAAGTATGGTGACATGTTCTGTAGACCACAAAGTATGGTGACGTGTTCTGTAGACCACAAAGTATGGTGACGTGTTCTGTAGACCACAAAGTATGTGATTGTTCTGTAGACCACAAAGTATGGTGACGTGTTCTGTAGACCACAAAGTATGTGATTGTTCTGTAGACCACAAAGTATGGTGACATGTTCTGTAGACCACAAAGTATGGTGACATGTTCTGTAGACCACAAAGTATGTTGACGTGTTCTGTGGACCACAAAGTATGGTGACGTGTTCTGTAGACCACAAAGTATGGTGACGTGTTCTGTAGACCACAAAATATGGTGACGTGTTCTGTAGACCACAAAGTATGGTGACGTGTTCTGTAGACCACAAAGTATGCTGACGTGTTCTGTAGACCACAAAGTATGGTGACGTGTTCTGTAGACCACAAAGTATGGTGACGTGTTCTGTAGACCACAAAGTATGGTGATTTGTTCTGGAGACCACAAAGTATGGTGACGTGTTCTGTAGACCACAAAGTATGGTGACATGTTCTGTAGACCACAAAGTATGGTGACGTGTTCTGTAGACCACAAAGTATGGTGACATGTTCTGTAGACCACAAAGTATGGTGACATCTTCTGTAGACCACAAAGTATGGTGACATGTTCTGTAGACCACAAAGTATGGTGACGTGTTCTGTAGACCACAAAGTATGGTGACGTGTTCTGTAGACCACAAAGTATGGTGACATGTTCTGTAGACCACAAAGTATGGTGACATCTTCTGTAGACCACAAAGTATGGTGACATGTTCTGTAGACCACAAAGTATGGTGACATCTTCTGTAGACCACAAAGTATGGTGACATGTTCTGTAGACCACAAAGTATGGTGACATGTTCTGTAGACCACAAAGTATGGTGACATGTTCTGTGGACCACAAAGTATGGTGACATGTTCTGTAGACCACAAAGTATGGTGACATGTTCTGTAGACCACAAAGTATGGTGACATGTTCTGTGGACCACAAAGTATGGTGACGTGTTCTGTAGACCACAAAGTATGGTGACGTGTTCTCTAGACCACAAACTATGGTGACATGTTCTCTAGACCACAAAGTATGGTGACATGTTCTGTAGACCACAAAGTATGGTGACATGTTCTGAAGACCACAAAGTATGGTGACATGTTCTGAAGACCACAAAGTATGGTGACATGTTCTGTAGACCACAAAGTATGGTGGCGTGTTCTGTAGACCACAAAGTATGGTGACATGTTCTGTAGACCACAAAGTATGGTGACATGTTCTGTAGACCACAAAGTATGGGGACGTGTTCTGTAGACCACAAAGTATGTTATTGTTCTGTAGACCACAAAGTATGGTGACATGTTCTGTAGACCACAAAGTATGGTGACATGTTCTGTAGACCACAAAGTATGGTGACATGTTCTGTAGACCACAAAGTATGGTGACGTGTTCTGTAGACCACAAAGTATGGTGACGTGTTCTGTAGACCACAAAGTATGTGATTGTTCTGTAGACCACAAAGTATGGTGACGTGTTCTGTAGACCACAAAGTATGTGATTGTTCTGTAGACCACAAAGTATGGTGACATGTTCTGTGGACCACAAAGTATGGTGACATGTTCTGTAGACCACAAAGTATGTTGACGTGTTCTGTGGACCACAAAGTATGGTGACGTGTTCTGTAGACCACAAAGTATGGTGACGTGTTCTGTAGACCACAAAATATGGTGACGTGTTCTGTAGACCACAAAGTATGGTGACGTGTTCTGTAGACCACAAAGTATGCTGACGTGTTCTGTAGACCACAAAGTATGGTGACGTGTTCTGTAGACCACAAAGTATGGTGACGTGTTCTGTAGACCACAAAGTATGGTGATGTGTTCTGGAGACCACAAAGTATGGTGACGTGTTCTGTAGACCACAAAGTATGGGGACATGTTCTGTAGACCACAAAGTATGGTGACGTGTTCTGTAGACCACAAAGTATGGTGACGTGTTCTGTAGACCACAAAGTATGGGGACATGTTCTGTAGACCACAAAGTATGGTGACGTGTTCTGTGGACCACAAAGTATGGTGACGTGTTCTGTAGACCACAAAGTATGGTGACATGTTCTGTAGACCACAAAGTATGGTGACATCTTCTGTTGACCACAAAGTATGGTGACATGTTCTGTGGACCACAAAGTATGGTGACGTGTTCTGTAGACCACAAAGTATGGTGACGTGTTCTCTAGACCACAAACTATGGTGACATGTTCTCTAGACCACAAAGTATGGTGACATGTTCTGTAGACCACAAAATATGGTGACGTGTTCTGAAGACCACAAAGTATGGTGACATGTTCTGTAGACCACAAAGTATGGTGACATGTTCTGTAGACCACAAAGTATGGTGACATGTTCTGTAGACCACAAAGTATGGTGACATGTTCTGTAGACCACAAAGTATGGTTATGTGTTCTGGAGACCACAAAGTATGGTGACGTGCTCTGTAGACCACTAAGTATGGTGACATGTTCTGTAGACCACAAAGTATGGTGACGTGTTCTGTAAACCACAAAGTATGTTGATGTGTTCTGTAGACCACAAAGTATGGTGACGTGTTCTGTAGACCACAAGGTATGGTGATTGTTCTGTAGACCACAAAGTATGGTGACATGTTCTGTGGACCACAAAGTATGGTGACGTGTTCTGGAGACCCCAAAGTATGGTGACGTGTTCTGTAGACCACAAAGTATGGTGACGTGTTCTGTAGACCACAAAGTATGGTGACATGTTCTGTGGACCACAAAGTATGGTGACGTGTTCTGGAGACCACAAAGTATGGTGACGTGTTCTGTAGACCACAAAGTATGTTGACGTGTTCCGTGGACCACAAAGTATGGTGACGTGTTCTGTAGACCACAAAATATGGTGACGTGTTCTGTAGACCACAAAGTATGGTGACGTGTTCTGTAGACCACAAAGTATGCTGACGTGTTCTGTAGACCACAAAGTATGGTGACGTGTTCTGTAGACCACAAAGTATGGAGACGTGTTCTGTAGACCACAAAGTATGGTGATATGTTCTGGAGACCACAAAGTATGGTGACGTGTTCTGTAGACCACAAAGTATGGGGACATGTTCTGTAGACCACAAAGTATGGTGACGTGTTCTGTAGACCACAAAGTATGGTGACGTGTTCTGTAGACCACAAAGTATGGTGACATGTTCTGTAGACCACAAAGTATGGTGACGTGTTCTGTAGACCACAAAGTATGGTGATGTGTTCTGGAGACCACAAAGTATGGTGACGTGTTCTGTAGACCACAAAGTATGGTGACATGTTCTTTAGACCACAAAGTATGGTGACGTGTTCTGTAGACCACAAAGTATGGTGACATGTTCTGTAGACCACAAAGTATGGTGACGTGTTCTGTAGACCACAAAGTATGGTGATGTGTTCTGGAGACCACAAAGTATGGTGACGTGTTCTGTAGACCACAAAGTATGGTGACATGTTCTTTAGACCACAAAGTATGGTGACGTGTTCTGTAGACCACAAAGTATGGTGACGTGTTCTGTGGACCACAAAGTATGGTGACGTGTTTTGTAGACCTCAAAGTATGGTGACGTGTTTTGTAGACCTCAAAGTATGGTGACATGTTCGTTGAAAACAGGTAGTCTTCTTCATTAAAAACAGGTATTCCTCTTCATTGAAAACAGGTAGTCCTCTTCATGAAAAAAGGTAGTCTTCTTCACGAAAAACAGGTAGTCTTCATTAAAAAAAAACAGGTCCTATTCATTAAAAACAGGTTGTCCAATTCATTTAAAACAGGTAGTCCTCTTCTTGAAAAACAGGTCGTCTTCTTCATGAAAAACAGGTAGTCTTCATTAAAAATAACAGGTCCTCTTCATTAAAAACGGATGGTCCTCTTCATTAAAAACAGGTAGTCCACCTAATTGAAAACAGGTAGTCCTCTTCATAAAAAAAGGTATTCCTCTTCATTAAAAACAGGTTGTCCACTTCATTAAAAAAGGTAGTCCTCTTCATTGAAAACAGGTAGTCCTCTTCATGAAAAAAGGTAGTCCTCTTAATGAAAAACAGGTCGTCTTCTTCATGAAAAACAGGTAGTCTTCATTAAAAAAAACAGGTCCTCTTCATTAAAAACAGGTAGTCCACTTAATTTAAAACAGGTAGTCCTCTTCATGAAAAACAGGTAGTCTTCATTAAAAAAAACAGGTCCTCTTCATTAAAAACGGATGGTCCTCTTCATTAAAAACAGGTAGTCCACCTAATTGAAAACAGGTAGTCCTCTTCATAAAAAAAGGTATTCCTCTTCATTAAAAACAGGTTGTCCACTTCATTAAAAAAGGTAGTCCTTTTCATTGAAAACAGGTAGTCCTCTTCATGAAAAAAGGTAGTCCTCTTCATTAAAAACAGTTGTCCACTTCATTAAAAAAGGTAGTCCTCTTCATTGAAAACAGGTAGTCCTCTTCATGAAAAAAGGTAGTCCTCTTCATGAAAAACAGGTCGTCTTCTTCATGAAAAACAGGTAGTCTTCATTAAAAAAAAACAGGTCCTCTTCATTAAAAACAGGTAGTCCACTTAATTTAAAACAGGTAGTCCTCTTCATGAAAAAATGGTAGTCTTCTGCATGAAAAACAGGTAATCTTCTTCATTAAAAAAAACAGGTCCTCTTCATTAAAAACTTTTGGTCCTCTTCATTAAAAACAGGTAGTCCACCTCATTAAAAACAGGTAGTCCTCTTCATAAAAAAACCGGTAGTCTTCTTCATGAAAAACAGGTAGTCCTCTTCATAAAAACATGTAGTCCTCTTCATGAAAAAGAGGTAGTCCTCTTCATTAAAAAAACAGGAAGTCCTCTTCATGATAAACAGGTAGTCCTCCTCATGAAAAACAGGTAGTCCGCTTTATGATAAACAGGTAGTCCTTACCGAGCTGAACCCAAGTCAAATGTCTTCATAGAAATTCCTCGAGCTTCCATTTTGGTTTCATTTATTGGATTTTTTAATTTTTTTATTGAGTTATCAGTCAAAAAGGTTCTGTCACTTATTCTTGGGAAGAAAATTGAATGTCAAAGGCAGATGACTTATTTACGGCGTTATCAATATGAAGACATCACCGTATTGATTTGTTTCCTCCACTTTGGACTTTTGCAGCCAAGGAAAGACAGAAAAAAGCAGAAAAAAATGAAGACGACTTAAAATGTCTTGAAGGTGTCACGTGACCGCCACATAGACATTCAAAGTGTCACGTGACCACCACATAGACATTCAAGGTGTTACGTGACCACCACATAGACATTCAAGGTGTCACGTGACCGCCACATAGACATTCAAAGTGTCACGTGACCACCACATAGACATTCAAGGTGTTACGTGACCACCACATAGACATTCAAGGTGTCACGTGACCGCCACATAGACATTCAAAGTGTCACGTGACCACCACATAGACATTCAAGGTGTTACGTGACCACCACATAGACATTCAAGGTGTCACGTGACCGCCACATAGACATTCAAGGTGTCACGTGACCACCACATGGACATTCAAGGTGTTACGTGACCACCACATAGACATTCAAGGTGTCACGTGACCGCCACATAGACATTCAAAGTGTCACGTGACCACCACATAGACATTCAAGGTGTTACGTGACCACCACATAGACATTCAAGGTGTTACGTGACCACCACATAGACATTCAAGGTGTCACGTGACCGCCACATAGACATTCAAAGTGTCACGTGACCACCACATAGACATTCAAGGTGTTACGTGACCACCACATAGACATTCAAGGTGTCACGTGACCGCCACATAGACATTCAAGGTGTCACGTGACCACCACATGGACATTCAAGGTGTCACGTGACCGCCACATAGACATTCAAGGTGTCACGTGACCGCCACATAGACATTCAAGGTGTCAGGTGACTGCCACATAGACATTCAAGGTGTCAGGTGACTGCCACATTGACATTCAAAGCGTCAGGTGACTGCCACATAGACATTCTAGGTGTCACGTGACCGCAACATGGACATTCAAGGGTTCAGATGACCATCACATAGACATTCAAGGTGACACGTGACCACCACATAGACATTCAAAGTGTCACGTGAAGGCCACATAAACATTCAAGGCATAAAGTGACCACCACATAGACATTCAAAGTGTCACGTGACCGCCACATAAACATTTAAAGTGTCACATGACCGCCACTTGGACATTTAAGGTGTCACGTGACGGCCACATAGACATTCAAGGTTTCAAGTGACCGTCACATAGACATTCAAGGTGTCAGGTGACCGCCACATAGACATTCAAAGTGTCAGATGACCACCACATAGACATTCAAGGTGCCACGTGACCGCCACATAGACATTCATAGTTTCACGTGACTGCCACATAGACATTCAAAGTGTCACGTGACCGCCACATAGACATTTAAGGTGTCAGGTGACCGCCACATAGACATTCAAAGTGTCACGTGACCGCCACATAGACATTCAAAGTGTCAGGTGACCACCACATAGACATTCAAAGTGTCACGTGACAGTCACATAAACCTTCAAGGCGTCACGTGACCGCCACATAGAGATTCATAGTTTCATGTGACTGTCACATAGACATTCAAAGTGTCACATGACCGCCACATAAACATTCAAGGCGTCACGTGACCGCCACATAGACATTCAAAGTGTCACGTGACCGCCACATAGACATTTAAGGTATTATGTGACGGCCACATAGACATTCAAGGTGTCAAGTGACCGCCACATAGACATTCAAAGTGTCATGTGACCGCCACATAGACATTCAAGGTGTCACGTGACCGCCACATAGACATTCAAGGTGTCACTTGACCGCCACATAGACATTCAAGGTGTCAGGTGACTGCTACATAGACAATCAAGGTGTCAGGTGACTGCCACATAGACATTCTAGGTGTCACCTGACCGCCACATAGACATTCAAGGGTTCAGGTGATCATCACATAGGCAATCAAGGTGTCACGTGACCGCCACATAGACATTCAAAGTGTCAGGTGACCACCACATAGACATTCTAGGTGTCACATGACCGCCACATAGACATTCAAGGGTTCAGGCGACCATCACATAGATATTCAAGGTGTCAGGTGACCGCCACATAGACATTCAAGGCGTCACATGACCGCCACATAAACATTCAAGGTGTCACTTGACCGCCACATAGACATTCATGGTGTCAGGTGACCGCCACATAGACATTCAAGGGTTCAGGTGACCATCACATCGACATTCTAGGTGTCACGTGACCGCCACATAGACATTCAAGGTGTCAGGTGACTGCCACATAAACATTTAAGGTGTCACGTGACCGCCACATAGACATTTAAGCTGTTATGTGATGGCCACAAAGACATTCAAGGTGTCAGGTGACCGCCATATAGACATTCAAGGTGTCACTTGACCGCCACATAGACATTCAAGGTGTCAGGTGACTGCCACAGAGACAATCAAGGTGTCAGGTGACCGCCATATAGACATTCAAGGAGTCAGGTGACCGCCACATAGACATTCAAGGTTTCACGTGACAGCCACATAGACATTCAAGGTGTCACTTGACCGCCACATAGACATTCAAGGTGTCAGGTGACCATCACATAGACATTCAAGGTGTCACGTGACCGCCACATAGACATTCAAGGTGTCACTTGACCGCCACATAGACATTCAAGGGTTCAGGTGATCATCACATAGACATTCAAGGTGTCACGTGACCACCACATAGCCATTCAAAGTGTCAGGTGACCACCACATAGACATTCAAGGTGTCACGTGACCGCCACATAGACATTCAAAGTGTCACGTGACCGCCACATAAACATTCAAGGCGTCACGTGACCGCCACATAGACATTCATAGTTTCACGTGACCGCCACATAGACATTTAAAGTGTCACATGACCGCCACATGGACATTTAAGGTGTCATGTGACGGCCACATAGACATTCAAAGTTTCAGGTGACCGCCACATAGACATTCAAGGTGTCAGGTGACCGCCACATAGACATTCAAAGTGTCAGA
Organism: Nerophis ophidion; assembly: GCF_033978795.1. NCBI lineage: Eukaryota > Metazoa > Chordata > Actinopteri > Syngnathiformes > Syngnathidae > Nerophis > Nerophis ophidion. The sequence goes on from NC_084621.1 coordinate 15,500,862, forward strand.
TGACCACCACATAGACATTCAAGGTGTCACGTGACTGCCACATAGACATTCAAAGTGTCATGTGACCGCCACATAGACATTCAAGGTGTCACGTGACCGCTACATAGGCATTCACGGTGTCAGGTGACTGCCACATAAACATTCAAGGTGTCACGTGACCGCCACATAGACATTTAAGCTGTTCTGTGATGGCCACATAGACATTCAAGGTGTCAGGTGACCGCCACGTAGACATTCAAGGTGTCAGATGACCGCCACATAGACATTCAAAGTGTCAGATGACCACCACATAGACATTCAAGGTGTCACGTGACTGCCACATAGACATTCAAAGTGACATGTGACCGCTACATAGGTATTCACGGTGTCAGGTGACTGCCACATAAACATTCAAGGTGTCACGTGACCGCCACATAGACATTTAAGCTGTTCTGTGATGGCCACATAGACATTCAAGGTGTCAGGTGACCGCCATATAGACATTCAAGGTGTCAGGTGACCATCACATAGACATTCAAGGTGTCACGTGACCGCCACATAGACATTCAAAGTGTCAGGTGACCGCCACTTAGACATTCAAGGTGTCACTTGACCGCCAAATAGACATTCAAGGTGTCACATAACCATCACATAGACATTTAAAGTGTCACGTGACCGCCACATAGTCATTCAAGGTGTCAGGTGACTGCCACATAAACATTCAAGGTGTCAGGTGACTGCCACATAGACACAGGTGCCAGCGCTCTGCCTCACTTCCCAGGTGACAAATGGTATCGTTCTCTCCCTCGCTGGCTTCCTCCGTGTGGATGTTTGCATGGCCACCATTGCATCATGCATCACGTGTAAGTGCATCAGTTAGGCATGTCACAATATTCCACTTGGGGGTGATGGGAGGGGGAGGGGAGGCGTGGGCTGTAATGAAGCACGAGTGCTGCTCCTCCAAGCGTGACTTGTTTGAAATGTGTCACACTGCAGGTTACTTACATTTGCCAACAATACCGTAGATCAGGGGTGTCAAACGTCCGGCCCAGAAACAGGTTTTATCCGGCCCGTGGGATGAGGTTGCGAAGTATAAAAATGAACCAAAATTTTTGAATGAAAAAACTGCTGTTCTAGATGTGTCCACCAGATGTCGCAATAGCAATTAATTGTATCTTTCTAATCTAGATTATGCTACATATGTAAGAAAAAAAAAGAAAGAAAAAAAAACATGTTAGTGCACCAGTCGAGGTAAATGAGCAAATTACATAAATAACAACTTGTGATTTGATTTTGTTATTTTTTCTATCCTGATAGATTAAAAATTAGTTGACTGATGAACATTATCACATAATTTATTCAGAAAGAATAAATAACGATGTGGAGCGGGGGCGTGGCCTGCAGTCCTGCAACAAAGCAGGGTGTGCCAGGAACGTATTCGAGATCAGCGACAGGTGCGTAGATGGCCCACCTGGGCGTGCTTATCTAATCACCTGTCGCTCTGTTAAAGGCAGCAGTCGGGAAGGAGAGAGGGGTGGTTGATGGTGGAGCACGAGCACGAGCGAGAGCGAGACTGACGAAAAGACAATTGCTAAAAAGCACAAAGACAATTTATTGCAAAATAGAACATTCTCGTAAAACTGGAAGAGCCTGGCATGTCAGTGATTGGTGATCCGAACAACCCGGAAGTGCAAGTTTTCCACACACGACAAATAAAGATGGAATACTATTAGCCGCAACAGGTAAGTGTAAAAAAAACCCGACAATATTATGATTTGTACATTTTCAGAATGTGCTTGTTCTATTTTTAAACAAAGAAAACAATCTGTATTTGTCTTTATTTTTAAGTTATCTTGCCGTGATTTTACCAGTTTGGCCCACTTGGGACCCCCCCGTCTAAAATGAGTTTGACACCCCTGCCGCAGATGTTTTACTTACCTGCATATCAGCAACACCCACCAAATATTAGGGAAACAACTATTTTCCATATATTACCTGCCGGTATGTAAGTTGTGGAATGACTTATTTACACATAAATATTCTCTAGATGTTTGTTTACATACCTTAATTGTTTCCAAACAGTGTCTGTAACAGGGTAGTAAAAGGGCTGATTGACAAAACAGAAGTAACTCCACGGTGATGTTTTGGGGAATTAAGTTAGGAGTTCGAAAAGAAAGTGAAACCATACCAAAAGAATGCTGTTGTACATTAATAACACTAACACAGACACTCATAAGCGTGTTAGCATATTCGCTGATGCTAACAATGCTAGCGTCACTCCTATAGGCATCACCCATGGGAAAGTTTAGCAAGTATGAACAGTTTTAGTTACATTGTAAAACTTGAAAAATGTGCTTGGAGTTTTAAATGAAGAATCCGTATGAGTAAAAACGCTACAGACGGCTAGCAGACTGAACGGCGCTCTACTTCCTGTTGAATTGGAAGGACATTGCAGCACCTGCAGGGAGCCAACTCGTCCAAAAGATGGCGCCATGGCGCTGACAAGAAAACCCTGTATCAGTGCGTATCTAGACCTTCGTAACTTAGACTCAAAACCCTCTTCAAGTCAAGACTCAAAGCACACCTATTCCGGATTGCTTATTCTTTGTAATCATCTTATCTTATCTATCTTTTTTGACATTATTGTTGTTTTTAACCAATTTGATTTTATTGTTTTGATTTTTTACGGTGTCCTTGAGTGCCCAGAAAGGCGCCTTATAAATAAAATGTATTATTACCATTACTATTATTATTATTATTATTATTATTATTATATCTATTGTTCCGACGGTGCCCCCCCCCCCACCCCCCTCCCCCCCGGTTCTTTGTATGACACATAAGCTGGGTATAAATGAATCCCTGAGACAGAGCTGCTCATTTTGATATTTTTATACCAAAGCCTTGGGAGATCAATCTAGATACAACCTTTCAATCGCATTGCCCAAATTGATCTCCCAACACTACCTTTCCTTGCTTCCATAGCGAGTCTACTGATGGATGTAAGTTATAACTACACGCTACTTTGTATTAGACGTGGCAACAGTGGAGGATGGACGTTCCACAATAAGACGGTGGAGAAAAAAAAAGGAGCTTATTAAGTCCAGATTTTTGGGACTTATGCAGATCCCAAGAACAACATCAGCAGGTACCAATAGGTAAGAAAAGTGGGTTTAGCATTATGTAGCGAAACAAAAGGCAGATAAAATGTCTGCCATGTCGGGGTCCTTGAACACACCATAATGACACTTGTATGTTGAAGCACAGTACGTCTGACTATGGTCGCCGTCATGTTCTGCCTTCCATCAAGCGGCGTGGCTTAACAATGTGGTACTGAGACACTTTATGTTACAGCGCAGCGTGTCATATTACATATTTCGTGTTCATGTTGGACGTGGCTCTCGTCCACTTAGCGTCATTGTCCACCTCCGGCACTTTGCTGTCATCCTCCTCATTAACCTCCCTGACTCCCTGCAGCTCCTATCAGGCTGCAAGATGGGAGAGTGATGGAATGTTCCCACCACCACCACCCCCAGAAGGAGAAGAATAAAAAGTCCACACCAGGGACTGGCTTTGGTGGGCTTGAACAAAAACACGACAGATTTTGGTGCGTTCTTGTCCATGAACTGGAACTAAATTTGTCAATACGAGGATCTTGGGGTTTGTTTTCCCGGAATGCAAAGGAAAGTTGGCGCGGGCAAGACGTGAAAATAAGTACATATTTATTAATAACACTAACAAACTACAAAAAAGGAAGCAAACAAATGGCGCGCACAATGGCGGAGAACAAACTTGACTAATGAAAACAAAAGACTAGCACAAAGGCAATTAACTATGAACCCAAAACAAAAACACTTACTGTGGCATGGCATGAACTATAATAAACAGGAATCTCATGGGTAATAGAGGTAGTATGGATGGATAGAAAGATATGATAATATCACCAGGACGAACAACAGAAACAGACTGGCTTAAATAGCAATGACATGATCAGTGAAAACAGGTGCGTGAATCGACAGGAGAAAACTAATGGGTTGCTATGGTGACAAAACAAACAAAAGTGCATAAAGAGTCCAAAAACAAAACCGAACATGCCTAAAACAAAACATGATCACACAGACATGACAGAATTGTGGGAGCAGGTTTACCTCATAGTCACTTTCAATTTTTGGAAACACATTTTTATAGCTAGATGAGGCAATTCCTGAAGGTCCAATGCTGAAGTTGAACTGAAATCCTGGAATCTTTTTTTTTTTTAATTGATGAACTAATAAATAAAGCACACAATTCCCAAACAGGATGAATATTTTGAAGTCGGAACAGTTGGAATCAGATGAAAAATGTGTGAGTTGTGCAACTTTGAAGAATTTCCATTTTTTTCAATGGAAATTTCCCCCAAATTTGGCAATTTTGGGAAAAGGGGGAATTAAAAAAAAAAAATATTGGCAAAAAACTTGAGTGGCCCGAATGAGTTGAACTGCAATAAGGTGGCGACTTGTCCAGAGTGAACACTGCCTTCCGCCCGATTGTAGCTGAGATAGAAACCACCAGCCCCCGCGAATAAGCGGTAGAAATGGATGGATGGATGGATAAATGAGTTGAAATGGCTGGTGTGGCGGGGACGTGGTTTGGGGGTGTGGTTGGGGTGGGGGGGCGTGGTTAAGAGGGGAGGGGTGTATATTTACAGCCAATTCACCAACTCGAGTATTCCATATATATGTATGTATATATATATATATATATATATATATATATATATATATATACATATATATATATATATATATACAGTTATATATGTATGAAATACTTAACTTTCAGTGAATTCTAGCTATATATATTTATTTTATTATATATATAAATAAAATAAACAGTTGAATTTCAGACAGCACCTATCAAATACACAGTAATGAAAACCCAGTTGTTCTACCAACTGCACTGTGCTTGCTGGTTACTAAAAAAACAAAACATTTACCTTTCACTATTTGAGTAACGTCACTTCTGAGTTTCCAGAAGATGGCGCCAGTACGTGCTTTGCCCTGCCGTCTCTCGTTGTCAGCTCTCTTCGTTTTTGTGTTCCATCCATCCATTTTCTACCGCTTATTCCCTTTCGGGGTCGCGGGGGGCGCTGTTTGCGTCTATTTTCGTCTCTGTCAGCTCACTGCTTGTGTATGACCGCCAAACACTGTTGGATCTTTGCCCCTTTCCCACTCATATGATCAACTTTGACGTTGGTTTTTCGACGTCCCAGTCAGCTTTTTCACCTGGCCGGATTCCTGCCTCGTGGCTCCTCTCCCCCGCCACCTGCTGGCTGTGTGTCGGGCCCCACCTGGATTAGCCGCGCCCTTGGATGTGCTGCCCCCCGCCAGGTTCGGTCTTGTGAACGCAAGATCTTTGACAAACAAAACGTTTATCCTACAGGATTTCTTCACTTCCCGCGGACTTGACTTCCTCTGTGTGACGGAAACATGGCTGAGAGCCGGTGAGTCCGCCCCTCTTAATGAACTTCTGCCTCTGGAGTGTTCCTACTTGAATTCTCCATGAACGTCCGGCCAAAAAGGAGGAGGATTAGCAGTCGTTTTTAAAAATGACTTAAAATGCCGTCAGATCCGACTGCAATCCTCCTTTTCAAGCTTCGAACTGTGCATGTTTGAGCTGGGGGGGGCGTGGCCTCCAGCTCCTGCTGAATTTCGGGAGATTTTCGGGAGAACATTTCTTCCGGGAGGTTTTTGGGAGAGACGCTGAATTCCGGGAGTCTGGGTTGGCAAGTCTATTTGTTTTCAAAATAAAGTCCTTCACAAATTGCTACAAAACAAAACACTCCAAGTTCTGCTTTCACGGCTGCTTTGCTCCGGGATGGATGGCGGCGGTGAATGATGAATTGCACGCGGGACGCTATTGGCGTACGATCATTAAGGCTTTTTTTAATTACCGTGGGTGGGCGTGGGCGACGTCACCCCAACGGGCGCTGAGGCGGGGACCGCTGAGACGGGAGCAGAGGCCTGTGTCAAGGTCGCCAAGGGCATCGGAGGCTAACCAAGTCACTGAGCGTGAGCCGCTAACGAGCGTGCACGTGTCATCTGGCACGGGTGGCACATGTGACAGCGCGCCGCTTTTAAACGGGGCCTCCGCGGCGTGGGGTGATTAAAATGGGTTCCATCTCAGCTTGTGGCTCCAAGGCTGCGCTCTGCACGCTTCACTCACGCTCAACACAGTCCTCGTACACGCTTAGTAGCAGCAATTAGTGGCCTTGACTAAGACGGAGCGCCACAATTACATTTTCCCACTGACGGATGAAGATTTATGCAATCTCTGGATTTCACATGACGATATTAGTCTCCTGGAAATGAAAGATGGTACGAAAGTAAGGCGTCTCCTCACATCCGAATGCAAGGAAAAACTGCAACTGATTGTCAATCCGAGCCAAGTCAAGCTGTACGTCAAGCAAGACTGGGAAAAAATTCCCCTTAAAAAATGTGTCACCTCAGTTCCCAAACCTTTACTGATTGATTGATTGATTGATTGATACTTTTATTAGTAGATTGCACAGTACAGTACATATTCCGTACAATTGACCACTAAATGGTAACACCCCAATAAGTTTTTCAACTTGTTTAAGTCGGGGTCCACGTTAATCAATTCATGGTACAAATATATACTATCAGCATAATACAGTCATCACACAAGTTAATCATCATAGTATATACATTGAATTATTTACATTATTTACAATCCGGGGGGTGGGATGAGCAGCTTTGGTTGATATCAGAACTTCAGTCATCAACAATTGTATCAACAGAGAAATGTGGACATTGAAACAGTGTAGGTCTTATTTAGTAGGATATGTACAGCCAGCAGAGAACATGGTGAGTTCACATAGCATAAGAACAAGTATATACATTAGAAGTACATTTGAGTTGTTTATAATCCGGGGAGATGGGATGTGAATGGAGGAGGGTATTAGTAAAGTGTTGAAGTTGCCTGGAGGTGTTGTTTTAGAGCGGTTTTGAAGGAATATTAGTTTTCCGTTCGGTCTCCAGTACTCTGGAATGCCCTCCCGGTAACAGTTCGAGATGCCACCTCAGTAGAAGCATTTAAGTCACACCTTAAAACTCATTTGTATACTCTAGCCTTTAAATAGACTCCCTTTTTAGACCAGTTGATCTGCCGTTTCTTTTCTTTTTCTTCTATATCCCACTCTCCCTTGTGGAGGGGGTCCGGTCCGATCCGGTGGCCATGTACTGCTTGCCTGTGTATCGGCTGGGGACATCTCTGCGCTGCTGATCCGCCTCCGCTTGGGATGGTTTCCTGCTGGCTCCGCTGTGAACGGGACTCTCGCTGCTGTGTTGGATCCGCTTTGGACTGGACTCTCGCGACTGTGTTGGATCCATTGTGGATTGAACTTTCACAGTATCATGTTAGACCCGCTCGACATCCATTGCTTTCCTCCTCTCTAAGGTTCTCATAGTCATCCTTGTCACCGACGTCCCACTGGGTCATTATTGTCACCGATGTCCCACTGGGTGTGAGTTTTCCTTGCCCTTATGTGGGCCTACCGAGGATGTCGTGGTGGTTTGTGCAGCCCTTTGAGACACTAGTGATTTAGGGCTATATAAGTAAACATTGATTGATTGATTGAATATGGAGATGCACTTACTTTTATACCTGTTGGGAGTGCATTCCACATTGATGTGGCATAGATAGAGAATGAGTTAAGACCTTTGTTAGATCGGAATCTGGGTTTAACGTGGTTTGTGGAGCTCCCCCTGGTGTTGTGGTTATGGCGGTCACGTTAAGGAAGTAGTTTAACATGTACTTCGGTATCAAGGAGGTGTAGCGGATTTTATAGACTAGGCTCAGTGCAAGTTGTTTTACTCTGTCCTCCACCCTGAGCCAGCCCACTTTGGAGAAGTGGGTTGGATTGAGGTGTGATCTGGGGTGGAGGTCTAAAAGTAACCGGATTATCTTATTCTGGGATGTTTGGAGTCTAGATTTGAGGGTTTTGGAGGTGCTGGGGTACCAGGAGGTGCAAGCGTAATCGAAGAAGGGTTGAATGAGAGTTCCCGCTAGAATCCTCAAGGTGCTTTTGTTGACCAGAGAGGAGATTCCGTAGAGGAATCTCGTTCTTTGGTTGACCTTTTTGATCACCTTGGTTGCCATTTAATCACAGGAAAGATTAGCCTCTAGAATGGAACCTAGGTAGGTGATCTCATCCTTCCTGGTGATAACAATGTCACCCACTTTTATAGTGAAGTCACTGACCTTCTTAAGTTTGATATGGGACCCAAATAGGATGGATTCCGTTTTACCTAAGTGTATGGATAGCTTGTTGTCAGCGAGCCAGGTGCAAATATTGAGGAGTTCAGCACTGAGTGCTGTTAAAAGGAAAGGCCATGTAACACACTGGTAAAAAGGCCTTTTTAGCAATGTGTTGCTGCCATTACATTCTAACTTCATGATTACTTACAAACCCCGTTTCCATATGAGTTGGGAAATTGTGTTAGATGTAAATATAAACGGAATACAATGATTTGCAAATCCTTTTCAACCCATATTCAGTTGAATATGCTACAAAGACATCATATTCTCACGTTTTCATAAAAGGATTGGACTCAGATGCAGAGTTGGGACTTTAGACAGGCTTTTATTTTGACAACTTCCTTTTACCTCCAAAGTCAAGAAATAACATCTATAATCACAAAAAAAAAACTACACGGCGAAAAGGTTCCAGAAAAAGAAGGAACAACCGAAAATCACTCCGAACGGAGGAAAACACAAAAGTAAAGACGAACTATAATTGACGGCGTATATGCTATAAACAGTATTTAACAAAAAAAACGCTCCAACAGGAGGACCAAAACAACATCTATGAAAATTTCTACACTACCTAATCCAATAAAGTTTTTAACAAAAATAGCCACTCAAAAAGTTGAGGAATGAATGAAAAAAATTTAACTGAAACTTACCACTGCGGCTGAATAACAAAATAATCAAAATCACTCTGCTGAGGAGGAACAAAGGAAAACTCAAAATATTCATAAAGGGGTTCAGGATCAAGGGACATAAGCACAAGACAAGGCAAGGCATGGACAAAGACATGGACGCTAGAGAGCACGAATAAACAAGACAATCCGGCACAGAACAAAGGAAGGAGTGAGCTTATAAAACACATGAAGGTAATAGGGAACAGCTGGAAACAATCAGAGAACAGGGATGACGTCAGACTGATGACACAAAAGGAAGGGCAAGTGACCTGAAACGAGAGGAGAGTTAGTTTTCAAATTAAAACCATAAGACAGAAAAACCCAAATCATGACACATATTTGATGTTTAAACTCATAAACTTAATTTTTTTTTGCAAATAATAACTAACTTAGAATTTCATGGCTGCAACATGTGCCAAAGTAGTTGGGAAAGGGCATGTTCACCACTGTGTTGCATCACCTTTTCTTTTAACAACACTCAATAAACGTTTGGGAACTGAGGAAACTAATTGTTGAAGCTTTGAAAGTGGAAATCTTTCCCATTCTTGTTTTATGTAGAGCTTCAGTCGTTCAACAGTCCGGGGTCTCCGCTGGCTTCATAATGCGCCACACATTTTCAATGGGAGACAGGTCTGGACTGCAGGCGGGCCAGGAAAGTACCCGCACTCTTTTTTTACGAAGCCACGCTATTGTAACACTTGTCTTGCCGAAATAAGCAGGGGCGTCTATGATAACGTTGCTTGGATGACAACATATGTTGCTCCAAAACCTGTATGTACCTTTCAGCACCAATGGTGCCTTCACAGATGTGTAAGTTACCCATGCCTTGGCCACTAATACACCCCCGTACCATCACAGATGCTGGCTTTTGAACTTTGCGCCTCTACACAATCCGAATGGTTATTTTCCTCTTTGTTCTGGAGGACACCATGTCCACAGTTTCCAAATATAACTTGAAATATGGACTCGTCAGACCACAGAACACTTTTCCACTTTGCATCAGTCCATCTTAGGTGAGCTCGGGCCCAGCCAAGCCGGCGGCGTTTCAGGATATTGTTGATAAATGGGTTTGGCTTTGCATAGTAGAGTTTTAAAATACACTTACAGATGTAGCAACCAACTGTAGTTACTGACAGTGGTTTTATGAAGTGTTCCTGAGCCCATGTGGTGATATCCTTTACACACCGATGTCGGTTTTTGATGCAGTGCCGCCTGAGGCATCAAAAGTTCGTAATATCATTGCTTACGTGCAGTGATTTCTCCAGATTCTCTGAACTTGTTGATGATTTTACGGACTGTGGATGGTAAAATCCCTAAATTCCTTGCAATACCCGTTCCTAGTAATGCATGACATTTATTACATTGGACACGCGCTCAGTTAGAGTGTTTTTGTAAAAAGTGTACACAGTACACAATAGACACATGTGGGTTAGCATTTAAGCTACAGACACCCAAAACAAGGTTTTTGCAGTAGGGATTATTAAAAGCTAGGCCCTGCAATGAGGTGGCAACTTGTCCAGGGTCTACTCCTCCTTCTGCCCGATTGTAGCTGATAGGCGCCAGCGCCCCCCCGCGACCCCGAAAAGGAATAAGCGGTAGAAAATGGATGGATGGATGGATAGACACTTACACCATGTGTTGTCTTCATTATAACACTTATATAAGACTCTTGAAGTAATTTTGATAGTAGGCTATTAAAGCTAATATAGACACTTACATCATGTGTTGTCTTCATTATAACACTTATATAAGACTTTTGAAGTCATTTTGAAAGTAGGCTAATATAGACACTTAAGTCAGGTGTTGTCTTCATTATAACACTTATATAAGACTTTTAAAGTCGTTTTGATAGTAGGCTCATATAGCTGATATAGACCCTTTCGTCATGTGTTGTCTTCATTATAACACTTATATTAGACTTTTAAAGTCATTTTGATGGTATGCTAATATAGACACTTAAGTCACGTGTTGTCTTCATTATAACACTTATATAAGACTTTTAAAGTTGTTTTCATAGTAGGCTAATATGGACACTTAAGTCATGTGTTGTCTTCATTATAACACTTATGTAAGACTTTTAAAGTTGTTTGATAGTAGGTTAATATAGACACTTAAGTCAGGTGTCGGCTTCATTATAACACTTATATAAGACTTAAAGTCATTTTGATAGTAGGCTAATATAGCTAATATAGACACTTACATCATGTGTTGACTTCATTATAACACTTGTATAAGACTTTTAAAGTTATTTTGATAGTAGGCTAACATAAACACTTAAGTCAGGTGTTGTCTTCATTATAACACTTATATAAGACTTTTAAAGTCGTTTTGATAGTAGGCTCATATAGCTAATATAGACACTTGCGTCATGTGTTGTGTTCATTATAACACTTATATAAGACTTTTAAAGTCATTTTTATGGTAGGCTAATATAGCTAATATAGACACTTAAGTCAGGTGTTGTCTTCATTATAACACTTATAATCGCCTTTAAAGTTGTTTTTGATAGTAGGCTAATATGGACACTTAAGTCAGGTGTTGTCTTCAATACAACACTTATAGAAGACTTTTAAAGTCGTTTTGATAGTAGGCTAATATGGACACTTAAGTCATGTGTTGTCTTCATTATAAAACGTAAATAAGACTTTTAAAGTCATTTTTGATAGTAGGCTAACGTGGACACTTAAGTCAGGTGTTGTCTTCATTATAACACTTATATTAGACTTTTAAAGTCATTTTGACGGTAGGCTAATTTGGACACTTAAGTCATGTGTTGTCTTCATTATAACACTTATGTAAGACTTTTAAAGTTGTTTGATAGTAGGCTAATATAGACACTTAAGTCATGTGTTGTCTTTATTATAACACTTATATAAGACTTTTAAAGTCGTTTTGATAGTAGGCTAATATGGACACTTAAGTCATGTGTTGTCTTCATTATAACACTTTTATAAGACTTTTAAATTTGTTTTGACAGTAGGCTAATATGGACACTTAAGTCATGTGTTGTCTTCATTATAAAACGTAAATAAGACTTTTAAAGTCATTTTTGATAGTAGGCTAACGTGGACACTTAAGTCAGGTGTTGTCTTCATTATAACACTTATATTAGACTTTTAAAGTCATTTTGACGGTATGCTAATATAGACACTTAAGTCACGTGTTGTCTTCATTATAACACTTATATAAGACTTTTAAAGTCGTTTTGATAGCAGGCTAATATGGACACTTAAGTCATGTGTTGTCTTCATTATAACACTTATGTAAGACTTTTAAAGTTGTTTTGATAGTAGGCTAATATGGACACTTAAGTCATGTGTTGTCTTCATTATAACACTTTTATAAGACTTTTAAAGTTGTTTTGATAGTAGGCTAATATGGACACTTAAGTCATGTGTTGTCTTCATTGTAACACTTATATAAGACTTTTAAAGTTGTTTTGATAGTAAGCTAATATAGACACTCACATCATGTGTTGTCTTCTTTATAAAACTCATATAAGACTTTTAAAATCGTTTTGATAGTAGGCTAATATAGACACTCACATCATGTGTTGTCTTCATTATACCACTTAAGTAAGACTTTTAAAGTAATTTTTGATAGTAGGCTAATATGGACACTTAAGTCAGGTGTTGTCTTCATTATAACACTTATATAACACTTAAAGTCGTTTGTGATAGTAGGCTAATATGGACACTTACATCATGTGTTGTCTTCATTATAACACTTATATAAGACTTTTAAAATCGTTTTGATAGTAGGCTAATAGAAACACTTAAGTCAGGTGTTTTCTTCATTATAACACTTAAATAAGACTTTTAACGTCATTTTTGATAGTAGGCTAATATGGACACTTACATCATGTGTTGTCTTCATTATAACACTTATATAAGACTTTTAAAGTCGTTTTGATAGTAGGCTAGTATAGACACTCACATCATGTGTTGTTTTCTTTATAAAACTCATATAAGACTTTTAAAGTCGTTTTAAAAGTAGGCTAACATGGACACTTAAGTCATGTGTTGTCTTCATATAATGATATATGTTGCGATCCGTTACTCAGATCTTCACATATTATTGTTTATTGTTCCATTTTTGTTTCATTTTCCGTCTGACCCTCTTACTTCCTGTTTTAGTCAAGTCACCATGGTTACATATCAGTTTCAGCTGCTACTCTCGGTTCCAGCACACCTGTCTTTACTAATCACCACCCTTTATTAGCCAGCCTTTTCTGTTCACCCATTGTCGGATCTTAGTTTGTTCTCATGCAACTGCTTATGACTTGTCTCTCACTCTCAATCTCGCTAAGATTTATTTTACTCCTAGCTTTTATGCTAGTTGTTTTGTATTTCCCTTTTTAGTGCCTTCGTGCCAAGTGTCTGTGTTTGTTAGCTCTCCCTAGCCTTCCATGCTAACGCTTTTATTTGCCTTTTCCATTTACACCAGTGTTTTTGTTCTAGCCTGTTTTGAGTTAATAAATTCCTTAGTTCTTACCTTTTGCTGTGTTTTTGCTGACGCATCCACGGAGGACCGAATACGGCAACAATGTGCCACACAAGTCTTACAATATAAGACTTTTCATTTCTTGTGGCTCCAGACAGATGAGTTTTCGGCACGTTTGGTCCAATCTGGCTCGTTCAACATTTTGGGTTGCCGACCCTGGTCTAGGCCACCAGCCCGCTGTACCTTGGTCCTCTTGAATTCCCAACCTCCTGCATCAAATTAGATCCAGCATGTCTGCAATCGACCCACAGCTCCTTTTTTCCCCTCACCATTTCATTTTGTAACATCGTCAGCCATCCCCCTCGACTCTGTTCTATCAATCTCCGTCGATAATCCCCCTCTGCGGATCCTCCTTGTTTCGGCGAGCTGAGGATCTTGCCCCGGCCACAATTTTCTCCCTGGCCTTGTCCTTATCTTGCCATCTGGCCTCGTCCTCCATGTTTCTCTGCTTCCTCGCGCCACCTGGGATAATAGAATTCACAAGACAGAAGCTTTCTGAGACGAGAGGGCCCCCGTTCTTCAATCACCCTCAGCGGGGGTCCTCTGAGGCATCTTGATTACGCAGAATGGACTCCCAGCATCCGAGGTGACACTTGGGACTGTTGTCCGTCCGTCTGTGAAGTCACTTTCTGCCCTTTGTTTTGTCTCAAGTTAGTTTTTAGGATTAGAATGAAGCTTGAGTCTCCCTGCAATCGTCAGGAAAATCACCAAAATTTCTTCTCCTCACTGTGTCCATACTTGGAGAGTTCCACGTTTAATAGCAGATTCTATTTTTATTGGGTTGGTACAAATAACCGTGTTAGGTGAACTGAACAGTTGAGATTATTTTTTCATCCCTAGTGCAAACCCCGTTTCCATATGAGTTGAGAAATTGTGTTTGATGTAAATATAAACGGAATACAATGATTTGCAAATTCTTTTCAACCCATATTCAGTTGAATATGCTACAAAGACAACATAATTGATGTTCAAACTCATAAACTTTATTTTTTGTTGCAAATAATCATTAACTTAGAATTTCATGGCTGCAACATGTGCCAAAGTAGTTGGGAAAGGGCATGTTCACCACTGTGTTACATCACCTTTTCTTTTAACAACACTCAATAAACGTTTGGGAACTGAGGAAACTAATTGTTGAAGCTTTGAAAGTGGAATTCTTTCCCATTCTTGTTTTATGTAGAGCTTCAGTCGTTCAACAGTCCGGGGTCTCCGCTGTCGTATTTTACGCTTCATAATGCGCCACACATTTTCCATGGGAGACCGGTCTGGAATGCAGATGGGCCAGGAGAGTATCCGCACTCTTTTACTATGAAACTAGGCTGTCGTAACACGTGGCTTGGCATTGTCTTGCTGAAATAAGCAGGGGCGTCCATGATAACGTTGCTTGGATGACAACATATGTTGCTCCAAAACCTGTCTTGACCTTTCAGCATTAATGGTGCCTTCACAGATGTGTAAGTTACCCATGCCTTGGGCTCTAATACACCCCCATACCATCACAGATGCTGGCTTTTGAACTTTGCGCCTATAACAAACCAGATGGTTATTTTTCTCTTTGTTCCAGAGGACACCACGTCCACAGTTTCCAAATATAATTTGAAATGTGGACTCGTCAGACCGAAGAACACCTCTCCAGTTTGCATCAGTCCATCTTAGATGATATCGGGCCCAGCCAAGCCAGCGGCGTTCCTTGGTGTTGTTGATAAATGGGTTTTGCTTTGCTTAGCAGCGTTTTAACTTGCCCTTACAGATGTAGCAACCAACTGTAGTTACTGACAGTGGTTTTATGAAGTGTTCCTGAGCCCATGTGGTGATATCCTTTACACACTGATGTCTGTTTTTGATGCAGTACCGCCTCAGGGGTCAACGGTCCGTAATATCATCGCTTACGTGGAGTGATTTCTCCAGATTCTCTCAACC
The DNA here is from genome assembly GCF_033978795.1 of Nerophis ophidion. Lineage (NCBI taxonomy): Eukaryota > Metazoa > Chordata > Actinopteri > Syngnathiformes > Syngnathidae > Nerophis > Nerophis ophidion. Next base: position 15,516,245 of record NC_084621.1, read on the forward strand.
TTTTGATGATTTTACGGACCATAGATGGTAAAATCCCTAAATTCCTTGCAATAGCTCGTTGAGAAATGTTGTTCTAAAACTGTTCGACAATTTGCTTACAAATTGGTGACCCCTCAACCCATCCTTGTTTGTGAATTACTTAGCATTTCATGGAAGCTGCTTTTATGCCCAATCATGGCACCCACCTGTTCCAAATTAGCCTGTGCACCTGTGGGATGTTCCAAATAAGTGTTTGATGAGCATTCCTCAACTTTATCAGTATTTATTGCCACCTTTCCCAACTTCTTTGTCAAGTGTTGCTGGCATCAAATTCTAAAGTTAATGATTATTTGCAAAAAAAAAAAAATGTTTATGAGTTTGAACATCAAATATGTTGTCTTTGTAGCATATTCAACTGAATATGGGTTGAAAAGGATTTGCAAATCATTGTATTCCGTTTATATTTACATCAAACACAATTTCCCAACTCATATGGAAACGGGGTTTGTAGAATATTGGTTGGGGAAATGACCGAAGGTCAAAAAGTCGTCAAAAAGCACGTTGTTTCAACGTTGCATTTGAGCTGCTCCACGTGAGTTGTTTCAATATTGTTTCAATGTCTCTACCGTTTCATTCCTATCAGTGACGAAGCAGGAAGGGGCTAGGAACACATGTTATTCATTAACGACATTTCGCCAGCACTCCTGAGGCCAGGGTTGAACGTACTTTTTCTCTGGCCAGCAGGAATCGGTTATTTTTTGCTGCCGAAAAAAGAACGAGTCACTTTCGTACGATGGTCAGTGAATGCGTCACCGCTGCTCTTTGTGCGAGTCATAAAAACTTGAGAACCTCCTTTTCTCGGAGCCTGTGTGCTACCACTCAATTATACTAGCATTGGCAACACCATCTTGTGCAGGAAATTACTTTTGAAAACCACGACGGACCGCCCGAGCATGTCTGCGCTGGTCGCCGAAGAGATGTGTGACCTCCCTACTGGGACCGGACTCCCAAAGTCCGCATGCATTTCCTGCAGGAAGGTCATCTCTGAACAGTACCGTATCTCCTTGAATTGCCGCCGGGGCGCTAATTAATTTAAAACCTCTTCTCACTCCGGCACTTACCAAAGGCATGCGGTAAATTTAGGCCTGGGCTTATAAATTTGAGTGTGATGTAAGGATACTCTCACGAGAAGCACATTTAATAAACAAAACGTTATTATGGTCTTACTTTTACGTATAAATGAAGTCCATGCGCAGCTCCTTCTGATCAAAAGCATCGATAACTTGTTTATAGAAGGCTTCCTTATCTTTCTTCAGTTTTAAAAGTCTCTCTATTACCTCCTGCTTCGATTGAAAGTCCAGTTTAGAAAACAGTTTTATTTTAGATATGTAATCCTCCATGTTAAAAGTGCAAGCGAGAGGAAAAAATAAACGATCTCTGCTCACTCTTGCACTTTGTTGTCACTTCTTCTGCAGCCGAGTAGTCGCAAGAAGGATCACTAGCGCCCTCTACCACCAGGAGGCGGGAATCGTTTAATGACTCATATTTGACACACGCAGCTACGGTATATTAATAAAACATAGCTGCTTACTGTTCTTTTTGGCATATTCAATAGCTTGGACCTTAAATCCTACTGAATAGCTCTTAATCTTCTTCCATCCATCCATCCTTTTTCTACCGCTTATTCCCTTTTGGGGTCGCGGGGGGCGCTGGCGCCTATCTCAGCTACAATCGGGCTTCCCTTTATGCGATTTCAAATGATTGAAATCAGCCTCCTCCATTTTTAAAATGATGACAGGTGAAGTGTCACTCGTGACGTGACAAGTTTGACCCGGAGGAAATTCTAGGCATATGCTAATTATTTTGCGAAACGAGTTCGACCCGGGGGAAATTCTAGACTTGCGCTAATAAAAACAATGTTTTGCGAAACGAGTTTGACCCGGCAGTAATCCTGAGCCAGCAGTAATGCTGAGCATACGCTAATTATTTTGCGAAACGAGTAGTAATTCTAGGCAGGCGCTTACAATATTCAAGGAAATACGGTATGCACTTTACATGTTACAGTGTGTGTTGTGTGAGCACAGACAGTCTTTGTGCCATCACGCCATGCAAGGGTTCGACGTTTCATTGGTTGCTAAAACGAAGAAATACCCCTCCCTCCCCACCCGTCCCCAAGTATCCCAGTAATTGTCTTTGTACACTTTTCTCAGGCGAAATGCAAATGTATGCTCCTTGTCAGGTCTTTGTACTTTTATCCAGGAGCTTTGTTGACAGAGCGCTCCCAAACTGTGACAACTTTATTAATAACATGCCTCAGATTTTATATTTGTACACGAGCAATGTGTGCAAGGTCCACAGCGAGTGTCAATCAAAACATGGCAGTGTGTCCTCTCGAGGTTTTTGCCTTTAGGGCAGGGGTGTCAAAGGTACGGCACGCTGGCCCGATCAGGCCTGCCAACGGCTTTCCCATGGACCACCAGATGATTTTAAGTATAAACATGTCAGGTTCAAACACTGATGACATCTATTAAGCAGACAAGAAGCAAGGAATCATGCAGAGACAGAGTTCAATTTGGCTCAATGAGGAGAGACGTTTGGGGCTGCACACTCAGTTACAATCTCTCACCATGCTCTAAGGTCCAGTTCCATGTTCTCCTCTATTTATTTGCGAGGCCCCTGGTTACATCACTGAGACTGCTGCTGTAGGAAAGGGTGTCATTTTAGCAGCCCCAGTTAGACACAATATACGATTATTCAGAAATGCCCATGTGCTGATAGTCGTGATCTCGCCCTGTCTCGGCTTTGTCTGCGTCACTCTACTCGATGTTCTGGACATTTGCGATCCAAGATTGAAGGTCGTCCCTTTGCACGGACAGAAAAGTACTGATAACTATAGCAACGGCCTTTTAAGCATAAGAGTTGTGTGATAACTTACACATAATTATTCGAACAAAAAAGAAAACCATTTTGAATGAAAGAAATTTCTGTTTCTAAATGAGTCCACCGGATGTCGCCAGTGCAACTCTTTGTGCCGCCTACCACATGCAGGACTTCAGAGGGGGTGGAGCTATGTTATGTATCCATCCATCTTCAACCGCTTGTCCGGAATCGGGTGGCGGGGACAACGGTTCTAGCGGAGACCCCCAGACTTCCCTCTCCAGAGCAACGTTAGCAACCTCCTCCTTGGGAATCCTGAAGCGTTCCCAGGCCAGAGAGGAAGTGTAATGCTCCCATCTGGTCCTTGGCCTGGGCAGGGTCCTTGAGGGTGCTACTTTCGGGTGTACCGGAAGTAGCAGGCGATGTGCGCGTGACGTCACGGGTTGTGGAGCTCCTCACATCTGGACATTGTTTACAATCATGGCCACCAGCAGCGAGAGCGATTCGGACCGAGAAAGCGACCATTTCCCCATTAATTTGAGCGAGGATGTAAGATTCGTGGATGAGGAAAGTGAGAGTGAAGGACTAGAAAAAAAAACATTTCAGATGTTATTAGACACATTTATTAGGATATTTCTGGAAAATCCCTTATCTGCTTATAGTGTTACTGGTGTTTTAGTGAGATTATATGGTACCTAAAAGTCAGAGGGGTGTGGCCAGTGTCTTTGATTGAAGCCACGTTTCTCGACGAGGCAAGGCAGCCGGGCTGAGATTCAGCCCCCCGCCCCCCCCTCCACGGTGTAAGCATCCGACGGTCGGTGGCGGCCGGTGGGAGGAAGCAAGATTCAAGCTCTCCGCTCACAACTACGGTAAGAGCCGACTTAATACCACCATTTTCTCACCGAAACCTGCCGGTTGACATGTGGTAGGGAACCATGTCCGCTTGACCGCTCTGTTCCATAGTAAAGCTTCACTGTCAGCTTTCGGGAATGTAAAGAAGGAAACAAGGAAACACCGGCTGTGTTTGTGTTACTAAAGGCGGCCGCAATACACCACTTCCCACCTACATCTTTCTTCTTTGACGTCTCCATTTTTAATTGAACAAATTGCAAAAGATTCAGCAACACAGATGTCCAGAATACTGTGGAATTATGCGATTAAAGCAGACAACTTATAGCCGGGATCGGACCTGGATCAAAATGTCCACTACAATCCGTGACGTCACACGCACGTGTCATCATACCACGACGTTTTCAAGAGGATACTTCGCGCGAAAATTAAAATTGCAGTTTAGTAAACTAAAAAGTCCGTTTTGGCATGTGTTGCAATGTTAATATTTCATCATTGATATATAAACTATCAGACTGCGTGGTCACTAGTAGTGGCTTTCAGTAGGCCTTTAAAATAACCTTTCCTGGGCTTATCTGGCACACCGCCTGCCGTCTCTGCATCCTGGGGTCACGCCAAGGAGTCGTATCCATCTGAACTTTGTGTTGAAGCCACTTGCTATCACAGGGGTCACCAACGCGGTGCCCGCGGGCACCAGGTCGCCCGTAAGGACCAGATGAGTCGCCCGCTGGCCTGTTCTAAAAATAGCTCAAATAGCAGCACTTACCAGTGAGCTGCCTCTATTTTTTAAATGGTATTTATTTACTAGCAAGCTGGTCTCGCTTTGCTTGACATTTTTAATTCTAAGAGAGAAAAAACTCAAATAGAATTTGAAAATCCAAGAAAATATTTTAAATACTTGGTCTTCACTTTTTTTAAATAAATCCATTTTTTTTTTTTACTTTGGTTCTTATAACTTTCAGAAAGACAATTTTTGAGAAAAAAATACAACCTTAAAAATGATTTTAGGATTTTTCAACACATATACCTTTTTACCTTTTAAATTCCTTCCTCTTCTTTCCTGACAATTTAAATCAATGTTCAAGTAAATTTTTTTTTTATTGCAAAGAATAATAAATACATTTTAATTCAATTCTTCATTTTAGCTTCTGTTTTTTTTCCGAAAAGATTATATGTGAAATATTTATTTAATGATTCAAATAAAAAAAATATATTCTGGCAAATCTAGAAAATCAGTAGAATCAAATTTAAATCTTATTTCAAAGTGTTTTAAATTTCTTTTAAAATTTTTGTTCTGGAAAATCCAGAAAAAATAATGATTTGTCTTTGTTAGAAATATAGCTTGGTACAATTTGTTATTTATTCTAACAAAGTGCGGATTGGATTTTAACCTATTTAAAATATGTCATCAAAATTCTAAAATTAATCTTAAACAGGAAAAATTACTAATGATGTTCCATGAATTATTTTTTAAATTTTTTCTAAAAGATTCAAACTAGCTAGTTTTTCTCTTCATATTTTTCGGTTGAATTTTGAATATTAAAGAGTCGAAGATAAACTATGTTTTTTCAAAATTTAATTTTCATTTTTTTCCTGTTTTCTCCTCTTTTAAACCGTTCAATTAAGTCTTTTTTTCATCATTTATTCTCTACAAAAAAACATTCCGTAAAAGGAAAAAAAAATGTACGACGGAATGACAGACAGAAATACCCATTTTTTAATATATAGATTTATTTATTAAAGGTAAATTGAGAAAATTGGCTATTTCTGGCAATTTATTTAAGTGTGTATCAAACTGGTAGCCCTTCGCATGAATCAGTACCCAAGAAGTAGCTCTTGCTTTCAAAAAGGTTGCTGACCCCTGGTCTATCAGGATCATATCAAACATCCGCCAGAAGGTGTTCATCTTCTTCCGCCTGCACACACCTGAGTCCACCCGCCCCATACTTGGTTAGTGGGTGAGGCGAGGGGCGTGTTTGGGGGCGTGGTTAAAAGGGGAGGAGTATATTTCCAGTTATCCATCCATCTATATTACTACCGCTTATTCCCTTTGGGGTTGCAGGGGGGCGCTGGTGCCTAACTCAGCTACAATCGTGCGGAAGGTGGCGTAAACCCTGGACAAGCCGCCACCTCATCGCAGTATGTGTAAAAAAATCTTTATAATTGAATCACTTGTTTATTTTTCAACAATTTTTTAGTTATTTTTCCAAATAGTTCAAGAAAGACCACTACAAAAGAGCAATATTTTGCACTGTTATACAATTCAATAAATCAGAAACTGATGACATAGTGCTTTATTATCTTTTTTTTTTCAACCAAAAATGCTTTGCTCTGATTGGGGGGTACTTGAATTAAAAAAAAAATGTTCACAGGGGGTACATCACTGAAAAAAGGTCGTTAACCACTGCTCTAAAAGCCGTAGATGTTATTTTCACATATACATGTACAGTAGATGGCAGTATTGTCCTGTTTAAGAGTGTCACAACATTGCTGTTTACGGCAGACGAACTGCTTTACGGTAGACAAAAACGTGACTGCTGTTGTTGTGTGTTGTTACCGCGCTGGGGGGACGTTAATGAGACTACCTAACAATAAACCCACATAAGAAACCAAGAACTCGCCCTCGATCATTCTACAGTTATAACGTCATTGGGCAGGAACGCTGTTTATATTGTGGGAAAGCGGACGTGAAAACAGGCTGTCGACACGTCACTCGGGTCCGCATGGACCTGGAGGGGGCGTGGCATCCAGCTCCGCCTGAATTTTGGGAGATTTTCGGGAGAAAATTTGTCCTAGGAGGTTTTCGGAAGAGGCGCTGAATTTCGGGAGTCTCCTGGAAAATCCAGAAAGGTTGGCAAGTATGATGCCCGCCCTAATGCCAGGATGGACCGCTCGTCGGGACCCAGGATGGACCGCTCGCCTGTATCGGTTGGGGACATCTCTACGCTGCTGATCCGCTTGAGATGGTTTCCTGTGGACGGGA